>NC_044034.1:10406524-10706524 GCF_901765095.1 Microcaecilia unicolor
TCTTATTAATTATGAACGGCTCAACAGATCCAAAGTTCAGTCTGTTTTCTCATGGTTGTCTGCAAACCAAAAGGAAAAAAAGGCTTTTTGCATCTCCGAAGCTGCTATTTTTTTTCTACACCAGCGAGAGGGTGTTTTTTTTTTTTTTCAAATAAAACATTGCTGCTCTAAATGGACCGCATGCAACGCGGAGGGGACACAGGGAGAGACTGGGGGAGGGGGGGAACCCTGCTAGCGCCCGTTTCATTTCATACAGAAACGGGGCCTTTTTTACTAGTATTTTATATAAAAGGAGCTAGATACCAGGTTATTGAAGAAAAAAGATGCACAATAGAACATATAATAATAGAAAGATAGGATTTTTTATTTGTTGTAGATAGGCTAGTAGGGGAGAATAACAGAAGAAAACCTTTCATACATACCTGAGGAGCAGGAGGGGTATCGTTCAACACTGGCCCATGCAAGAAGGATTTTCCTGGAAGACACTGAAAGATAAAAAGAGATGAATGATTTAGGAAAATACACAGACACTAGAGATTGACATAAAGAGAATTTACTTAAATCTGAGAATCTCAGATACATTAATACTTAATTGAGAAACACCTGAGTGTAATGAGACCTGTTGGAGGAAGAAAATGTAAAAGAAAATCTTGTAAAGTATCTTGTTTATACCAGACTGATTTCAAAACAATTTACGTGAAAGTAAATTAGGAATTATAATAAACTTAGAGGGATTTGGCTGATAACATCTTATAGTTTTCTGCTCTTATTTCTATAAGGCTTAGGCTTGTCCTGAAATCATTAAATAATTGACATTAAATGCACCCCATAGTTGTACCTCTCTTGGTGCCAGTTCATAAAATTGCCCCTCAGTGCTTTCATCACATCGTTGCTGAGGTCATCCGCTCAGTGAACTGTGACATTATAGTAAGGAGTGATCTGGTGACACCAGTGGCGTACCAAGGTGGGGGCGGTTCGCCCCGGTGCACGCCACTGGGGGGGTGCCACGCACCAGTCAGCTTCCTTCATTTCAGTTACATGTACATTTGTACTCATTCAGGGATGGGTCTGTCCTAATGCATTTTAACTGAGTTCCTTGGGATTTTGAGAGCTCCAGGATAGAGTTGCGGATTCTGGATCCTCTGGTGTCACAAAGCTCAGCTGAGCTGGTGTTAGATGAACTCTGTGGTCCTCAGGAAAATGAGACTAGAAAGGTAGAACTTCAGGCTGGAGATTTTCAAGCTCTGCCATCTAGAGGTTCTGCACAGCCGATGGGTAAAGTGAAGGTCCCGTAACTACAGCTTCCTACCATTCCACCGTCTCTTTAGTGGCAGCACTGCAACTACATTTAAATCACAGGATATGCTGGTCAGCGACCACTTACTTTGTTGGGTTTTTTCTTTTTTTTTTAGTTTTTCAAAGCTTTATTGAAAATATAGTAAAAATTTAACAGCAATAGCCAGAAAACTAAGTCTTAAAGAATCAACACCCCTTCATCCCCTGCTTCCCTCCACCCCATTCCCCTCAACCATGACCACTTATTTTGAAAGTGCTCGCAGTGCTGTCATTGTCATGTTCAAAACAGCAGGGCCAGATTATAGGGTAAGAAAGAGAAGGAAGTTGGGGCTAGACACTAGAAAGAGAGAGGAGAACAAGATGCTAATGAATACTGAGGAAGGGAGAGAATGGGGAGATGCTGGGGAGAGAGAAATGGAGGCTGCTTGTGGTAATGGGTAAGTAGGAAAGGAGGGAGACATCTTTCTGCTCGCTTAGAAACAATATGGGGACAACAGTGGTACTAGGATGGGTACAGTGCACATGAGGAGAGGGCAGAGGGAGTTGCTGGGCAGGGGATGGTGAGAGAGGAGGACTGGGAAAAGAGTGGGTGGTGAGAGGAGGAAGGCTGTGCTGGAGTCACCACTGTTAAAGGAGGAAGTGCTGTACCAGAGCCACCACTGAGAGGAGGGTAATGGAGCCACTGGATGGGAGAAGGTACAGGTCTTGATTAATCTGGGTGCTCATTACACTTGTACTGACCCTTCTGACTACAAAAGAGATTTCTTACATTGAAAGACCTGAATCCAGAGCTCTGTTCAACAAAATCATTCTAGTGTTACTGAGATTATCTCTCCGTGTTTAATCCAGAGTGAGACAGAGAAGAAAAGACAGAAAATGGAGTCTGAGTTTGAAGAGTTACAACAGTTTCTGAATAAGGAGAAACAGACCCATCTCTTGAGACTGGAGGAGGAAGAGAAGAAGATTCTCCAGAGAATGAGGGAAAATGAGACCCAGCTAGAAGAGCAAAGTTCTTCCCTCATGCAGCTGATCACTGAGATAGAGGAGAAAAGTCAGCAGCCGACCATCGAGTTACTGAAGGTGAGATAAGCAAATGTATTTCTAAGGAGGTTACAGATCTTCCAGGAGGAATCAGGGAATTCAAGTAGCAGATCAAAATATCTTACATAAGGGCTGATTTTTCTGCCATCAGCTGCACTTACCAAATCGGACCTTTTAAAATAATTTCATGGGGCTTAAATGACCAAATCCTCCTGCTCTGAAGAAGGTGTAAATTGCTGTATGTGCTCTACCCATGTACACAAGTCATGTTTTTATTATTATTATTTTATTTATAATTTCACATTAATACAAACAAAACCTGTTTGTAAGGAAATACAGAGATATATATGAGAAGAAACCAGGGGCGTATCTGCGTGGGGCCTCAGGGGCCTGGGCCCCCGCAGATTTCGCCCTGGACCCCCCTACCGCTGCCAACCCCCCCCCTCCGTTGCTCGCCTACCTTCGCTGGCGGGGGACCCCCCCCCCCGCCAGCCGAGGTCCGCGTCCTCCTGCCGCTGCCGGCTGCCTTTGGTCCTTTAATTCTTCCATTGAAGCTGGCGCCGACGAAAGTTTCTTTGAGTCTGACGTCGCTGCACGTTGTACGTGCAGGACGTCAGACTCAGAAATTGTTTCTGAGTCTGACGTCCTGCACGTACAACGTGCAACGTGCAGCGACGTCAGATTCAAAAGAAACTTTTTCGTCGGCGCCAGCTTCAATGGAAGAATGAAAGGACCAAAGGCAGCCGGCAGCGGCAGGAGGACGCGGACCTCGGCTGGCGGGGGTTGGGGTCCCCCGCCAGCGAAGGTAGGCGAGCAACGGAGGGGGAGGGTTAGCAATGGCAGCGGCTGGGGGGAGGGGGATCGGCAATGGCGGCGGCGGGGCTATAATGTGCCCCCCCTCTCTGGCCCTGGCCCCCCCTACCGCCGCAGTTCAGATACGCCCCTGGAAGAAACACATTCTTGTTAAACACATTAATCTTTTCACTCTTCCTTAGACCACCAAAAAGAAAGGATAATGAGGAGGAGACCAAACAAATTTAAGGAGAAATATCATTCAAAGAAAATGTCATGCTTCAAATTGGCATAGTCCTGATTGTCATTCTGTTAATTCACTTTACTGCTGATATCAGTTGATTACACTTCAGCTAGATGGATTTTTAGCGTCCAGGAAAGCCTTTAACTGAAGTGGCTCAAAGAATACTTAACTCCAGACATACAAATTATGCATTTACACGGGTAAACCAAGGTAAATATTGCACTCAATGCTCTCACTTCATCCCTCAGTGTTAGAAATTGTTTTCGTCGCTGCTGTGTTATCTTAGTAACATCAGGGTAAACCCATATTTTCTGCCCGCAAAAAAGAGCTGAAGAATATTTGAAATATAATTTCATAATCATATTTAAATCTTGTTCAAACACCATAGATACAATAAGGGTCCCTCTTGATGTTATTTCAATCATTGAATACATAGTAACATAGTAGATGACGGCAGAAAAAGACCTGCACGGTCCATCCAGTCTGCCCAAGATAAACTCATGTGTATACCTTACCTTGATTTGTACCTGTCTTTCTCAGGGCACAGACCGTATAAGTCTGCCCAGCAGTTTTTCCTGCCTCCCAACCACCTGTCCCGCCTTCCATCACCGGCTCTGGCACAGACCGTATAAAAGTCTGCCCTCCCCTATCCTCGCCTCCCAACCACCAACCCTCTTCCCCCCACCTGCTCTGCCACCCAATTGTAGCTAAGCTTCTGAGATCCATTCCTTCTGCACAGGATTCCTTTATGCACATCCCACGCATGTTTGAAATCCGTTACTGTTTTCATCGCCACCACCTCCCACGGGAGGGCATTCCAAGCATCCACCACCCTCTCCGTGAAAAATTACTTCCTGACATCTTTTCTGAGTCTGCCCCCCTTCAATCTCATTTCATGTCCTCTCGTTCTACCGCCTTCCCATCTCCGGAAAAGATTTGTTTGCGGATTAATACCTTTCAAATATTTGAACGTCTGTATCATATCACCCCTGTTCCTCCTTTCCTCCAGGGTATACATGTTCAGGTCAGCAAGTCTCTCTTCATACGTTTTGGAATGCAAATCCCATCCCATCCTCGTAGCTTTTCTTTGCACCGCTTCCATTTTTTGACATCCTTCGCAAGGTACGGCCTCCAAAACTGAACACAGTACTCCAGGTGGGGCCTCACCAACGTCTTATACAGGGGCATTAAAGCCTCCCTTCTTCTGCTGGTCACCTCTCTCTATACAGCCTAGCAACCTTCTAGCTACGGCCACCGCCTTGTCACACTGTTTCGCCGCCTTCAGATCCTTAGATACTATCACCCCAAGATCCCTCCCCCGTCCGTGCCAATCAGACTCTCCCCACCTAACACATACGTCTCCCTTGGATCTACTCCCTAAGTGCATCACTTGCATTTCTTCGCATTGAATTTTAATTGCCAAACGTTAGACCATTCTTCTAGCTTCTTCAGATCTTTTTTCATGTTTTCCACTCCCTCCGGGGTGTCCACTCTGTTGCAAACCTTGGTGTCATCCGCAAAAAGGCAAACTTTGCCTCGAAACCCTTCGGCAATGTCACTCACAAATATATTGAACAGAATCGGCCCCAGCACCGATCCCTGAGGCACTCCTCTACTCACCTTTCCCTCCTCCGAGCGAACTCCATTCACCACCACCCTCTGGCGTCTGCCCGTCAACCAGTTCCTAATCCAGTTCACCACTTCGGGTCCTATCTTCAGCCCATCTAGTTTATTCAAGAGCCTCCTGTGGGGAACCGTGTCGAAAACCTTGCTGAAATCTAAATAGATTACGTCCATAGCACGTCCTTGATTTAATTCTCCCGTCACCCAGTCAAAGAATTCAATGAGATTCGTTTGGCACAATTTCCTTTTGGTGAAACCATGTTGTCTCGGATCTTGCAACTTATTTGCTTCCAGGAAATTCACTATCCTTTCCTTCAGCATCGCTTCCATTACTTTACCAATAACCGAAGTGAGGCTTACCGGCCTGTAGTTTCCAGCCTCTTCCCTATCACCACTTTTGTGAAGAGGGACCACCTCCGCCGTTCTCCAGTCCCTCGGAACCTCTCCCGTCTCCAAGGATTTATTAAACAAATCTTTAAGAGGACACGCCAGAACCTCTCTGAGCTCCCTCAATATCCTGGGGTGGATCCCGTCCGGTCCCATGGCTTTGTCCACCTTTAGCTTTCCAAGTTGTTGATAAACACTCTCTTCCGTGAACGGTGCTCTATCCGCTCCATTCTCAGGTGTACTTTTGCCAGTCCCTAGCGGTCTTCTCCAGGATTTTCTTCTGTGAAAACAGAGCAAAAGTATCTATTTAGCAAATTGGCTTTTTCTTCATCATTTTCTACATAGCGTTTTGTTGTATCTTTTAGTCTCACAATTCCGTTTTTAGTCTTTCTCCTTTCACTAATATACCTGAAGAAGTTTTGTCTCCCCTTCTTACATTTCTAGCCATTTGTTCTTCCGCTTGCATCTTCGCCAGACGTACCTCTGTCTAGGCTTCTTTCAGTTTCATCCGGTATTCTCCCCGTGTTCCTGTTCTTGAGATTTTCTATATTTCTGGAATGCCAACTCTTTAGCCTTTATTTTCTCAGCCACTTGCTTGGAGAACCATATCGGTTTCCTTTTTCTTTTGCTTTTAGTTACTCTCCTTACATAAAGGTCTGTGGCCCTATTTATTACTTCTTTCAGCCTGGACCACTGTGGAATCAAGGGAAAATATCTTGAAAACTTCCAGCAGGCTATTAGAAAACGTTCGCGAGCACAGCTAGGACGCCATCTTGCTCCTCCCCCCGTCATGTGTTTTTAATGATCTATATTTGACTCTTTGAATGAAAAGATACCAAACGTGGGGTTACAAATGTCCTGAGCACTTCTGGGTTCAGGGCCTTCGGAATCTCACTGTCCTAGTACTCGGTGCCTCCACCTGGGAAAATAAGTGACCCCCCCCCCCCCCGAAACGAAGTCTACTGCCAAAGGACGGCTGAGAAATTTTCAATCTTAATAGATACGTTATACTCTTTAAAGTTCAACGAGCACTCTGAAGTCAACAGTTCATGTAAATTCAACTGTTCTTATTTCAACTCTGCGAAACAGGATCTTCCAGCTGTGTGAACTTTTCAATTTTGAATGGAAGTCTTCTAAAACCACAATCCTTCTGGAATTCCCAAGGGAACTCCTGTATCTCCTCTCCTGGATTTATTTATAGATGCTCTTCAGCAGGACTATATACACTTTTTACAATGCTGTCCATGCCTATCCCTGAGAATAAGACTCCCAAAGACTGTTCTCCTCTCAACTGTATAGGTCCTGACCTCTCTGCAGGGTGACCCTTTGTGTTGGCACCACCCTGATCCTGGGATGAGCAGTCTCTGGCTCCGATCTCACACTCCTGAGCTGGGTCTCTCCACTGCCCACCCCATAGCTCTCCTCTATAGCTAATGGTCTACTCTCTTAATTGAGATTCCTCTTTACTCCTCCAGGTCAGTGGTAGGGGACCATCAGGCAACCAAAGACCCCCCTAAAGGGCAAACACTCCTCTTTATGTAGTTCTAATCCCCACCCCCCACCCCCGGCACTCTTCAGTACCAGGGCACTCTCCCTGCATTTTATTTTAAAATTTCTCCCCTTGAGCTGGGCTTCCTCCCACCCAGGGACCTCCCAGTCACTCCCCCCAATGAATCTCTACAGGAACTTACTCTCCTATTCAGGGGCGGACTGACCATTCGGTCAACCAGGAAGTGCCCGAGGGCCCAGAGGTTCCAGGGGGCCCAGAGACTGTGCCCAGTAGCCTGCCGCCACTGGCCCTTCTACCTTGAAGAGCCCTGGTGGTCTAGTGCCTTCTTCGGGGCAAGCCAGGCCAGAAAGAATCCCACTCTTTCCTGCCCGCTGCCGCTAGTGTGCCTGGTGCTGGCACTGGCATGTTTTTCAAAATGGCTGGCTGAGACCCACGAGACTGCTGCGGGAAATCTCAGAAGCCATTTTGAAAACTCGCCAGTGCCAGCCCTAGACACACTAGTGACAGCAGGCAGGAAAGAATGGGATTCTTTCCTGCCTGGTTGCCCCCGAAGAATCCACTAGACCACCAGGGCTCTTAAGGTAGGACACACTTGCAGGGGTCTGTAGTGTGTGGAAGGGGGTCATAATTACAGTGGTGGGGGGGGGGGGGCTGTGATGTACATGAGGGAGGTGGTGGGAGCAGTGGCTGGGGCTGCCCTGATGACCCTTAACTGCCCAGGGGTGCCGACCACCTGTCAGTCTGCCCCAGCTCCTATTAATTCCAAACTAACAGGGATTTACATAAATAACAGAGATAAAGGCTATAAATGTTTGGAGGATTAAATTGGGTAACTTTCATTTTTGAATGTTTTGTATACTGTAGGGTCAGTAGAGAGGGATTATGCAATGTTTTCACAACACTGATGTTTTCATGTTCTACAGCCTAAAAACTGTGGAGTGTGTGATTTCTGGGGTTAATTACTTTTTTTTTTTTAACTGATAAATGTTTCTCATTGTTTAAAGATGTAGTTAGTCCATTCCTGAGGCTGAAATTATGCAGGTTATACTACTACTACTACTACTACTAACTAGCATTTCTAAAGCGCTACTAGGGTTACGCAGCGCTGTACAATTTAAACATAGAAGGACAGTCCCTGCTCAAAGAGCTTACAATCTAAAAGACAAGAAAACAATCTAAAGACAAGTGAACAATCTAGAGGACGAGTGAACAGTTAGTCTGATAGGGTGGATAGATTGGGGTATTTTATATATCTCGAGTGGTTAGGCGCCGAAGGCAGCATTGAAGAGGTGAGTTTTAAGCAGAGATTGAAGATGGGTAGGGAGGGGGCATGGCGTATGGGTAAAGGAAGATTGTTCCAGGCATGGGGTGAGGCAAGGCAGAATGGGCGGAGTCTGGAGTTGGCAGTGGTGGAGAAGGGTACTGAGAGAAGGGCCTTGTCCTGTGAGCGGAGGTTACGGGCGGGAACATAGGGGGAGATGAGGGTGGAGAGGTAGTGAGGAGCCCGCAGACTGAGTGCATTTGTAGGTAAGGAGGAGGAGCTTGAATGTATGCGATAACTGATCGGAAGCCAGTGAAGTGATTTGAGGAGAGGGGTGATATGAGTATATCGGTTTTGGCGGAATATAAGACGTGCAGCAGCGTTCTGAACTGAATGAAGGGGGGATAGATGGCTGAGTGGGAGGCCGGTGAGGAGTAAGTTGCAGTAATCAAGGCGAGAGGTAATGAGAGCGTGGACGAGAGTTCTGGTGGTGTGCTCAGAGAGGAAAGGGCGAATTTTGCTGATGTTGAAGAGGAAGAAGCGACAGGTCTTGGCAGTCTGTTGGATATGCGCAGAGAAGGAGAGGGAGGAGTCGAAAATGACTCCGAGGTTGCGGGCAGATGGACAGGGAGGATAAGGGTGTTATCAACAGAGATAGAGAGTGGAGGAAGAGGAGAAGTGGGTTTAGGAGGAAAGACGAGGAGCTCGGTCTTGGACATGTTCAGCTTCAGGTGGCGGTTGGACATCCATGCCGCAATGTCGGATAAACAGGCCGATACCTTGGCCTGGGTCTCCACGGTGATGTCAGGTGTGGAGAGGTATAGCTGGGTGTCATCAGCATAAAGATGATACTGAAAACCATGAGACGAGATCAGCGAGCCCAGGGAAGAGGTGTAGATTGAGAAGAGAAGGGGTCCAAGGACAGATCCCTGGGGAACTCCAACAGATAGTGGGATGGGAGTGGAGGAAGATCCATGGGAGTGTACCCTGAAGGTGCGGTGGGAGAGATAAGAGGAGGAACCAGAGAGGACAGGGCCTTGGACCCAAAAGAGGACAGCATGGCAAGAAGTAATCATGGTTGCAGTGGTCAAATGCGGCGGAAAGATCGAGGAGGATGAGGATGGAGTAAGTAGTGACCTCTGGATTTGGCCAGGAGCAGGTCGTTGCAAACTTTAGAGAGTGCTGTTTCTGTCGAGGCAGAGGGCGGAAGCCGGATTGAAGTGGATCGAGGATGGCATGAGAGGAGAGAAAGTCAAGGCAGCGGCTGTGAACAGCGCGCTCAAGTATTTTGGAAAGGAAGGGTAAAAGAGAGATGGGCGGTAGTTGGAGGGGGCAGGTAGGGTCAAGTGAAGGTTTTTTGAGGAGAGGTGTGACAACGGCGTGCTTGAAGGTGTCAGGGACAGTTGCAGTGGAGAAAGAGAGGTTGAGGATGTGACAGATGGCGGGGGTGACAGTATGGGAGATGGTGTTGAGTAGGTTGGTGGGGATGGGATCAGAGGAACAGGTGGTGCATTTCGAGGAGGAAAGAAGGCGGGAAGTTTCATCCTCGGTGATCTCAGGAAAAGAGGAGAAAGAGACCTGGGTAGGTTGGTTGATGGAGAGGGTTAAAGGGTGAAGAGGAGGTGGTGGCTTGGTCGTGAACTCAAGGTTGATCTTTTGCACTTTGTCGCGGAAATAGTCGGCCAGTGATTGAGGAGAGAGAGAAGGGGGGAGTGGGAGCGGGGGGCACTTTTAGGAGGGAGTTAAGGGTGGTGAAGAGACGACGAGGGTTGGAGCTGAGAGAATTGGTCAATTGGGTGTAATAGTCCTGTTTTGCACGGAATAGGGAGGAGTGGAGGGAGGATAGCATGAATTTGTAGTGGAGGAAGTCTGGAAGGGTACGAGATTTCCTCCAGAGGCGCTCAGCGGATCGGGTGCAGGAGCGAAGGTAACGGATGCAAGGAGTCAGCCAGGGCTGGGGATTGGTGCGCTTTGTGGGACGGGAGATGGATGGCGCAAGGGTGTTCAAAGCAGAGGAGAGAGCGGTATTGTAGGCGGAGACCGCTTTGTCGACAGTTTCGGAGGACATGATGGAGGGGAGGAGATTAGAGATAGTAGATGATAAGGTGGAGGGGTCAATAGCCTGGAGGTTCCTGGAGGTGGTGGTTAAAGTTGGACGGGGTGGAGGGGGGGGTGAAGAAGTGTGAATGTGATCAGGTGATGGTCGGAGAGAGGAAGAGCTGAGACGTGGAAATTGGAGGGTGAGCTGGAGGAGGAAGAGGACGAGGTCAAGACAATGGCCGTCACGATGAGTAGGGGTGGTGGAGCACAGCTGGAGGTTGAAGGAGGATGTTAGGGTGAGGAACTTAGAAGCATGGGGGGTCGGATAGGTCATCAGCATGTACGTTAAAGTCTCCGAGAATGAGGGACGGAGATGAGGGGTCAAGAAAGACAGAGAGCCAAGCATCAAAGTCGGTAAGGAAGGAAGGGAAGGATTTATCAGGGGGGCGGTAAATGACTGCCCACTCTGAGTGGTAGCGGGTAGAATAGCCGGATGGAATGGGCTTCAAAGGATGAGAAGCAGTGAGACTGCGGTAGGTGGAGGGGTTGGAAACTACAGGAGGGTGAGAGTAGTAGCCCAACGCCTCCGCCGCGGCCAATTGGGCGGGGCGTGTGGGAGAAGAGATAGCCTCCATGGCAGAGGGCTGCAACGGAGGCAGAGTCTTCCGGGGAGAGCCAGGTTTCGGTTAGGGCGAGCAGTTGAAGGGAGCGAGAGATAAAGAGATCGTGGGTGAGAGGCAGTTTGTTGCAGACTGAGTGGGCATTCCACAAGGCGCATGAGAAGGGGAGGGAGGAGGGGGGGGGGGAGGGGGAATAGAGACGAGATTGGAGACATCCCGGGATCGTTCGCAGGATAGGACGGGGACAGGTGAGGGGGACCTGGATTAGGGTTAATGTCTCCCGCGGATAGCAGGAGGAGGAGCAAGAGAGTGCGGAGGAGGGTGGGGAGGTTGGGCGACGAAGGCGACGAAGACGGGGTTGTACTGAGGAGGAAAGGGGATGGGTTAATGGCAGGAAGGAAGTGCCGAAGGTGAGAGCAGGAAGGAGGGGGACAAGAGGGCATGGTAGGTGAGGGATGGAGGTGAATAGGGTATTGCGGTGGCGGGCAGGGTGGGAGGGCAGCGAGTAGAGTTCTAATGGTAGACAGTAGGAGTGGGGGGGAAAGGAGATTAGGAAGGGACAGGGCAAGGAAGAGAACATGGACAGGGGCCATAGGTGGTGACTGAGGTGTAACAGGTGACAATATAGTGGCTGAGGTGTTAAGCAGTTAACAGGTGTTAATGGGTGACTATGTAATGACTGAGGTGTTAAGCAGATAGATAGGGCTTGAAGCTAGGTTTTGGGTTGGCGATTAGATAAGTCAATGGCTGATAAGCTAGCAGGCAGGTAGGTAAGTCAATGGCTGAGAGGCTCGCAAGCAGGCAGGCAGGTTACTCGATGTGTTAACAGTCAGATGGATTGGAGCAAGCCGGAACAAGCTGAAGCAAGCAGGAACAAGCCGGAACAGGCAGGTACAGATGGACAAGCTGGAACAAGCAGGAACAGATGAACTGTGTCAGGATGAGCAGACGGACGAGCTGGGATCAGGAAGACTGGAACGAGCTGGGATCAGGAAGACTGGAACGAGGTGGAACACGCTGGAGCAGAAGAATTGGAGTAAGCAAGGAGAGGCTGGGTCAGGCAGGCTGAAACACACTGGAGCCGATGGACAGCAAGGGGAAGGCTGGATCGGCAGCTGAAACTAGCTGGACACGCTGGATCCGGTGGACAGGGGCAAGCCGGAAGAGGCTGAATCAGGCGGACTGGAACACACTGGAGCCGATAGACTGGAAGGATCAGGCGGGCTGGAACAAGCTGGGCTCAGGAGAACTGGAACGAGCTGGAACACGCTGGCTGGATCAGGCGGGCTGGAACACGCTGGAGCCAATGGACTGGAACAAGCGGGCTGGAACACGCTGGAGCCGATGGAGTGGAACAAGCGGGTGAAGCTGGGTCAGGCGAACTGGAACAAACTGGGATCAGGAGGACTGGAACAAGCTTGAACACGTTGGGGCGGATTGACTGGAGCAAGCAGGGATTGACTGGAACAAGCTGGAGTGGGCTGGATCAGGTTGGAATGGGCTGGAACAAGCTGGAGCATTAGAGCAGGAACGAGATGGCACAAGGGCTGGAACAAGCTGGAACAGGCTAGGCCAGATGGGCTGGTATAAGCTGGGTCAAGTTGGAGCAGAAGACAGCGGCACTGCAGGGCTGGAAACACGCTAGGACAAGCAGGTGCAGATGTACTGGGGCAAGTAGGAACAGCCGGACTTGGACAAGCAGGTGCAGGTGGACTGTAGCAAGTCGGAACAGACGGACTAAGCAAGCTGGAACGGTTATACAGTTGATACCCCACTTTTGATACCTTTTCACCCAGTGGGTCACATGCAGACATAACAACTCCACCTCGGCCCTTGAAATGTCTACATGCAGATCACGGATCAGAGCCACTAAGGAGGTTTCAGTACTGAGCCCCATCCAAAAACCTGATTGATGGGCAATGAAGGACGTGTGTTTTATCTAAATACTTAAAATGTTGCCCAAATATCAATTTTTCTACAACTTAGGAGATAAATGGTAGGTTTGAAACAGGCTGATACATTTGTTTCCATAATGAATTTGGGTGTTTCTTATCAATTTTTGGATGCTGATCATAGAAATGGCATCAAAATTTTGTAGCTGTTTTGTGATTGAGCAGAGCTGTGAGTAGAGTATCCTAACGTATAATGTGTTCTCATAAACTGTGAAATCTAACTAGAAATATTCTCTTTCTCATTTCCCTCTAGGATGTGAAGGATGCCCTGAGCAGGTACAAGTTAATTTTCTGTCCTTTTCTATGTGTCTGGATTAATTTGAGTGAGGAAGAAGGGAATTAATCGATTGGTGAGAATTGAGATTGAGAATGGGAGAGAGGGAGGTGGGATTGAGTGAGGAGAGGGAGAGTTAAGGTGTGGAGGGAGGAAGCACTGAGAAATGAAGGGGAAGTGATGGAGGAGAGGGGAGGAGAATTACAGACCTACCCCTCCCTTCCCCCTGACTCTCCCTTTTTCATCCCTGTACTGCCAGAACTTCTCACCCACCAACCTCCGTGATATCTCCTCTCTTCCTGTCCTCACCTATTTGACCCTCAATGAACCTCATTCCCCACAAAAATCCACCCTGTGAATCTCCTTTACCCTGCCAGTCGATATTGTTTATCTGGATTTTTAGAAGACATTTAATAAAGTTCCCCAGTTCTCCTGCAGCTGGTGCAGGAGCCGACGAGAGGAAGGAAAAATTATAGACTTGGTCCTTAGTGGAGCGCATGATCTGGTGAGGGACGTTATGGTACTGGGTATGGTTATGGTATGGTAACAGTGATCATAATATGATCAGTTTTGATATCAACCTTGGAGTAACTATACACAGGAAGTCAAATACGTTAGCGTTTAACTTTAAAAAGGAGACTATGATAAAATGAGAAGAACGGTGGAAAAAAACTTAGGGGGACAACTGAGAGGGTAAAAACTGTACAACAGGCATGGACGCTGTTCAAAAATACCATCCTGGAGGCCCAGGCCAAACATATTCCACGAATTAGAAAAGAAAGACGGAACTCCAAAAGACAGCCGGCCTGGTTGAAAATGAGGTGAAGGAAGCTATTAGGGCTAAAAGAAACGCCTTCAGAAAATGGAAGAAGGAACCGTCTGAAAATACAAGAAGCAGCATAAGGAGTGTCAAAGCAAATGCAAGGCGCAGATAAAGAAGGCCAAGAGGGATTACAAAAAAAGATAGCATTAGAGGCAAAAAAACATAGTAAAATATGTTTTCAGTATATTAAAAGCAGGAAGCGGCAAAAGAATCGGTTGGGCCGCTGGATGACCGAGGGGTAAAAGGGGGTGATCAAGGAAGATAAAGATGTAGCGGAGAGATTGAATGAATTCTTTGCTTCGGTCTTCACCGAGGAAGATTTGGGTGGGATACCGGTGTCAGAAATGATATTGCAAGCAGACGAGTCGGACAATCTTACTGACTTCACCGTAAATCTGGAGGACGTAATGGGGCAGTTCAGCAAACTGAAGAGTAGCAAATCTCCTGAACCGGATGGTATTCATCCTAGAGTACTGATAGAACTGAAAATGAGCTTGCGGAGCTATTGTTAGTGATATGCAATTTATCCTTAAAATCAAGCGTGGTACCGGAAGATTGGAGGGTGGCCAATGTAACGCCCATTTTTAAAAAAGGTTCCAGGGGAGATCCTGGAAATTATAGACCGGTGAGTCTGACGTCGGTGCCGGGGAAAATGGTAGAGGCTATTATTAAAAACAAAATTACAGAGCACATCTGAGGACATGGATTACTGAGACCGAGTCAGCATAGCTTTTGTGTGGGGAAATCTTGCCTGACCAATTTACTTCAGTTCTTTGAAGGAGTAAACAACATGTGGACAAAGGGGAGCCGGTTGCTATTGTGTATCTGGATTTTCAAAAGGCGTTTGACAAGGTACCTCATGAAAGGCTACAGAGGAAAATGGAGGGTCATGGGATAGGAGGGAAAGTCCTATTGTGGATTAAAAACTGGTTGAAGGATAGGAAACAGAGAGTGGAGTTAAATGGGCAGTATTAACAATGGAGAAGGGTAGTTAGTGGGGTTCCTCAGGGGTCTGTGCTAGGACCGCTGCTTTTTAATATATTTATAAATGATTTAGAGATGGGAGTAACTAGCGAGGTAATTAAATTTGCTGATGACACAAAGTTATTCAAAGTCGTTAACTCGCAACAGGATTGTGAAAAATTACAGAAGGACCTTACGAGACTGGGAGACTGGGCGGCTAAATGGGAGATGACGTTTAATGTGAGCAAGTGCAAGGTGATGCATGTGGGAAAAAAAGAACCTGAATTATAGCTACGTCATGCAAGGTTCCACATTAGGAGTTACGGACCAAGAAAGGGATCTGGGTGTCGTCGTCGATAATACACTGAAACCTTCTGCTCAAGTGTACTGCTGCAGCTCAGAAAGCGAATAGAATGTATTATTAGGAAAGGTATGGAAAACAGGTGTGAGGATGTTATAATGCCGTTATATTGCTCCATGGTGCGACCGCACCTTGAGTATTGTGTCCAATTCTGGTCGCCGCATCTCAAGAAAGATATAGTGGAATTGGAAAAGGTGCAGCGAAGGGCGACTAAAATGATTGCAGGGATGGGACGACTTCCCTATGAAGAAAGACTAAGGAGGCTAGGGCTTTTCAGCTTGGAGAAGAGACGGCTGAGGGGAGACATGATAGAGGTATATAAAATAATGAGTGGAGTGGAAGAGGTGGATGTGAAGCATCTGTTCACGCTTTCCAAAAATACTAGGACTAGGGGGCATGCGATGAAACTACAGTGTAATAAATTTAAAACAAATTGGAGAAAATTTTTCTTCACCCAACGCGTAATTTAACTCTGGAATTTGTTGCCGGAGAACATGGTGAAGGCGGTTAGCTTGGCAGAGTTTAAAAGGGGGTTGGACGGTTTCCTAAAGGACAAGTCCATAAACTGCTACTAAATGGACTTGGGAAAAATCCACAATTCCAGGAATAACATGTATAGAATATTTGTACGTTTGGGAAGCTTGCCAGGTGCCCTTGGCCTGGATTGGCTGCTGTTGTGGACAGGATGCTGGGCTCGATGGACCCTTGGTCTTTTCCCAGTGTGGCAGTACAAGCAGAGTTGGAATAGAAGTTGAAGACTGGCAGGACAAGAACTAGCAATAGACACACACAGACAAAAACTCATCTGAAGACCTCTGTTGCAAGGGCAAAGCCTGAAAGTTCCCAGCTGCTTAATAAAGGCAATTACAGATGATGTCACAATTAACAGTGAGGCTTGGCAGCAGGAACACCAAAGCGAGGCTTGGCAGCAGGAACACCAGGGCGAGGCTTGGCAGCAAGAGCACCAAAGCGAGGCTTGCCTACAGGAACACCAAAGCAAGTCTGGAATGCTGGCACACAGACTTGGACTGGGAGGATCCCTGGAACACGTTTGGGAAACAGGAAGAAGGCAGTCCATAGCAGCCACAGGGCCTGGTCACCAGGAGGTGAGGTGAGTGTAGGCATGGGATATAGACACAACCGTGACATGGAGGGCTTGCACTTCCCACCACAAGTGTGAGATATGGACCTGGTCCCCTTCTCTACAGTACACTGCACCGACCACTAGGCTACTCCAGGACTGACCATAACTTCTGAGGCTGTCATAGAGGCTGGCATGTAATGCTTAGTTCACATCATTGGGGGTGGGAAGGGGTCAGTGACCACTAGGGAAGTAAGGGGGGATCATTCCTTAATCCCTCCAGTAGTCATTTGGTCATTTAAGGCAACTTTTTGTGACTTAGTTGTGATGAAAACAAATCTAGATCAAAACATCTAAATTGTAGCCCTGGACATTTTTATTTATTTATTTATTACATTTGTACCTTGCGCTTTCCCACTCAAAGCAGGTTCAATGCGGCTTACATAGTAATTGGGATTACAAAGTATTGGTGGAGAGAAATAAGTTACATAGTAGATGACGGCAGAACAAGACCTGCACGGTCCATCCAGTCTGCCCAACAAGATAACTCATATGTGCTACTTTTTGTGTATACCTGACCTTGATTTGTATCTGTCTTTTTCAGGTCACAGACAATAGAAGCCTGCCCCGCCTCCCCCCACTGGCTCAGCTCCTGAGGATCCATTACTTCTGAACGGGATTCCTTTATGTTTATCCCACGCATGTTTGAATTCCGTTACCGTTTTCATCTCCACCACCTCCGCGGGAGGGCATTCCAAGCATCCACCACTCTCCCCGTGAAAAATTACTTCCTGACATTTTTCTTGAGTCTGCCCCCCTTCAATCTCATTTCATGTCCTCTCGTTCTACCACCTTCCCATCTCCGGAAAAGGTTTGCGGATTAATACCTTTCAAATATTTGAACGTCTGTATCATATCACCCCTGTTTCTCCTTTCCTCCAGGGTATACATGTTCAGGTCAGCAAGTCTCTCCTCATACGTCTTGTAACGCAAATCCCATACCATTCTCGTAGCTTTTCTTTGCACCACTTCAATTCTTTTTACATCCTTAACAAGATACGGCCTCCAAAACTGAACACAATACTCCAGGTGGGGCCTCACCAATGACTTATACAGAAGCATCAACACCCCCTTTCTTCTGCTGGTCCCACCTCTCTCTATACAGCCTGTCACCTTTCCCTCATCCGAGCAAATTCCATTAACCACCACCTTCTAGCGTCTGTCCGTCAACCAGTTCCTAATCCAGTTTACCACTTCGGGTCCTATCTTCAGCCCATCCAGTTTATTTAAGAGGCTCCTGTGGGGAACCGTGTTAAAAGCTTTGCTGAAATCTAAGTAGATTACGTCTATAGCTTGTCCCTGATTCAGTTCTCCGGTCACCCAATCAAGGAACTCAATGAGATTCGTTTGGCACGATTTCCCTTTGGTAAAACCATGTTGTCTCGAATCTTGCAACTCATTTTCTTCCAGGAAATTCACTATCCTTTCCTTCAGCATCGCTTCCATTACTTTTCCAATAACCGAAGTGAGGCTTACTGGCCTGTAATTTCCGGCTTCTTCCCTATCACCACTTTTGTGAAGAGCGACCACATTCGCCGTTCTCCAATCCCTCGGAACCTCTCCCGTCTGCAAGGATTTATTAAACAAATCTTTAAGTTGAGTTTTGTTTTGTTCCATCATGGCAGAAAAACATCCAAGTGTTAGGAATGGCCAGATCCCGCCCCTAACACACCCCTTGTGATTTGAATGTAATGCTGACAAATTTCATAGCAAAATGTTTAAAAAATGGGTTTCAAAAATAGCGATTTGGGCGTTTAAGCAAGCAAAATGTCCAAATGCCACTTTGGCCACTTTTTGAATGTTTTTCTGTTTCAAAAATGAGTCCCCTGGAGGGGAATAATTGAACGGCGCCAGCGAAATACATGGCTGGCGATGTATTTTGGCGGCGCCACAAACAGCTGGCCAGACCCTTATTTTCGAAAAAGATAGCCGGCCATCTCTTGTTTCGATAATACGGTTCCGGCCAGCCAAATGCATTGGAGTTGGCCGGCTTCGTTTTTTAGCGATAATGGAAAGTTATGTCGGCCATCTCAAACCCCGGCCAAATCCAAGGCATTTGGCCGTGGGAGGAGCCAGCATTTTTAGTGCACTGGTCCCCCTGACATGCCAGGACACCAACCGGGCTCCCTAGGGGTCACAGCGGTAGACTTCAGAAAAGCTCCCACATGCATAGCTCCCTTACTTTGGGAGCTGAGCCCCCCAACACCCCCCCCAAACCCACTACCCACAAATGTACTGCACCCACTAAAACTGCTCCAGGGACCTGCATACAGCCTCTAGGACTTATTGCTGCTGTATAACTTTGGCACACCAGTTCACACCTGAAGACTAATCTCTCTGAAAAAGTCCTTTCTTGAAATAAGCACGTTTACTCACAGTTAACTGCAGATCAGAGGTTGTGCCCCACTGGCAAAGAGTTCCCTGATACTAAGATTAGCAGTAGGTCAGAGCTGGCACAATGGTGTACAATGCCCTCTTTCAGCACCATTCAAGGTAAGAAGGTTCTCTAATGTGGGTAACACAGGAAAGGGAACTAAACTGGCTTACAAACATGGCCACTACAGGAAACAAAACAGGGCACACTCTGACCGAGTTAGCAGGGGGGAAAAGCACCACGGGAGTAGAGCCCAGTACCCTACACCCACCACAATGCATTGCTAATGTGACTCTGCAGGGCACCTAACAGAAAAGGTGTCACACTCACCCGAGAGCCACATCGCAACCAGGGAAAGGCTGTCGGAGGATAGAACACATTCTGCTGTCATGGAGGTGGGTACGGCATTTGAGGCTGGCATACAGGCTGGCAAAAAAGGTTTTTAGTTTTATTTTTTTTAGTATGGAAGGGGGTTGGTGACCACTGGGGGAGTATGGGGAGGTCATCCCCCATTGCCTCCAGTGGTCATCTGGTCATTTGGTGCACTTTTTGAGGCTTGGTCGTGAAAATAAAAGGACCAAGTAAACAAGGCAATATACTGCTTATCGCCGCTTTTTTTTTTCCATTATCGGCGAAAGCCGGCCATCTGGTAGCCACACCCATGCCCGCCCATGTCCCGTCTTCGCTTCACCGCCAACACGCCCCCTTGAACTTTCGCTGGCGAGGCGAAGGGAAAGCGGCAATGCTGTCAAAACAGAAGCTTTCGATTATACAGATTTCGCCGCTTTTGCGAAATCGCCGGCCATCTCCCGATTTATGGCTGGCGATCACTTTCGATTATTACTACTACTACTTAACATTTCTAGAGTGCTACAAAGTGTACGCAACGCTGTACAAACACAGAAGAAAGACAGTCCCTGCTCAAAGAGCTTACAATCTAATAGACAAAAAGTAAAACATTTAAATTTAAAGTATTTAAGCAGTCAAGCACAAGAGAACAGTCAGAGAAGGACCGAAGATGTTGAAGGGTGGTCAGTGTGATCTGGTGTAACTCTGGTTGGAGTAGTGGGAGAAGGTGATAAAAGAATAGAAACGGGTGAGGTAAAAGTAATGATTGGGTTGATAAGGAGGTTATATAAGACATGTCACTCTAGGGGTGGGTGGGTAGAGGGGTAGGGTGGGCGGGACTAAGTCTAAAGCAGGAGAAGGTAAGCTGGATAATCACAGAAAACTGAGTGTTCATGGTATATCTCATTCCTTCCACTGTTCACATCTCTATCCCCTGGGTGTGAACATCTCCCAGAATAATCACCGTCACTCTCTAACCCATAGGTGTCAGACAATGAAGTTTCCAAAACCGGAGGCTGTTTCTACTGGTCTGGGTTCACAATTGAGCTTCCCTCAGCAGCTGAAGAAATGGATTACAGAATTTGAAGGTGAGGAATTGATCTCTTTAATTTGGTTTGTGTTCTTTATAAATGCTCTGGATGATAAAAGTATAAATCTGAGAAACAGACACTGCAGTAAAATGCAGTGTTACATTGTTCACTCCGTAGTAAATTATAGTGTTACATTGTTCAGCCCATATATAGCAAAAAAGTGAAGATGACTGAAGAATAAGTGGACGACTCGCCAGATTATAAAACAGTTTATTAAAAGACTAGTAAAAGAGGCCCGTTTCTGGGCGAAATGAAACGGGCGCTAGCAAGGGGCTTGGGTCGTGTCGGGCGCCATTTGTGTATCGCCGGCAACGGCTGTGGGCGCGACGTCATCACGGATCGAGGGAAATGGCTCCGCCCCCCATGGAACATGATCCGCCCCCGACAGAACGACGTGAGAGGCTTCACCACCACGAATCTACGAACCCTTCACGGAAGTTGCAGGATCTTGGGGCTTCAATGGAACGTTCAGGTAGCGAATTATGTCCGGAAGGGGCGTGGCTGGGGGCGTGGCTGAGGGCGGGTGTATGAGTGAAAGTGAGTGGTGCTGACAGGGCGCAACAGTACAGGGCTTCAGTGTTTCCCTGCTACACTGATTGGAGGTGAGAATTATTAATATAGATGAATGAGGCTCGACACAGCTGTGTTTCAGCCGACTAGGCCTGCATCAGGAGTCTTTTAAAATAAACATAAAAATAAAAAGAATATTTCAAGTATTCAAATCAGCTTAAAACATTTTAAGAATAATTCACAAATAACAGATAAGGAATAAAAGATAAAAACAAACTTTGACACAGTTTTTCAATTGGACAATGATAATGTCTTAGAAACAAAAACACCTAAAGAACATATAAGGCACATATATAGAAATAAAAAAAGCATTTAAATACCTCTTGTATCACATAAGATCATCCACTTGAAATACCTAATGAGAAGATATGACAAAAGTCTGATGACATAAATCAATACATGACTTTACAGTATATGTCAAAACGTCTATCGATAATCTCAAGTAAGTATTCAAATGAGTGGAGGGACATTAAGCAATATTTGTTATAAGACAGACGTAAGGGGTTGACAGTAAATAAGGCGAGATGTTGGACACCCTCATGGAACAAAGGTTTCTAATGCGGCCAGAAGCAGGACAATATTTGGAAGTCCAAGAAAGAAAGGTTTTGTAGCTGTGACCATGGGCAAGAAAATATTTAAAGAGCTGTATGTGAGAAATCAAAACATAATATATGCAAAGTGTGGTGAAATAAAAGAATAACAAAATAAATAAAGAATAGACTTCCTTGTCGTCGTTAACGTATAGCAGTCATAAGTCATGCACTCCGTGTGCAAAAGTAGAACAGTGGCTGTTTGTGGGAAAAAAAATCACTAACCCTCAGTAAATAAGATATAATACAACCACTATTCAAATGCGGAATGAACCCAGATGAGTGAATGTTGTGAAAATGTAAACATTGTGAAGTGAGCACATAACGGCTAAGTTTGAGAAGGGACTGGTGGAATTAACAGCAAGGTGACAGCTCAAAACCAAGAAGTGAAGTGCAAGTTTGGAGAAAGTTTAAGAGCGCCTACGTGTGCCCATCGTGCGCCAAAATGGACTTACCACCCAACTACCGCGTGGCTCTTGTAGTAATTTCATTTTTGGCGCATGTCTGATGCGCGTAGGTCCTTATCGCCCAAATTCTTTACCGCTAGGTCTATGGCTGGCAGTAAGGCCAGAAAACTAAAATAGATGTGCGGCAATTTTGATTTTGCTGCACGTCCATTTTCAGAAAAAAAAGAGGCCTTTTTACAGGCGCGCTGAAAAATGATTCTGCGAGCACCCAAAACCCCTGCCTACACTACCACAAGCCACTTTTTAGCGTGCCTTTGTAAAAGACGCCTAAGTGATCAGCCTGTAATTGGGTTTCTCCTGGGAAAGCCATTGAGTGAGTAATATTGAAGCTGTGATGTTCAGCCTCTTTTAAACACTGGCAACTGCACAATTACAATTACATAATTACCCACCTATGACTCCTCTTTCCCGAGTCTCCTTTCCATTGATCTTGTTGAAGTATTCCTTTGAACAAAAAGTTCATCAGCTTCTTTGGCTAATGGAAAAGCACAATGGACCTGACCAATTATCGCCCAGTAGCATCTATCCTGCTCATAACCAAACTCATGGAAGGCATAGTGACAAAGCAACTCACTGATTATCTAAATAAATACTCAATTCTGTACGAGTCCCAATCAGGATTTCGGTCGAATGACAGCACTGAAACGGTACTAGTGTCTGTAATGAACTCATTTAAACAAGCAATTACAACTGCCAACAACATACTCCTCCTACAATTCGACATGTCCAGTGCTTTCGACATGGTCAATCATGGAATACTACTACACGTACTAGAATACTTTGGAGTTGGAGGTAAAGTTCTCAACTGGTTCAGAGGATTCATGACCACAAGAGCATACCATTTAACAACAAATGCGGAGATATCAGCCCCATGGTCACCTGACTATGGAGTCCCCCAAGGATCCCCCCTCTCACCAACCCTCTTCAACCTAATGATGACACCCATAGCCAAATTACTAGCCAACCAAAACCTTAACCCCTACATATACGCAGACGATGTCACGATTTATATCCCGTTCAAACATGATCTAAATGAAATCAACAACGAGATCAACCAAAGCCTCCAAATCATGCACTCCTGGGTGGATGCATTCCAGTTAAAACTCAACGCAGAAAAAACACAATGTCTTGTACTTACCTCACAACATAACACAAGCAACTTCACTACCATAACTACACCAAATTTCTCTCTTCCCGTCTCAAATAATCTGAAAATTCTTGGAGTTACCATAGATCGAAACCTCATACTTGAAACCCACGTGAAGAATACAATGAAAAAGATGTTCCACTCCATGTGGAAACTCAAAAGAGTAAAACCTTTCTTCCCGAGATCCATCTTCCGTAACCTGGTTCTGTCAATGGTACTAAGTCACCTGGACTATTGCAACGCACTATACACTGGCTGCAAAGAACAAACTATCAAGAAACTCCAAACAGCCCAGAATACCGCCACCAGACTCATATTTGGAAAAACAAAATATGCAAGTGCAAAACCCTTAAGAGAGAAACTTCACTGGCTCCCACTTAAGGAACGTATCACGTTCAAGATCTGCACGATTGTACACAAAATCATCCATGCAGACTCCCCGACATACATGCTAAACCTCGTAGACCTGCCTCCCAGAAATGCCAAAAGATCATCCCGCAAATTTCTCACCCTACACTTCCCCAGCTGCAAAGGATTAAGATACAAGCTAATACACGCGACTACCTTCTCATACATGAGCACGCAGCTGTGGAACGCATTACCAACTACCTGGAAAACAATCGACGAAATAGATAACTTTCGTAAATCTCTGAAGACATATCTCTTTAACAAGGCCTACAAAGAGAACCCATAGCTTAACTATACCAATTCACCAATACAACTAACACCGAAAATCTTCTTTCTAGATCTATCTGTCTAGATCTTTCCTTTTCTACCATCCTAATCCTTCTATATCACCAATTGTATCTGACATCCTGGAATGGTGTTACCATGACAGGTCTCTGTAAGCCACATTGAGCCTGCAAAGAGGTGGGAAAATGTGGGATACAGATGCAATAAATAAATAAATTACCGATGTTCTGTTCATATTCTGCTCTGCCCTCAGACCTCTATCTCTGCTGCCTCTATCAATTAAAGAGCTGGAGAGACTCTCTTAAACTGCCTGTGGCCACCTAAGCCCTGATATTCAGCAGCATTAAACCGGGCAGTGCTGCTGAATATTGGAGATCTCAGGGGCTGTACAGGGGGAGGTGTTGGGGAGGAGCCACCAGATATGGGCGTGGGTCATATTCAGTGTCAGGATCCACATAGTCAAGTGGCCAAAATTAGGACCTAGGACTGTGTCAGAGGTCTAAAGGTATATGAAAAACATAAAAGATACATTAAAACCTTATAAAAAGAAGAAAACATTTATCAAATATTCAAAAATGAACATCCAAATACAAAAAAATACTAAAACAATAAATAAATTCCATTGAATATCAATTAAAACAAATGGAACTGACATCTATGAGATTAATAAATAAAGACAATAAACATGAGTTCTAAAAATATCTATATAAATAAAATCCCCCTCAGACATTCTGAATCCCCCTCAGACGTTCTGAAGCTCACCTCTCTCCAACTGTGGCTCCTGACCTAGGCTATTCGGACTCCCGCACTCAGCCACGCCCATCTGCGCCCTAGGCCACGCCCCATCTGGACATAAAAAGCACTCTCAACGTTCCATTGACCACTGACGTCAATGAAGCCAGTTCGTTTGTTCGAAGCTCTGTAGCAGCAGATGTGGGCCCCGCCCTCGCGTCAAACGTAATGACGTTGAGGGCGGAGCACATTCAAGGAGCCAATCAGTAGCTGAAAGCAGGAGAGAGGCCAGGTTCACAATCTCGCACAGGACGAAGAGGGAGGGCGGCAACACGGCGAGCAAATGGCTGCGGCGAGTGTCCAATGTGCAGGAGGCGGGTGAGGGCTCGGGGTCGAGGACCACTGGCGACTCGGAAGCGGGGGGGGGGGGGGGGAACAGCACTGGCTACCACTCCAGCGCAGCCGTCATCCCATTCACTGAAAACAAAAGAAGCAAACCTATGACATGCTTCAGGACGTTTAATACACAGGAGTGGAAGTGACCCAACCAAGTGTACGGTAAGCAAGGAAGCCCATTGGTTAATCTCTGTTTCAACTCCCCCACGCAGCCGTCATTGCTATACACTCACAAACAAGCAAACCTAGGAGCTGCTGCTTCACATTGTCGTTTTTAAATTGAGGACACAAGGAGAGGGGACACAGACAGACCCTGCAACTGGGAGGGGGGACCCTGCAACTGGGAAAAAGGGACAGGGGGAACCCCCCTGGAACTGGGAGGGAGGGGGGAATCCCCCCTGCAACTGTAACTGGGAGACAGACCGGGGGGGGGGGGGGGGGGGAGACCCTGGCACATACTCTCATTCTCACACACACACTCGCACCCAGTCTCATTCTCCCTCTGTCACACACACACACACACGCGCACATTCACTCTCTCTCACACACTCACTCTCTCAAACATACACACTCCGAGGAAAACTTTGCTAGCGCCCGTTTCATTTCTGTACGAAATGGGCCTTTTTTACTAGTATAAATGATAATATTCATACCATAAGATTTTAACACCATAGAAAATCAACATACATTGAATGAATGTAACTTACAAATGCATGGATGACGGATGAAAACAAACATTGTACAATTGAAATCAATACTGATGATCATAAAATAATAATGATAGTGACAATATAACAATTAAATAGTCAATGATATGCAAATGCAAGTTTCATACCTGAAGTTACAATAATACAATGTGTAATCCGTATATAAGAAATAATGACATACAATCTAGTCTTAAAAGAAAAAATATTTGAATTAATAATAACAAATATATTATACAAGAATATTGTATAATATTTTTATTTGTTATTATTAATAACTACTAAAAAGATATTCACTTTTACAAAGCTGCGGGAGGGCTAATGCGCGGGTTGCACGCACCAAATCAGCTCTACCACCAGGGTAGCACGTGCACACTGCAGTAATTCAGAGTTTGGTGTGTGCCATATCCCATGGTAGAAAATATTTTTCTATTTTCTACCAGAGGGGGAGTTTCCAGCAGTAATCAGCAGAGCGGCCAAGTTGGATACCACGCGGGTAGTGCCTGAGCCCTTACCGCTTGATCAATGGGTGGCAGTAAGGGTTCAGGCCCACTAAAAATGACCCAGACTTGGTAAAAAGTGGCCCAGCACACATCAAAGAGAGGTGGCCACACTACCACAGGCCACTTCTTTCCGGGCCCTGGTAAAAGGACCCCTAAATGGAGAAAAGGAAACCTCTGTGTGACCAGCGGCTATTTAAAACTAAATATTCTTTATTCTGAATTGTACAACACCCAGTGTTTCACATCTACAATACCACAAATTAGCAATATCGATCCATTATCAGTATTAAAGGTGAATGTTTAAAAGAAGCTGAATTAAAATAAGCAAAATTGAAAATCATATTGCTATGGTGAATGTTGAAAATCAGTGATAAAGAGTAACTCGAGCGCCAGAGTGAATAAAGCGTAAAGAAAAAGTGATCAAAAATAACTAAAGCGCCAGAATAATTCAAGTGTGAAAAATGAAAAGAAGTCGTCAGAAACCTTTAAAAATATTTATGTAAACATAGGGGTCCTTTTATTAAGGTCTCGGAAAAATGGCCTGCGGAAGTGTAGGCGCGGGTTTTAAGCGTGCGCAGATCCATTTTTCAGCGCGCCTGTAAAAAAGGCCTTTTTAAAATTTTTGCCAAAAATGGACATGCGGCAAAATAAAATTGGCGCGCCCCCATTTTGGGTCTGAGGCCTTCCTGCCAGCCATTGACTTAGCAGTAAGGTCTCACGTGGTAACCGGGCGGTAATGACCTACGCGCACCAAATGCCACTTGACGCGCATAGTTGATGCGCGTCAGAAAATAAAAATTTTTTTGGGACGCACGCCATAAATAAAATTACCGTAAGACCCACTCAGTAGCCAGGCACGTAGGTACCTATGCGACTTCGTAAAAGGGCCTCATAGAGTAGGAAGAAATCTTGCTGCTATAAAATAAATTAATAATCAAAGGTAAGACCACACTGGCTTATAAATAATGCAAATTATGAGCAGGAATTGGAAAAAAAAACTCAGAAGGACAACCAACATAAGCATCAATATGAAACAGCTGGACCAAACTTGATAGAACTGTGATAAAACAACCTCGTGCCAGCAAATAATTTAATGAACAACCATAGTAACATAGTAGATGACGGCAGAAAAAGACCTGCACGGTCCATCCAGTCTGCCCAAGAAGATAAATTCATATGTGCTACTTTTTTTATTTGTACTGTCCTCTTCAGGGCACAGACCATATAAGTCTGGCCAGCCCTATCCCCGCCTCCCAACCACCAACCCCGCCTCCCAACCACCAGCTCTGGCACAGACTGTATAAGTCTGCCCAGCACTATCCCCGACGCCCAACCACCAGCCCTGGCACAGACCGTATAAGTCTGCCCAGTACTAGCCCCGCCTCCCAACCACCAGCTCTGCCACCCATTCTAGGCTAAGCTCCTGAGGATCCCTTTCTTCTGCACAGGATTCCTTTATGTTTGTCCCACGCATGTTTGAATTCCGTTACCATTTTCATCTCCACCACCTCCCGCGGGAGGGCATTCCACATATCGACCACCCTCTCCGTGAAAAAATACTTAGTAACATAGTAACATAGTAGATGACGGCAGAAAAAGACCTGCACGGTCCATCTAGTCTGCCCACGATAAACTCATATGTGTATACCTTACCTTGATTTGTACCTGTCTTTTCCAGGGCACAGACCGTATAAGTCTGTCCAGCAGTATTTCCCGCCTCCCAACCACCAGTCCCGCCTCCCATCACCGGCTCCGGCACAGACCCCGTATAAGTCTGCCCTCCCCCATCCTAGCCTTTCAACCACCAACCCCTCTTCCCCCCGCCACCCAATTTCAGCTAAGCTTCTGTGGATCCATTCCTTCTGCACAGGATTCCTTTACGCCTGTCCCACGCATGTTTGAATTCTGTTACCGTTTTCATCTCCACCACCTCCCGCGGGAGGGCATTCCAAGCGTTCACCACCCTCTCCTGACATTCTTCTTGCAAATGGTAAGAAATCATGGTACAACCAAAATCAGACCACGAACTAGAAAATGTCATAAGCAACACATACTCTCCACCAATAATTAAATGCAAAGAACCATTTATGGAGAACTGTACATGTAATCTATTAAAGGATGTATAGTTTAAGCTAGCTTCAAATGGAAAAAAGACATCAAATGGCGATACAACATGCCTGTTGGATGAAACACTTACACTAGCTCTGTTTGTCTGTGAATTTATACATAAAACAGATTGTGAAAGAGACAAACAGTGGAACCACAATATAAAAAATAATACAAAATGTCAAAGGCAGTAAGGCGGCTGGACAAAAAAAAGCATTAAACCAAACAAATACAGAAATTTACAGGCACATTAAAAACGCTAACATACCCCATAGCGAGTAGCAGGGTCGAGCTTAAATCACAAGATTTGCCAAACAATACTAAATACTAAGGGGTCTTTTTACTAATGTGCGCTGAAAAGTGACCTGCGCTGGTGTAGACGCGTGTATTGGACGTATGCAGGTCCATTCATCGGTGCACCTGCAAAAAAGCCCCTTTTTTTGCCGAAAATGGATGTGGCAACATAAAAATTGATGCGCGTCCTTTTTGGGCCAGAGACATCACCGCCACCCGTTGACCTAGCGGTAAGGTCTCACGCGTTAACTAGGCGGAAATGGTCTACGCATGTACAATGCTGATTATTGCCTGCTAGATCATACAGTACATTCAGTATAATTCCACGGAAGTACTTATCTTAAGACGGTCTTGCGTGATCCGTCGACGCACTGAACGGACTAACAATCGACCTGTGGTTCTGATGCAGCAGTGGCGTAAACGGAGGCCACCGTTAACCACGGTCTGACTGAACAGATGAACTTTGATAGAAGACCCCTGACTTAAGATAAGTGCTTCTGTGGAATTATACTGTATGGTCTAGCATGGGGCCTGAGGTTTACGTTACCAATGTTCATTATTCCTAGTACTAAAAGACACATGTTTCGACATCAGGAGGTTTTTTGCCAACGATGAAGCAGTCCTAGCTCTTTCTCTGCCTTCATAGCAGAAAAGGTGCTGGTTGAGGGTAGTGGGCTTACATGACATGACTCTTTGGTTTATACTAACAAGAAAACCCAAAAATCAGCATTACCAGCATCTTCTGCTCCCCCGACATACTCTCCTGCCAACACCTGAATTAGAAAAATCAGCTGTACGACACTGCTGCTATAAAAGACGAACACATGAATAGTATATATGACTAATAACATAGTAACATAGTAGATGACGGCAGAAAAAGACCTGCACGGTCCATCCAGTCTGCCCAACAAGATAACTCATATTTGCTGCTTTTTGTGTATACCCTACTTTGATTTGTACTTGTGCTCTTCAGGGCACAGACCGTATAAGTCTGCCCAGCATTATCCTCACCTCCCAACCACCGGCTCTGGCACAGACCGTACAAGTCTGTCCAGCACTATCCCCGCCTCCCAACCACCAGTCCTGCTTCCCACCACCGGCTCTGGCACAGACCGTACAAGTCTGCCCAGCACTATTCCCGCCTCCCAACCACCAGTCCCGCTTCCCACCACCGGCTCTGGCACAGACCGTACAAGTCTGCCCAGCACTATCCCTGCCTCCCAACCACCAGCCCTGCCTCCCGATCCTGCCCCAGGGTCTCGTACTCAATGACGGGCCCCTGGTTCATGGTCCATGGCTAATAGGAGGACGGCTGTCTTCATTCCTGAACGAGTGGACCAGGGTAACTTCAGACACATGGGTTCTGGAAGTGATAAGAGACGGCTACAAGTCCGGCCTCTAAGAGACTATGATGTAAGGTCTCCCTGCAAGTCCCCGCTCAAAGTGGTTCTGCACACCTTGGAGAATCTGATCCGCCTGGGTGCGGTGGTTCCAGTCCCCGCAGTCCAGTGTGGTACGGGACGCTACTCCATGTACTTTGTGGTGCCAAAGAAAGGAGGCTATTCTCGGCCGATTCTCGACTCTCCGCTCTGTGATCTCCGCAGTGAAGAAGGGAGAGTTCCTGACGTCCCTAATGTCACTTCATAGTGCTAATAAGCTAACAAATAGAAAAAAATATGCTCAGTGTATATAACAACTTGAAACAACAAGCAGGTATCTTGTGCCACCAATTTCAGCACCGAGTACAAATGATGAATAAGTAGAAGCAGTGTGTATAAATAAGTAAAAATACACCACCTGAGCAACATCATTAGTAATATAAACACAGCCAACGGCTTATAAAAACTAAACAGACTATCATGTGAACTACGTAAAAAGAGGAATGAAAAACAAGATGAAAAATAAATGGGATGTAAAACAATGCAAAAATTACACCAATTGCTGAAGTGAGAGTCCCACTTTTACCAGCTACTTGCACACTCACAAAAGAAAACTCTCCCTCCAACACTTAAACTACAAAGGAACATCTGGGAACAAATGGGAAAAGAGCAGCACCCGTCACATAGTAAATAATGCAGAAGGCTGATGTCACACAATGAGAAAAATAGCACATATCGCATATAAAAAACAAAAAACTAGCGTATTTTCCAGTCAATATCACACTAATTATGCAGTCTTCTTCTCATTATTATGGTTGCTTAAAGTGGGGGGGAGGGAATGGGTTGGGGTAGGAATATGGGTTGTTGTTTATATGACTGGATTCATATGTTGTGGATTTTGCACTAAAATTAATAAAAAATGATTTAAACATAAAAACTGCTGACTGCCGTGGGCTGAATATGGGCTGGATAATGTCACGTTCTTACTTTATAACAGCTGTACCATCAGTTCTGTCCAAAGCAACATGTGTTTACTTGCCAGCTTGACAGACCTTCAGTCTTTCCCTGGATGGCAGTTCTTATGTATGAATGTACTTATAAGACAATTGAAGGACATTTTTATAATTCAAAATCTCTAACATTTCTCTCTCTCTCTTTATTTATTTAGAGGTTTACAAAAGAAAATCATATCCTGGAGGATATGGTAAGTTTTATTCCGTTAACAACATATATATTTTAGAGGTGGGCAATTAACACGTTAATAACACTATTAATGCATTAATCTTTTAACGCATACCATGTTTTTTGAATCTGCCTGTTTTTTTTTTATGCTGACCCACCCTTCCCCCACGCTTACCTCTACAGTAGGGCTCAGGATTTTTTCTTCTTCTTTGCAGCTGCCTCAAATTGCTTCTCTCCCCCTGCATGGACAGGCTCTTCAGATACCGTGAGACTTCCCCAAATTCCTGCACTGCGTGCCAAGAATCTGGAGAGCCTGATCACTATGCAGGGGGAGACAAGGAGTTTGAGGCAACACTGAGCCCCAGCCCTGCTGTACAGGTAAATTCGGGGGGGGGGGGGGCATGAGAGAAACTGAGTGAAAGCTTAATTGCATGATTCAAATTTTTTATTATTATTATTATTTATTGCATTTGTATCCCACATTTTCCCCACCTTTTTGCGGGCTCAGTGTGGCTTACAAAATTTTTTTAATCATTATCCACCCCTAATATATTTTTTATATCATTGTACTTATTTCTCTCCTCTGAGATCTGATCATTCTTCATCTTTATTTTGATGCAGATTGGTGGATGGAATGTGGCAGATATACAGGTAACTGAATCTGATATATAACTAATTATAGCAGACAATCAAATCCAATAATGTGTCCTTTGACTGTGATCTCGCTATACAGACACCTACAGCCAATGTTAGGGATCATTTTCACCCCTGTGATACAGAAGACAATGACCAGATTAAGGCAAGAACTGTTTCCATCTGAATGATACAGTATAATTTGCTTCTGGAAATACTACTACTACTACTTATCATTTCTATAGGGCTACTAGACGTACGCAGCACTGTACACTTGAACATGAAGAGACAGTCCCTGCTCAACAGAGCTTACAATCTAATTAGGACAGACAAACAGGACAAACAAGTGATAAGGGAATATTAAAGTGAGGGTGATAAAATAAGGGTTATGAACAAGTGAATAAGGGTTAGGAGTTACAAGCAGCATCAAAAAGGTGGGCTTTGAAGACGGCCAGAGATGGAGCTTGACGTACCGGCTCAGGAAGTCTATTCCAGGCATATGGTGCAGCAAGATAAAAGGAACAGAGTCTGGAGTTAGCAGTGGAGCCACCAAGCATTCAGGGGGTGAGTTACAAGCTTCATGTACCAATCATAAAAGAAACATGTGATGTGTCTTAGTGACAAAATAGGTGTGTTAGGTAAGCTTCATTCTGGCATGTCTGTTTCTGCCGTTGGCCGTGAATTAAGTTTAATGAATCAACAATCTGAACCAGCCAGGAAAAAAGGAAGAGATTCAGTGGTCAGTTTGTGAAGCAGAACCAGAAAGTTCCAAAACTACATCTGTGTTTCTTGATGAGTCAGTAGAAAAGATGCAAAAGGGTTAAATTTGTGGATAATGCAAATGGTGGATTAAAAAATAAATCACTGTGGACAGCATTGCTTTGAGGATGAAAGCCAAACAGATTTATAAACACGTCAGCCAGGGTCAGGAAAACGCGAAACTCTTTTCTGCTAGTTCTGTCTGTTTTGTGCATTTTAAAAGGAGATATTCGATCGTAGTCCCGTCTGGCTCACATTGGATGCCCCTTGTAGCTTCCAATCCACCAGATGCTGGAGATTCCCCAGCCACCTAGTCCAGGACAAAGCATTTCAGAAATTCTTAACGACAAAGTGGGAGGATTTTACACAAAATAATAAAGACCACCAATCCAATCCACAATTATTTTAGTATACAGGCAAAGCAGTGCTACGGGGAGACCTAATCGCGTACGTAGCTGCGAGACGAAAGAAGTCTGCCAGCAGCCTTGTTAACCTAACAGGAGTGGAGTGGAGGAGTGGCCTAGTTGTTAGGGTGGTGGACTCTGGTCCTGAGGAACTGAGTTTGATTCCCACTTCAGGCACAGGCAGCTCCTTGTGACTCTGGGCAAGTCACTTAACCCTCCATTGCCTGCCGCATTGAGCCTGCCATGAGTGGGAAAGTGCGGGGTACAAATGTAACTAAAAAAAAAAAAAAATAGACAATTACAGAAGGCAAGGCGTTGACACATAGCACAACCATCAGAAAGGAACAAAGAACATTATCTAGCTATAAAGGCTGCAATTAACTTATTGTTGCATGAGCGAATGCTTCGAAACCAGACCTATCAAAAGTATAGGTTTCATAGATTTGGCAATAGGACAGGGGGTTCAGAGAAAGGGAGGTAATCGAACAATTCCAGCGATGAGGGATACAAAGGGGGATCTAACCAATAGATCAGATGAGATTTGTAGGATCCTGCAAGAGCATTTCACAAAATTATACGCGACCGGGCAGCCGGGGGGAGAGAGGGAGAGGAAAGAGTTTTTCTTAAAAGCCCAAATGCCGAAATTAGGGGAGTCGGAAGTGGCACTGTTGGATTCTTCTCCATTACAACCCAAAGAGCTAAAGAGGCGATAAAAGGGCTAAAATCCTTCTCGGCACCTGGGTGGGATGGATACTCGGGAGAGTTTTACAAAATGATGCAACACTCTGTGATAGGCCCCCTATTCGAATTTCATCAGGCAGTCATCCGAGAAGGGCGATTCCCTGCGCATGAAAACACTGCATGTATATCCCTCTTATTGAAGCCTGGAAAGGATCAGGAGGAGCCAGAATCCTACAGACCAATTTCGTTAATTAACGTGGATATTAAACTTTTAGCAAAGATTCTGGCAGAACGCTTAAAGAAATGCCTTCCCAGCATTATTGGGATTCGTCCCTAAGAGACACTCGGTGGTGCATGTTAGGAGAACTCTATTAGCAATGGCACATAAGTACATAAGTAATGCCATACTGGGAAAAGACCAAGGGTCCATCGAGCCCAGCATCCTGTCCACGACAGCGGCCAATCCAGGCCAAGGGCACCTGGCAAGCTTCCCAAACGTACAAACATTCTATACATGTTATTCCTGGAATTTTGGATTTTTCCAAGTCCGTTTAGTAGCGGTTTATGGACTTGTCCTTTAGGAATCCGTCCAACCCCTTTTTAAACTCTGCTAAGCTAACCGCCTTCACCACTTTCTCCGGCAACGAATTCCAGAGTTTAATTAAACGTTGGGTGAAGAAAAATTTTCTCCGATTTGTTTTAAATTTACTATACTGTAGTTTCATCGCATGCCCCCTAGTCCTAGTATTTTTGGAAAGCGTGAACAGACGCTTCACATCCACCTGTTCCACTCCACTCATTATTTTATATACCTCTATCATGTCTCCCCTCAGCCGTCTCTTCTCCAAGCTGTATAGCCCTAGCCTCCTTAGTCTTTCTTCATAGGGAAGTCGTCCCATCCCTGCTATCATTTTAGTCGCCCTTCGCTGCACCTTTTCCAATTCTACTATATCTTTCTTGAGATGCGGCGACCAGAATTGAACACAATACTCAAGGTGCGGTCGCACCATGGAGCAATACAACGGCATTATAACATCCTCACACCTGTTTTCCATACCTTTCCTAATAATACCCAACATTCTATTCGCTTTCTTAGCCGCAGCAGCACACTGAGCAGAAGGTTTCAGTGTGTTATCGACGACGACACCCAGATCCCTTTCTTGGTCCGTAACTCCTAACGTGGAACCTTGCATGACGTAGCTATAATTCGGGTTCTTTTTTCCCACATGCATCACCTTGCACTTGCTCACATTAAACATCATCTGCCATTTAGCCGCCCAGTCTCCCAGTCTCATAAGGTCCTCTTGTAATTTTTCACAATCCTGTCGCGATTTAACGACTTTGAATAACTTTGTGTCATCAGCAAATTTAATTACCTCGCTAGTTACTCCCATCTCTAAATCATTTATAAATATATTAAAAAGCAGCGGTCCTAGCACAGACCCCTGAGGAACCCCACTAACTACCCTTCTCCATTGTGAATACTGCCCATTTAACCCCACTCTCTGTTTCCTATCCTTCAACCAGTTTTTAATCCACAATAGGACATTTCCTCCTATCCCATGACCCTCCAATTTCCTCTGTAGCCTTTCATGAGGTACCTTGTCAAACGCCTTTTGAAAATCCAGATACACAATATCAACCGACTCCCCTTTGTCCACATGTTTGTTCACTCCTTCAAAGAATTGAAGTAAATTGGTCAGGCAAGATTTCCCCACACAAAAGCCATGCTGACTCGGTCTCAGTAATCCATGTCCTCGGATGTGCTCTGTAATTTTGTTTTTAATAATAGCCTCTACCATTTTCCCCGGCACCGACGTGGGTACCAGAAAACCCCGGGGATAATAGTCAGCCTAGATGCTGCCAAGGCTTTTGACAAGGTTGGATGGGACTTTCAGTTTGCCACGATGGAGTGGGTGGGACTGCCTGAAGGGATCCTGCTAGCCATCCAGGCCCTTTATACTGACATGAAGGCATATGTGGTGGTCAATGGTGGCAAGTCAGATGGCTTTCCAATAAGCCGGGGAACGAGACAGGGCTGCCCCCTCTCCCCTTTATTGTTCGATTTAACATTAGAACCATTGCTTCGGCTTTTAAATTCGGATCCGGACATTAGCGGCGTGCGTGTGGGAGATCAGGAGGTGCGGGCTTTAGCATATGCAGACGACGTTCTACTAGTGCTTACCGAACCCCAGAGATCACTTGAGACTGCGCTGCGGGTGATCCAGGACTACGGCCAATTGTCAGGGTTCACCCTCAATTATAATAAATTATAATAAATTATAATAAATCGGGTGCCATGCCCCTAGAAGGTAGCATCCGCACGAAATGGAGAGGGAAATTCCCCATCAAATGGATAGATTCTAAATTGAAATATTTGGGGGTGACTATTACAATCAACCAATCTTCTTTGTATAAGGAGAACGTTGCCCCGTTATTAGACATGACCAAATGTAAACTGTCCATGTGGCAAGAATTACCACTTACCATCTGGGGTGGAATTGCGCTCTTCAATATGATGATCGCTCCTAGGTGGCTATACATATTCCAGCAACTGCCCCTCTTTTTAAAGTATAGGGATGAAAAAGCGTTGATAAGATTAATACAGGGTTACCTATGGCAAGGGAAAAAAACCCAGAATACCATACCACCAAATTGCAACCCCGCGAGAGGCAGGGGGCATGGGCCTCTTGAACATTAAGTTTTTAACAATTGCCTGCTCCATGAGGCATGATAATGATTGGTATCGCGGGACTTCGGATTTTTCTCTGACACCCGTGGAGATTTCCCGGTTCCCGGGAATCCATTTCAGTTTGTTACTGCATACCGGGGGTGGCTTACCTAGGGACGCTTTTAAAATACACCCATTGTTGCAAGCTCTCAGGGAAACCTGGAGATGGATATGCAAACGTCATCATTTTTCGGCCAGGGTGTCTCCCTGGCTGTCCATTTGTAACAACCCGGCTTTCCCACCAGGCCAGGGGGGTGGCATATTTAGCAAGTGGGCAAAACTGGGAATGGTATACTTAGCGCATGTGCGAGGGGCATAATCGAATGGAAACGCCTATCTCTATGGGCGTTTATCTCCGAGAACGGGTCCGTGAAGGGGTGGGCCGAACCGTATTTTTGAAAAAATGGACGTTTTTGAGCTGGGCGTTTCTTTTTTTTAGCGATAATGGAAACTAAAAACGCCCAGCTCAAAAACGTCCTAATCCGAGCCATTTGGTCGTGGGAGGGACCACGATTCGTAGTACACTCACCCCCCTGATATGCCAGGACACCAACTGAGCACCCTAGGTCAGTGCGGTGGACTTCAGAAAAAGCTCCCACATGCATAGCTCCCTTACCAAGGGTGCTGAACACCCAACCCCCCTCCCCCAAAACCCACTACCCACAAATGTACAACACTACCATAGCTCTTAGGGGTGAAGGGGGCACCTACATGTGGGTACAGTGGGTTTTGGAGGCCTCCCATTTACCAGCACAAGTGTTACAGGTAGGGGGGGGATGGGCCTGGGGCCACCTGGCTGAAGTGCACTGTGGTACCCACTAAAAGTGAGATCAAAACCTGGCTACGCCTCTGGGACAGATATAACGAAAATGGCAGCCAAAGCCCCTGGTTTTAAGGCATTTAAAGATCATACCACCCTGTTGTTGTGCACTAATGCCAAGGATGATTTCAAATGCAGGCCTTTGTACAGCACCCATAATCCTCGTGCACGTAAAGGAAACAACCTGAATTACATGCCAGTCCATTGGAGATGAATCGCAAAGCTTGGATGACATCCAAATTATTCTGGGATTGGTTCATCCTACCCCCCACCCCAAAAAAAAAAAATCTACTGTACCCACATATAAGTGACACCTGCAGCATTAAGGGTTATTGTAGTTGGGTCCAGTAGGTTTTTGGTGATTTTGGAGGGCTCAGGGGGGTAACAGTGAGATGTGTACCTGGGACCTTTTATGTAAAATCCAATGCAGTGCCCCCTAGGGAGCCCCACTGCTCTGCTGGGATGTCTGTGTGGCCCCCTCACACATCCCAATGGCTTGACTTAGTTTTTTTTTAATGGTCCAAAGGATAGACCGCATTAAGCACAACAATGTCTAGGAAATGGTATTTTCAAATAAAATATATAGTCTTTTTCTGGTTTGAAAATGGCCATTTTCACTACTCAATTTTTAGATGTTTTCAGTAAAACGTCCAAACTTGGATTTAGACATATCAGAAATGCCCCTCTATGTTTTTTGTTATGTGTTGTCTAATGCAGGAACCAAACCCTGTATTTCCTATAGGGATATGTATTCATTTTCGTGGTTTTTGAGGAAAAATTGTTATAGCTGGAACCTAACTCCAGTTTCCCATAAGTACATTTTTTGGTATTCGCAAATTTGCGGTTTGTGATCTTTTGGGGGAACCAAACCATCGTGAATGCCGAGAATGGACTGTACATCCAAATTTAAAGCAAAATAAATTTTGTAAACAACAGACTGGTCTCAGCCTCCATCTTCTGGGGTTGTGTCTCTTCTGGAATGGGATAACAACACTGGACATGGGGGGTGGGGGTGGGGAGATGATCCTTTATATAGTCAGAGATCTTTGTTTTTATTCAATATTTTGGGTGGAAGAACAGTGGATTTTTTGTTGTTGTTGTTGTTTGAAACCACTCAGGGGTCGATATTCAAAGCAATTTAACTGGCCAAAAATGACTAATGGCCAGTTAAATAATTTGTTTGTGCTAACCACTAATTTTCAGCAGTGCTAGGGTGTCCCTGAAACCAGCCCCTCCAAATGACACACTGATTACAATTTATAAGAAATTACTACTTTACCTGTGAAAGGTTATTCATATACTTCCTCTGTGTACATCCATATGTTGCACAAGACGGCATGTTTGAAAATATAAGTGAGATTAAGTAAAAATTCCACCAAGAATAAAGAATGACAAGGAGGATGCAGCAGCTCATATTTGCTTGCTTTGTTTTGAGAGTACGGGGATGACGGCTGAGTGGGGGAAGGGAAACATAGATTAACCTAATTGGCTTCAATGTTTTGACGTCATCGCATCTCCTGTTTTTATCCAACCTCCTTGGTATGAATAGACTCATTCTCCAAAGACAAGCAGGCTGATATTCTCACAAGTGGGTGACGCCATGTCGGCCCCGGAGGATTTTAAAGCAAAATCTCAAAATCTCTTTACGGCGTTCCGTCGCGCGAGCGATCGTACTGCGCATGTGCGCACACCTATTCCCGCTCGCCGAGCAGACACGCCCCTCAGTTTTTCTTTTTCCGCGTCTGAGGAGACACGGAGTTCGTTAGGGCTTCGTGTTTTCTTCAGGTCTTCGGAGTAAATCTCTTTTTTATTTTTTCATTTGTACTTTTTATGGCAGGCTCATTGTGGCTTATATACAGTGGGGGAAATAAGTATTTGATCCCTTGCTGATTTTGTAAGTTTGCCCACTGACAAAGACATGAGCAGCCCATAATTGAAGGGTAGGTTATTGGTAACAGTGAGAGATAGCACATCACAAATTAAATCCGGAAAATCACATTGTGGAAAGTATATGAATTTATTTGCATTCTGCAGAGGGAAATAAGTATTTGATCCCCCACCAACCAGTAAGAGATCTGGCCCCTACAGACCAGGTAGATGCTCCAAATCAACTCGTTACCTGCATGACAGACAGCTGTCGGCAATGGTCACCTGTATGAAAGACACCTGTCCACAGACTCAGTGAATCAGTCAGACTCTAACCTCTACAAAATGGCCAAGAGCAAGGAGCTGTCTAAGGATGTCAGGGACAAGATCATACACCTGCACAAGGCTGGAATGGGCTACAAAACCATCAGTAAGACGCTGGGCGAGAAGGAGACAACTGTTGGTGCCATAGTAAGAAAATGGAAGAAGTACAAAATGACTGTCAATCGACAAAGATCTGGGGCTCCACGCAAAATCTCACCTCGTGGGGTATCCTTGATCATGAGGAAGGTTAGAAATCAGCCTACAACTACAAGGGGGGAACTTGTCAATGATCTCAAGGCAGCTGGGACCACTGTCACCACGAAAACCATTGGTAACACATTACGACATAACGAATTGCAATCCTGCAGTGCCCGCAAGGTCCCCCTGCTCCGGAAGGCACATGTGACGGCCCGTCTGAAGTTTGCCAGTGAACACCTGGATGATGCCGAGAGTGATTGGGAGAAGGTGCTGTGGTCAGATGAGACAAAAATTGAGCTCTTTGGCATGAACTCAACTCGCCGTGTTTGGAGGAAGAGAAATGCTGCCTATGACCCAAAGAACACCGTCCCCACTGTCAAGCATGGAGGTGGAAATGTTATGTTTTGGGGGTGTTTCTCTGCTAAGGGCACAGGACTACTTCACCGCATCAATGGGAGAATGGATGGGGCCATGTACCGTACAATTCTGAGTGACAACCTCCTTCCCTCCGCCAGGGCCTTAAAAATGGGTCGTGGCTGGGTCTTCCAGCACGACAATGACCCAAAACATACAGCCAAGGCAACAAAGGAGTGGCTCAGGAAGAAGCACATTAGGGTCATGGAGTGGCCTAGCCAGTCACCAGACCTTAATCCCATTGAAAACTTATGGAGGGAGCTGAAGCTGCGAGTTGCCAAGCGACAGCCCAGAACTCTTTATGATTTAGAGATGATCTGCAAAGAGGAGTGGACCAAAATTCCTCCTGACATGTGTGCAAACCTCATCATCAACTACAGAAGACGTCTGACCGCTGTGCTTGCCAACAAGGGTTTTGCCACCAAGTATTAGGTCTTGTTTGCCAGAGGGATCAAATACTTATTTCCCTCTGCAGAATGCAAATAAATTCATATACTTTCCACAATGTGATTTTCCGGATTTAATTTGTGATGTGCTATCTCTCACTGTTACCAATAACCTACCCTTCAATTATGGGCTGCTCATGTCTTTGTCAGTGGGCAAACTTACAAAATCAGCAAGGGATCAAATACTTATTTCCCCCACTGTATACAGGTATTTTTTGTACCTGAGGCAAGAAAAAATTTAAGTAATTGCCAGAGTCACAAGGGGCTGTGCCTCAACGAAGCATATAAGCTTCTCTTTTTCTTTTTTCTTGAAAGTGCTGGTATATTGTTATCTGTGGGCTCTCTCTAGCCAGCAAATAAAACAAGCCCACATTTTTTGAATCCATTTATTAAAACTTAAACATCAGCACACTACTGTCTTTAAGCCTCACAAGTGGTGAAGGTGTATGTCACAGGAAAAACCAGGAACCTAAGCAGGTGCATCCCTGGTCAGCCACTGAATGGGCAGCCTGGTGACACAATAGCAGTGGTGTAACCTTTGAAGTGAGTCTCCACCCGTCTCGGCGTCTCCTGCTCTGCAGGTCATTCGGACGCATCGGCGGAAGTGTCTTGGGCCGGATCATCTCCCTGTGAAGCGCAAGTAGTGTCTCAAAGTACCGAGACGTATTCTACTCTGCCAGGGATGCCCAAAGGACCGGATCATCTCCCTGTGAAGCGCAAGTAGTGTCTCAAAGACGAGACTTATGCTACTTGTCAGGGATGCCCAAAGGAGTTTCTGGAGTCCGACAGAGACCGATGCACGCTGGGTATAGTTATGCATCGAGTAGGTCTCCACCTGCCTCGGCGCCTCCTGCTTGGCAGGTCATTCGGGCGCATCAGCGGGTGTCGGTACCATCGGTGCCCAGAGCTTTGCTCCCTCTGTTATGGAGGTATTCGGGCTTCAGACATCAGTCGGTGCCGAGAGCGTTGCTCCCTCTATTATGGAGGTATCCTGGCATTGGACGTCGATACACCGCATCACGTCGGTACCGAGTATCATCGGTACCGAGTATCATCGGTACCGGGTGTCATGGGTACCGTCGGTGCCGAGTATCATCGGTACCGGGGTGTCATGGGTACCGTCGTACCGAGTATCATCGGTACCATGGGTGCCGTCGGTACCGAGTATCATCGGTACCATGGGTGCCGTCGGTGCCGAATGTCACCGGTGCGTCGGTACCGAGGAGTATCGGTACCGGGAACATTGGTACCATGGTCGGTGCCATGGGTCCCGTTGGTACCGGTACCATCGGTACCATGGATTCCGTCGGCACCGGGTATCATCGGTACCATGGGTACCATCGGTGCCGAGTGTCTTCGGTGCATGGGCACCGTCGGCACCAGGTATCACCATCGGCATCAGATATCATGGGCACCATCGATCACAGGTATCATCGCCCATCGGTACCGAGTATCACGAGTACCATCGGTATCGGGTATCGTCGGTACCATGGATAGGTATCATGGATACCGTCGGTACATGAGTACCGTCGATACCAAATATCATGACCAGGTACCATCGGTACCATGGGTGCCATTGGTACCAGGTGTCTTGAGCACCGTCGATACCATGTGTACCATAGGTACCGTCGGTGCTGTTGGTGCCGAATATCATGGGTACCATCGGTACCACATGTCAAGGGTCCCTTCGGTACTAGGGTATCATGGGTACCATCGATACCAGATATCATGACTATCATCGGTACCAAGTACCATGGGTTCCATTGGTACCGGGGTCATCGGTACCATGTGTATCATCGGCACCGTCGGTGCCATGAGTACTATCAGTACCATCGGTCACATCTCTGTTATGGAAGTCATCTGGCAGTCTAGTTTCGATTCCCTTGCATTGCCAGATGTTGTCCTTGGCTTCGAGACCATGGGTACCATTGGATGCCATGGATGCTACCGCCTCCCGCGGCATCTAGCTTTTCAACTGGTCTCCTTCACCGATGCTGCCTCTGGTATGGGTGTTCGCTCGTAGAACTTACCGCGCCTCCATACCTTGGCTTCCAGGCCCAGAAATGCATGTTAAGAACAGCCATTTTGCTACAGGAGAACATATTTTTCCATAGCTGTTCTGTAGAATTGTATGTATGACAGTTGCTCTATACTGGTCAATGTTTGCATCTGAGCTGCTCTGTTTGAGTAGTTGGCTCAGTTCAATGATGGTTCATCTGATGAACATGAAGGTCATGGGGTTTCTCTGCTGAGAATCCTCTAGATCCTCTATTTGTCTTGACACATTACAATGGAGATTGTCAATCAGCCCAATGCCAGATGCTCGAGGTCCTGGACTACCATCTTCAACTCAGAACTGATAGCAGTTCTAAGAACTTGCTTCGGCGCCCCCGAGGCCAGAGCATACATCCTTAGCCTCCTTTGGAGAATGGCGTACCAGGCTGGCATGATCGCGTCCAAGACCAAGTCCTGCCAGATCTTTATGAGCATTCCCACCGGAGTAGGCTACATCTTTTTTCCAAGTGTCGCAAGTTCCTGTCCAATGGCGTTTTCATCACTTGTATTGTAACACCTAGATTTCTGCTCTAGGTATGGTGATGCGCAGACTCTCATGACTGTGTGCCTCTCACCTGGAGGAGGAGACTCAGCAGAAAATTGTTGATATGCTTTGCATACACTTCCTCATCTCGGAACTTCTTTAAAGAGATCAGCACGCTCGTTCTAGTCAGCGGCGTGCACCTAATCAGGCTCCTGCAGCTATTCCGCAGGAACCAGAGAGGGGTTTTGGAGTGGCTCCAATTCAGCATAGCCACTATATATAAAAAAAAAAAAAAAACAACAACAAATGTCCGTACCGGCCAATCTGCCTGTCGGGGGGAAGTTCAAATTTTCTCCACCACAGGTGACTTCTATATCCTCCAACCGGGGGGTTTTTTCAAATAGTCCGGTTAGGATACATTCTCAATCTGGAATCAAACCCTCCACGTTGTTCATTGGAAGTTTAATCCTTTAGCTTCCATCAACAGTGAGTACTTGCAGAGGAACTCTCTGCCTTTCTCAGTACCAATGCAGTCGAGCCTGTTCCACAAGGGTAAGAAGGATTGAGTTTCTATCCCAGGTCCTTCCTTGTGGGTTCCGTCCCATCATAGACATAAGGGGCCTCAACAGATTTCGTTCAGGATGATTTCCCTGGGCATCCTTCTTCCCATACTTCAGGAAAACGAATGGTTATGCTCTCTGGACTTACAAGATACTTCTACTCACTTTGCGTCCAGAGTATGTTTTTCCTAGTGCCTAGCTGTTGTTGCAGCGTATCTTCATGGACTGGGAGTGCAAGTGTTCCCTTAACACGTTGATTGCCCGTCTCAACAGATTACAGCACAGTAATATTGAGACTTCTAGACACATGGCTTCCACAGTTCACGTCACTCCCTTGACACTTTTGCACATCTAGAGGATGTAACCCAACTGTTTGCCAGTCTTCGGAATTCCCCTCAGAGGTGGTTAATTCTCTCCATTTTGATTCTGAGGTGTCCAGTCCACCTTACTCAGTCAAAAGCTGCTGACGAAGGTTGCATCCCTCCTGGCTATCCAACCTAATTATTTTAATCAACCACACAATCGGGTTGTGATGTACTCGATAACAAAGGAGTACTGGATCTTGTCCTCTGAGTCAAGATGCCATGCAGATGTAGCGGTGGGCTCGCCAACGCGGCTTGTTTTCTCCAAGCCATTTATCTAATTGGCGTAAACAGCAGTCTGGCCGACAGGCTGAGCAACTTAGTTCAATCACAAAGTCCCTCAGTTCTGTTCCAGGCTGCAGGTTCACGGCAGACTACCATCGGATGCCTTTCTCCTTCTTTGGGGGACAAGTTTTCTGTATGCGTATCCTACCATACATCTGGTGGAAAAGACTTTGCTGATTCTCAAGCAAGATTGTGGAGCCATGATTCTGATTGCTCCTTTCTAGCTACGTCAGATACGATTCCCTCTTCTTCTGGAGTTGGAATGTTTTCCAGTTCTCATTACGCAGAACGAGGGGGCACTTCTACATCCCAACCTCCAATCTATGGCTCACACGGTCTGGATGTTGAGAGTGTAGGTTTCGTTGACTTTTCCAGAAGAGTGTCTCCCGACTCTTGCCTGCTTCCAGAAAAGATTTCACAAAGAGGTGTTATTCTTTTCATGGAAGAGGTTTGCCGTCTGGTGTGACAGCGAGGCCCTAGATCCTGCCTCTAGTCTTATACAGACCTTGCTTGAGTTCTTTCTACACCTGTCTGAATCTGGTCTCAAGACCAACTCGGTCAGTATTCATCTTCGTGCAATAAGAGCTTATCATCAACGTGTAAAAGGTCAGCCTTTAGCTGTCCACTTCATGACGTTTACTTCTCCCACAGTATTGAGAGAATTCCTTGTATGTGTCTAGGGGGGATTATTTCTGTTGGGCTTAGCACCCCCAATAATTTTTACAGTTGGCTCTTATGCTTCGGTCAGAGCCCCTATCACTCCTTATTCAGTATCTTGGGGTCTCAATGTCGTTTTCATCCAGCTGCTGCAAGCTCAATTCGGGCCACTGGATTCCTGTCATCTGAAGTATTGGACCTGGAAGGTCATTTTCCTTGGTGGCTGTTCCTTCAACTCGAAAGGTCGGTGAGCTTCAGACTCTAGTAGCTCAAGCTCCTTACCTTACTTCTCATCTTAACAGAGTAGTTCTCCGCATGCAGCCAAGGTTCTTACTGGCGCTGGTATCAGAGTACCATCTGATCCAGTCAATTGTCTTGCCAACATGCTTTCTCCCTCATCTTACAAGCCCTGGCGAAAGCAAGCTGCGCACTTTTTGCGTGGAGCAGACGAGCTCCCTCGGAAGGTCCGCCCAGTTGTTTATTTCTTTTAATGCCAGTTGCTGTCGGAAACCGCATCATTTCTTCTTAACTGGCAGATTGCATCTCCTTCATTTTTGTCCAAGCTGGACTGACTCTAGAGGGCCATGTCACGGCTCACAAAATTAGAGCCATGGCTGAATCGGTGACTAATCTAAAATCAGTCACTATTGAAGGGATCTGCAAAGCTGCGGCGTGGTCATCAGTCCACACATTCACATCTCACTACTGCCTTCAGCAGAATAGCCGACGCATCAGTCGGTTTTGGGCAGTCGGGGCTGCAGAACTTCTTTGGGGTTTAGAATCCAACTCCAACCCTCCTAAGCCCATGTTTGTTCTGTTCCAGGCTACACTCATTTAGATGTTTCTTCTTTTCAGGTCAATTTTTATTCTGGCCTCGCCGTTGCGAGACTCTATTGACCACTGTTTGTTGTGTAAGCCTGAAAGCTTGGGATACCCCACTTGTGAGAATATCAGCCTGCTTGTCTTTGGAGAAAGAGTAGTTACTTACCTGTAACAGGTGTTCTCCGAAGACAGCAGGCTGCATATTCTCACAAACCCTCCCACCTTCCCCTTTTGGAGTTGTCTCCTCCATCTTTTGGATATAACTGAGGGGCGTGTCCGCTCGGCGAGCGGGAATAGGTGTGCGCACATGCGCAGTACGATCGCTCGCGCGACGGAACGCCGTAAAGAGATTTTGAGATTTTGCTTTAAAATCCTCCGGGGCCGACGTGGCGTCACCCACTTGTGAGAATATGCAGCCTGCTGTCTTCGGAGAACACCTGTTACAGGTAAGTAACTACTCTTTCCAATAGGGAACACTGAAAAGCTGATGTCCAATAAGATGAGGCAAATCTATGAGGTAGGAAGGTGATAATAGCCAATAGCAGAGCTCCTGTCATAGAAAAAGTGATTGACTAAAGAGCCAGCAAATGAGGGTTAGAGGTAGGTGCAGGAGCAGCCAATGAAGGTTAGAGCTGGGTGTGTGAGGAACCAATGAGGGTTAGCGGTGGGTGTGTGATAAGCTAATGAGAAGTGTTTGCCAGGGTTGCCAGGTGGGTGGTTTTCTCGCCCAATTGGGCGGTTTTCCGCGACCCGCAGCGGGAAATTTTGCCCGCGGCGGGTGCGGTTTTTTGGGCTGGTTTTTATTTTTTTCGGGCTGTTTTTCAGAGCTCTTTTTTGGCCGCCGGGGATGGGGCTAGTGACGTTTGGGGGGGGGATTAGGCGATGTTTTGGGCTGGGCCAGTGACGTTTTGGGCGGGGCCAGTGACGGGGGAGGCGGGGCCGATGACGGGGAGGCGGGGCCGATGACGGGGCGGAGTCGATGGCGGCGGGGGTGGGGTCGATGACGGCGGGGGTGGGGGGGTGAACTTTTTGGGCGGGATTAGTCGGGAGGACCTGGCAACACTGGTGTTTGCTCATGTTTATTAATCTGTCTCCTCTCTGCAGTAAATGTGACTCTGGATCCTGAAACTGCTGCTCCTGATCTTGCCCTGTCTCAAGATCGGAAAACTGTCAGATGGAGAAAAAGAAGACAGAATGTGCCGGACACTCCTCAGAGATTTGATCCTTATCCCTGTGTGCTGGGGAGTGAGGGCTTTACCTCAGGGAGACATTACTGGGAGGTGGAAGTAGGGGGTGGAGCTTTCTGTGACTTGGGAGTGTGTAAAGACTCTGTGAGGAGGAAGGGGGGGTTCAGTATGTCACATGCGGAAGGAATCTGGAAAGTGAATGTGAGAAACTCGGCCTTAATCTCCCCTGAGACCGGGATCCCCCTGCGAGAGAGACTCCAGGCAGTGGGGATTCTGCTGGACTATGAGGCAAGAAAGGTCTCGTTTTATGATGCAGAAAATAAATCTCATCTCTTCACCTACACCAACAAATTTAAATTTAAAGGGAAACTCCGACCTTTCTTCCACGTTTATTTCGGAACTCTGAGAATCCGCCCAGTACCAACCAGGGGCAAGATGCACAAAAGTCCTCGTTAGAGCCGTTCCGTACCGAATTCCATAACGAATCGGTACGGAACGGCTATGCACGAAGGAAAGGGAATGCAAATGAGCTGCTCGTTGCAGCTCACTTGCATTCACTAACCCTTCGTTAAAAACGTCGGTAATCGGCCCGTAAAGCATGTGCAGAGCAGCCAAGCGTTATGCTGGCTGCTCTGCGCATGCCACAAACGTTAACCCCCCCCCCAAAAAACAAATACGTCCTTTATGGACAGCCTTGCCCCCCCCGCCCCTCCCAAGGTCGCCGCTGCTCCCCGCTCCCCCCTGCATTAAAAAATCATAACTTTAGGCAGCCCCGGCCCCCCTCCCTTCCTCTCTTTCTCAGCTCCGCCTCCCGCCATCCTCCGCCCCCGCCGCCCCCCTGAGGTCGTCGCCGCCACTCCCCCCCTCCACCGAGCCCCCCTCCGTCTTACCGGGCCTTCACAGCGCCTCTCACCTCTGTGTGAAGGTGCTGCACAGCACGGGGAAGAATAGCTGATCGCATCGCATCTTCGAACATTCTATGTAGGTTACTTACGTCAGACGAGGGCGGGACCAGGAGGAACGGAGGGACGTCCAAAGATGCGATGCCATCATCAGCTGTTCTTCCCCGTGCTGTGCAGCACCGTCATACAGAAGGCTGCCTAAAGTTATGATTTTTTAATGCAGGGGGGAGCGGGGAGCAGCGGCAACCTCGGACGGGGCGGGGGGGGGGGGCAAGGCCGTCCATAAAGGATGCTCCTGATTAGTGTTTTTGTCGTGTCCCTCCCCCCCCCCCCCCCCCCCCCCGTGATTTTTTTTTTTTTTACATTTTACTTTTTTAACCCGGGCAGCCCTAACGAGAGGTACAGACCTCTCGTTAGCTTTCCCGGAGTTTTCCAGCGTTAGAGCAAGCTGTAAACTTTGATGCATCTCATTTCAATAGGGTTTCTACACAATTTGCTCATCTGCATTCCGTTTTCGTTTGCTGCTACCATCGTCGGAAATTGGGCTTTAATACACGTCCGGGTTAAAAACTTGTTCGTTAAAGCCTTGTTAAAGGCTCATTTAGTTTAGTGCATCTTGCCCTAGGTAATTAAACAACTGGAATGAATTAACCAGACTCATACACAGTTATCAGAAAATCTACAGCTCTATCCTCTGGGGAATCAATAATCATGAGGTATATTAAGTGAGACTGTAAGCTCAGTAGGGCAGGGACTCATTGTACTTCTATGTATTCTGTCTTTTAGGATCTGTCATAAATACTGAAGATCAGCACTGGGTTCAGATCCTGGGGAACTGGGTTCAATTCCCTCTGCAGTTCTGTTGCCCCAGGAACAGTGTTTAACTTAGATTGTGATCCCACTAGGGACAGTGCAAAGTACCTGCAATAGAAATTGTAAACCCCATGGAGGGGCATAATCGAAAGGGGCTCACAATCTAAGTTTATACTTTTGGAGGTAACTTCTGTGGGGCCTGCAAGCTAACTTTCAAAAGAAAACTTCTGATAGACTTTCCATGTTCTTCAACAGGCCTCCCAGGAAGTCCAGGGGAGGGGAGCAGGGAACTAATCTGATGCAGCCAGCTATCCAGAGTCCCCCCATCCCCCAATGATACAGACCCCTATAGAAGTGGACTCAAGTTCTTGTGGCCCATTGAGGAAGGGAAGGAGTTTTGGATTTAGCTCATACTTTTTTCAGTTGTAATTCATGGTGAGTTCCCTTTAGGTACAGTAGGTATCTTCCTGTCCCTGGAGAGGTTATCCTCTGAGGCAATGAACCCAAGATCACAAGAAGTTGCACATTGGAGTCCTGGGCAGTCACCCCTAACAATAACCTTGAGCACCAGCAAACTTTACAGGTACAAAGAGGGGCATTTTCAATATGACGTCTAAATCTATCTTTAGACCTTTTGCTAAAAATGTTCAAAACTCAATTGGCGAACATGGTCATTTTCGAACCTGAAAAATGTCTCTTTTTGTTTTGAAAATGGCTATTTCCTAGATGTTTTCTGGATGTTTTGTGCTTGGTGCATCCTTTTTGACCATTAAAAAAAGAAATAGTCCAAGTGAAAAATGCACAAAATCAAGACGTTGGGATCATAGGAGCCAACTTTTCAAAATTAATGGGGGTGCTAAGCCTAATGGAAATAATCCTTCCCTGGACAGATACAAGGAATTTTCTCAATATTGGGGGTGCTCAAGCACCCACAGAGTCCGCTCCAATGGTTGGGATGTAGAAGGAGCCACACAGACATCCCAGCAGAGCAGTGGGACACCCTATGGGGTGCTGCAGTGACTTCACATAAAAGCTCTCAAGGATACATCTCACCTTTGCTACTACTAATGACTTCTATAGTGCTACTAGATGTAGTCAGCTGTACACTTTATATACAAGTACCTATATTAAATATATAATAATATATGCCTGAGATGCAAGAAGAGTTAATACACGGATGTTTGAGTATATTAAAGTGGGGGAAGGGGGGATAGTAGGGTGGCAGGGGGATAGGAGTAATTAGTAGGATTGTATTTACAAAAAGGATGATGGATGGCGGCCTAACAGGCAGCGCGGAAAGTCACTCTGAGAACCGGCCTGAGAGGAAAACTGTTTGCCGATAAAATGCCCCATACTAAAAGGAAGGGGTTGACGAGGATAGTTCCCCCACCTACCTCGACTCCTTCATCGTCTCAGACGGGACTTGAGCGTTTCTTCGCGCCGATTTCCCAAACAAGCAGAGATGTGGATCCCATATCGGGGCTCCCTGGGGAAGTGGAGGACCCGCTGGGAGAGGATGTATCTCTCTCTCCACCATCGACTAGCAAACCTCCTTGCCCAGCGTCGTTGACGAGTACCGATGTGGATCAACGCCCTACCGGAAGTGTTTTGGGTGAGATCCACAGTGAGGGTCGGGAAGTTCCACAGAAGACACTGGGAGCAGAGGCAGGGACCTCAAAGAAAATGCAGGAGGTAAATCTCGAAATGATTTGGGTAAAGCTGAACAGGATGGATATGACTTTACAACAAACATCGGGAGAAGTCAGTAACTTTAATAAGAGATTTGGTGAGTTAAATGCAAAGGTAGACCTGATACAAGAAGAAATAGCTGGAAAAATGACTGTTATTCAAAAGAATGTTGATTCTCTTCAAGAATTTAAAATAAAAGTAGTGAAAGATAATGTTGAACTTCGGAGACGAATGGAACAAGTTGAAAACTTTAATAGAAGGTTAAATTTACGTTTATTGAACTTTCCCAAACTCCTAGGGGTTACTCCCCTTGATCTATTCAAAAGTTATTTGAATGAGGTGTTGAAAATGCCTCTGGAAGCTACACCGCCTGTTAATAAAATATATTATATTCCTATTCATAAAGGAGAGATTGGGAAAAGTCAAGAAGCTCAACTTATGAATATAGATCCTGGAAATATCTCGGCTATACTTGAACAAACATTGGATGAGACAACAGAAAGGTCTACATTGATAGTGTCTTTAATATTTGAACAGGATTTAAACATAATGAAACAGTACTTTAAGAATTTAAAAACCTGTTTCGGGGGTATTAAAGTACAGATTTTTCCGGATGTTACAAAATCGACTCAGCAGAGAAGGAAAGCCTTTTTGGCACTGAAATCAAGAACTGTTGAGATAGGTGGGATGTTTTTCCTGGCCTATCCGTGCAAGTGCCTTGTGAGACTGGGGCAGGTTAAATATACATTTTTTTCACCTGATGCCCTTAAATCCTTTCTTGATTCTAAACAGATGTAAAATTACAAGGAAATACTACGCCACCTAACTCTTTTCGTCTCCTCCAATAATGAGGTCTAAGGAAGCAATAATCATCATTGATTAGTTAAAAATTTAGATTATTTTTGAAGTAGGAATGTTATTATTTCTGTATAGATAAGTACTATGGCTGTATTTCAATAACAAGTATATTCTTGTCAAAATGTTTAAAATTTAATGAACAAATTGAAACATACAAAAAGGATGATGTAGTAGTTTGGAAGTTTCTGATTTCAGATTAATAATGTATCTATAGTTATTGTAATTCAGGATCGAAGACCAGGGCCGAGCCTAGGGTCTCTGGCGCCTCCCTGCAGACTATCAGTCCCCCCCCCCCCCCCCCCCCCCCCCCGTGAAAATGATCGCTCACCACTTGCTACACTGAAAGGAATTGTCAGCAATATTCTTAGAAACAAATTGCTATGCATTGCAAAATAAGATAGCAGATGTAAATTCTCAAAGTGGACATATTCCAAACGCTAAAATGAAAATAAAATGATTTTTTTTCTACCTTTGTTGTCTGGTGACTTTCTTTTTCTGATCATGCTGGCCCAGTATCTGATTCTGCTGCTATCTGTCCTCTTAACTCTGTTTCCAGGGCTTCCTTTCCATTTATTTCCCTCCTTTCTTTGTTTGTTTGTTTTGTTACATTTGTACCCTGCGCTTTCCCACTCATGGCAGGCTCAATGTGGCTTACATGGGGCAATGGAGGGTTAAGTGACTTGCCCAGAGTCACAAGGAGCTGCCTGTGCCAGGAATTGAACTCAGTTCCTCAGTTCCCCAGGACCAAAGTCCACCACCCTAACCACTAGGCCACTCCTCAACTCTTCTTCATTTCTTGCTCTATATCCATTTCCAGCAATTTCTCCTCTCTCCCTGGGTCCTGCCCTCCCATCCATGTCCGTCCTTGTCCCTCTCTGACCTTCCCTCCTCCATCCATAGCCAGCAATCCTCCTCTCGCCCCTCCCCTCCATTTTCAGCAATTTGTCCTCTCTCCCTGGGCCCTGCCCTCCCATCCATGCCTCTCTGCCCTCCCATCCATGCCTCTCTGCCCTTCCCTTACCTCAGCTCCGCGCCCTGGGGCCTTTAAATCTTTTACCTCCGGTCGCAGCAGCGTCAGTGAAAGCGCTGCCGACGTCTCCCTTCCCTTCGTGCTTGTTGGTGTCCCGCCTTCTTCTGACGCCAACTCCAGGCTGTCCTTCTTTGTTAGATTGTGTAAAGGGTTAAAAAAACCCATTAAATTGGGAATGTGTGCTCCCCTTTAAGGGGCTTACCTGGGCTGTTCTGGGGTCCGGTAGGCTTTTGGGGCATATGGGGCCGTTTTGATTGTGCCCATTTGTTTTGTGACCCTCAGGAGGGTCCGATTGTATTTTGGGCCGTTTTTGGCCCATCCAGAGCGGTGGCCGCGTTTTTGGTGTTCCCCAGGCTTGCTCCGATGTTCTGGAGTCCCATTTCGGGACCGGAGCAAGTCCTGGGGCAGGAGGCAGGAGCAGCAACGAAAAAGGCGGTTGGCGAGAGTGGCGCGAGTGCCACCGCGATTTCAGCAGGAGCTGGGGAGAGGGAAAAACCGGCTGGTTCTGGTGCGCGCGCATGCGCGATCAGGGCCTGGAGCTCCCGGTAGGCCGCAAAATGGAGCCTGGGCCTCGATTTTGATTTTTGGCCCGAAGAAAACGAGGAGGAGCGTTGGAAGACCGTCGGGGCTCGGGAAAGTTCGAAGGACCCCAGGATGGACGTTAGAGGGGTCAGGTGAGAGGTCCTATGGCCTTGTTTTAATTTAATTTGAATGAATTTTGAGGTTTTTTTAGGTGTTTTGTTGTCGGGCCTTCCCGGAATTTTTTAAAATTATTATTTTTATGGTTGGGGGGTCTGGGTGGCTTGAATAGGAGGATTGTATTGTTTAAAATTTTTTTAAAGTAATTTTAAAGGGATTTTTGAGGTTTTTCCAGTGCGGAGAGTCGTGCGCTGCTCTGGAAGTGTTTTTTAAAATTCCGACGACGGGGTTTGAGAGCGCACATGTGACTTTATACATGTGGAAATTTTGGTAATTTTTGGTAAAACGTTTATGGGGTTTTTGGGTGAAAATAGGTTAAAATGGCGTATATTAATAGTTTTAAAAAAAAGAAAACATGGACTGGATTCAGAAAAATGTGACTGGGATGGTGGTACAATTTTTCTTAAAGTATAATGTGATTTATTATGCATTTTGTATAGAAATTCATTTTTCCCATATACTTTAATGGGAAAAATCTATTTCAAGATGGAGAATGTGCCTAGATTCTCAACTGAAAAAGTTAGCTGACATTTTGAAAGTCAGCAGCTGATTGGTCCGTGTGGGTCAGATGGTCAAGCTGTGATGCTGTTGCTAGGGGAGACTAGCAGTGTTGCCAGGTGGCGGTTTTACCGGCCAATTGGGCGGTTTTCCGCGACCCGCCGCGGGAAATTTTTGCCCGCAGCGGGTTGCGGTTTTTTGGGCTTTTTTTTTTAATTTTGGGCGGTTTTCCGGCAGGTTTTTTGGCCGCGGGGGCGGGGTTAGTGACGTTCTGGGCGGGGTTACAGACGTTCTGGGCGGGGCCGATGACGGGGGAGGTGGGGCTGATGACGAGAGAGGCGAGGCCGGTGACGGGGAGGTGGGGCCGATGACGGCGGGGGCAGGGTTGATGATGACGGGGGCGGGGTTGATGACGACGGGGGCGGGGTGATGACGCAGGGGTGGGGGTGTCAGGGGCGGGGTTTGAGTTTGGGCGGGTTTTGGGCTGTTTTTAGGCTGGATTGGGTGGGAAAAAAATTTTCCACCTGGCAACCCTGGAGACGAGTCTGTAAGACAGGGAGAAGAGCTTGTGACACTGGAAGAGACAGGCCTGTATGCTAGGGGTGCTTCAGGTGTGTGAGAGGTTTGAGATTTAATGAGGGAGAAGAGCTTGTGTCACTGAGGGAGTCAGACCTGTATGACAGTGGTGCTGCAGGTGTGTGGAGAATTTGGTGTCAAGGTGTTAGCACTGCAGAGCTTGTGTCACTGAGGGAGTCAGACCTGTGTGCTAGGGGTGCTGCAGGTGTGTGGAGAATTGGGAGTTTAGAATGGGAGAAGTGCTTGTGTTACTGAGAGAGTCAGACCTGTATGTCAGTGGTGCTGCAGGTGAGTGGAACTTGGGTGCTAGTAAGTGAGAGGGGTCACTGTATGGCAGGCGTGCTGCAGGGATGTGGAAGATTTGAGTGCTAAAGGGTGAAAGAATCTGGAGACGTGGGGTTGTGTAAGGGAGAGAAAGGTGTATGGTTTTGAGAGTGAGTGGATCTGGCTATGAGAGAGCAATTAAAGTCAACAATAGCCTTCTCATTATTAGTGAGGGAAACACAGTGAGATCAGAGTAGAGAAAGGGAATAATACTTACCTGTTACTTTGAAATTAGTTAATTGGCCACCAGTTTTGACTTAAATTCCCAGAATTTCTGCTTACATTCATCAGGGAGCCAGGGTTTTTGTTCCTTTTTATTTAATTAAAGATCAGGTATCATCCACTCCATAATAACCTGGACCAGAACAACGAGCTCCAACGCAAGAAAGAGAAGAAGGCTGAGGAAGGTTTGCAGCTGTCTTGCAGCTAAGTACTTACCAGCACGAGCTTTGGACAAAAGGTTTAATTCAATTAAAAGATTACATGCATACTTACCTTTGGGTTCTTGACTGTGAGACCTGGGAAAACAACACAAACAACACAAAGAATCAGTCCTTTACATAGAAAAAATAATTTTAACATTATCTCTCTATATAAAACGCACCTCCAACGTTCTATTGAAGCCTCTCTTAGCAAAGTGAAGGGGGTGAGATCGCATTGTGTCTGCCCCGCCCACGCGTCAAACGTGATGACATCGAGGGCGGAGCTATGACACAACCAATCGCATCGCTCGGCAGCGAAGCGTCAGGGAAGGAGGCGGCGCTCTCGACGTCTAGCCTTCCCTTCGCTGTGTTCCGCCTTCTTCTGACGTCAAGGATGACGTCAAAAGAAGGCGGAACACAGCGAAGGGAAACCTAGACGTCGGGATCACCGCCTCCTTCCCTGTCACTTCGCTGCCGGAACCGCCACGGAGGTAAATTTAAAAACAAGAAAAAAAAAAAAAACGCATGTTGGGGGGAGAGAAGAGGGTGGCCAGTAAACTACAGCAATGGGAGCGGGAGGGCAGGGGAGAAACCACAGCATGGATGCGAAGGGGGGGGGGGGGGAGAAGAGGCCGGCCCAGGCTGGCACATGGGAGAGAGAGGAGCATGGATGCGAGGGGGGGGTCATGGAAGGGACAGAGGGGACTTGCTGGAAAAGGATGAATGGAGGCGGCAGGGGACAGAGGAGCATGGATGGGCATGGATTGGGAGGGCAGGACTCAGGGAGAGAGGGGAATTACTGGAAATGGATGAATGGAGGGGGCAGGGGACAGAGGAGCATGGATGGGCATGGATTGGGAGGGCAGGACTCAGGGAGAGAGGGAAATTGCTGGATAGGGATGAATAGAGGGGACAGATGGGCATGGATGGATATGGATTGCAGTGCAGGCCTCAGGGAGAGAGGGCAATTGCTGGATAGGGAAAATGGAGGGGCCAGGTGACAGATGAGCATGGATGGGCATGGATTGGAAGGGCAGGACTCAGGGAGAGGGGAATTGCTGGATAGGGATGAATGGAGGGGACAGATGGGCATGGATGGATATGGATTGCAGGGCAGGCCTCAGGCAGAGAGGGGAAATGCTGGATAAGGAAAAATGGAGGGGCCAGGTGACAGAGGAGCATGGATGGGCATGGATTGGAAGGGCAGGACTCAGGGACAGGGGAATTGCTGGATAGGGATGAATGGAGGGGACAGATGGGCATGGATGGATATGGATTGCAGGACAGGCCTCAGGCAGAGAGGGGAAATGCTGGATAGGGATGAATGGAGGGGGCAGGTGACAGAGAATCATGGATGGCCATGGATTGGGAGGGCAGGGCTCAGGGAGAGAGGGGAATTGCTGGAAAAGGATGAATGGAGGGGGCAGGGGACAGATGGGCATGGATGGATATGGATTGCAGGGCAGGCCTCAGGCAGAGAGGGGAAATGCTGGATAGGGATGAATGGAGGGGGCAGGTGACAGAGAAACATGGATGGCCATGGATTGGGAGGGCAGGGCTCAGGGAGAGGGGAATTGCTGGATAGGGATGAATGGAGGGGACAGATGGGCATGGATGGATATGGATTGCAGGACAGGCCTCAGGGAGAGATGGGAATTGCTGGATAGGGATGAATGGAGGGGGCAGGTGACAAAGGAGCATGGATGGCCATGGATTGGAAGGGCAGGACTCAGGAAGAGGGGTATTGCTGGATAGGGATGAATGGAGGGGCCAGGTGACAGAGGAGCATGGATTGGACTCACACTTTCACTCTGACTCTCAAACAGTCACTCTCACATACACTCTCCCAAACATACACACTCCGAGGAAAACCTTGCTAGCGCCCGTTTCATTTGTGACAGAAACGGGCCTTTTTTACTAGTTGTTCAATATTTTAGGTAAAAAAAAGGTGAATACTTATCTGATGTATTGTTTGAAAGTAGTTCCAAGCTGTTATTGATTGCTATTAAAGAAAAGAAATAGAATTTCTGTTAACACCTGAAAGAAATTGAAATGCTGAAATAATTTGAAATTAGTTTAAATACATTTTGATTTGTAACAATTTCCTTGGTTTGGCAAAGGCTCTGATCATTTTGCGGGGAAAACACTGTGACATCTTACAGAGCCTGTTCCTTCAAGTGAGCGCACTTATGACATCATAGTGCGGGTTTACAATTGTATGCTGCGTAACCCTGGTAGCGCTTTAGCAATGTTAAATAGTAGTAGTAGTAGTAGTAACCACTAAAGGAAGAGATGAACTCGCTCTTTGTATGGTGTCCCAAAGTGACTCCATAGTCACTATGGTTGGTTTGTGTAAGACCCGCAACTCTCCACGTTTCTCTCCTTTACCAATACCAATAGTTCCAGACAAGGGTTGGGTGTGTTACTGCATCCAATCCTCCTGTTATCAGGGAGGAGGTCACCATGAGAAGCCCCTCCAAGAGCAAAGTTGGTGTCCAGATTCCCTTGGTGCCATCAAACTTATTTTGCTCACACTTGTTTTTCAGTTCACCAAGTCCATGGGTTGCACTTACTACTACTATTACTACTACTTATCATTTCTATAGCACTACTAGACGTACGCCTCACTGTACTCTGGACACAAAGAGATAGTCCCTGCTCGACAGAGCTTACAAACTAATTAGGACAAACAAACAGGACAAATAAGAGATAAGGAAATTACTAAGGTGGGAATGATAAAATATGGGTACTGAACAAGTGAGTAAGGGTTAGGAGTTAAAAGCAGAATCAAAAATTTGGGCTTTTAGCCTAGATTTGAAGACAGCCAGAGATGGAGCTTGTGGTACGGGTTCAGAAAGTCTATTCCAGGCATATGGTGCAACAGGATAAAAGGAACAGAGTCTGGAGTTTTGTCTAGGGTTGGTCCCGGGTCCAGTTCACAGAGGCAGTGGGTTCCCAAAGAATGCAAAGAATCCACACGAGTTTGGATATATAAAGTATATTATATTTGCAGATATGTATAGGCTCATAGCACTTAGTACAGGTAAAAGGGTACAAGGCTGTCTCTGGGTGTGTGATTACAGAAAGGGAGGATAGGGTGTTTGCTTACAGAAAAAGAGAAGCCCTGGAGTTGTGCTGAAAGAGGTATATGGGTGCAGGGAGAAAGACAGAGAGAGAGAGAGGTCCCCTGTGCCCTGCTGCACAAAGAAAACAGACCTAGAAAAGGTGCCCTGAGCTCTGCTTGCAGAGAGACAGAGAGGGGGGGGGGGGGGGGGGGAAGGTGTGGTGGAGGAGAAGGGTGCAGATAAGAGAGATTTACTCTTTCCTGATGTGGGGGGACCTGTCTCATTTCAGGGCTAAATGATTCCCCTTTTCCACTGCTGCTTGTTGAAGCCTGTGAGACCAAAGTCTATTCCACCTTAGTAGGGGAAGTGACCGAATATGCCTCCAAAGTACTGCAAGTTGCTTCATCACTGAGATTTGTCTAGGATCGGTGGGGTAAACACTGGCTTCTTCCTTCCTCTTCCTCACAGCCAGCTGAGAAAGAGATCACTGCAGAGGACAACGTTTCTGAATGCCCAGATGCCCTGCATACCACCATCTTCCTTTCCCTCTGTGTCAAACACAGTTTAATAATAAATTATCATCTATTAATCTAAAATCAGACCATAAGCTATTCTCAAAAGGAGCCGAATCAGCAATCAAGTAATGTGATAACTTTGAAGCAGGCAACCTGCACCTTTCATGCAAAGTAATTGGCTAAGAAAACCAGCCTAAACAAGGCATCACTACCCATCCTAGAAGGATCTTGGGCCAGATCTTGTACAATGCTAAAATGTTCATGTGAGCGGTTTATAGAATTTAGCAGCCACTGGGAATAAAACAGCTTTCCCTTGCCTCAAGAAAGAATAATAGGAGCAAGTCATAGAACTTCTCAAGACCACACTGATAATGACTCAATAATTGGAGAATCCTTCAACTCTGGTATTAGAACACCAGATCTGATGTCCGGCTCTTCTCATGTGTAGGATTATGAGCACAGGTCAGTACCCCAACACAGGTCAAAAAAGGCAGAGGCTGACAAGCTACTTTGGAAGCTATCAGAGATTGAGAAGTCTATAATTTATTAAAGAACATGACCCTGTGTAAAGTCAGGAATTTATACCCTTAGGGGGCAAAGTAGGCTTTCGGAAATAAACTAGTATAAACAGAAGAATGTGATTTAGCGACTTAAGGGAAAATATATAGTGAGAACAGAAAACAGAATGATCTCTCAGGAAGGTAAGTGCTGAAGTATTGTGAAGCCTTGCTTAACACAAAAGCTATATAAACAATTGAATCAGAGCATTTACGTTGGAAAGGTAGCGGCAGACCACATGTTTGTGTCCTCTCCTCTCCACATGAGAAACTAGCATTTGTAATTGTAAATTTCTCCTGGTAAAGAAATTAAAGAATAAAAGGCCCGAGAGCTTGTCTCGATGGGCCCCGTTAAACGTGGGCTGGGCCCGTTCGAGACAGTTCTAGAGGGTCGAGCGAGGGGGGCAAGAAGCCCCATGCGCGTGAAGTGCGAGAGGGGTGCGCTATGAGTGGCCAGCTCATAGAAAGCGACTGCCCAGTGGGTCCTGGGAGGGCTGCTATTGGAAGATGGTGGAGTAGGGGGTGGAGCTGAAGGGGGAATAAAAGAGGGCTCCTTCGAGGCTCAGGGCGTTGCCCTGTTCCTGAGAGGCGGTTTGTGGTTTGTTCAGTTTTCAGGAGAGCTCAGAGCAGTAATAGAGCAGGCTACTTTTAACAGCTGTCGGTGGCTCGGAGCACAGTTCCTGCCTCTATAGTGCAGTGTTGGAAGCTTTGGGTGTTTGATTCCCAGTTGGCACAAACAACTCTGGTTTTTCCCCATGGCGTCGGGAGAAGATGAGCAAGGTGTAAAACTGTCATTTTGCACCAGTGATTCCATGGACGCCAGCCCATCACATGTGAGTACAGGGGGTGGGTGATCCCGGGAGCACACAGATTGGAGGTGGCCCAGACGGCTATTGCTGTGGACGCAGCTTTAGGAATGGGGAAAAAGCAGAAAAAGAAAACACATCATGTGGGCATAGGCAAGCGAGGGCAGAAGCTCATCATCTCCAGCTCCCCATGCAGCACTAGGGGATTTCTCCCGCACTGCCCCAGCTAGCCAGAGGAACCTTTGCTCATCATCTCCAGCTCCCCATGCAGCACTAGGGGATTTCTCCCACACTGCCCCAGCTAGCCAGAGGAGCCTTTGCTCATCATCTCCAGCTCCCCATGCAGCACTAGGGGATTTCTCCCGCACTGCCCGAGCTAGCCAGAGGAGGCTTTGCTCATCTCCAGCTCCCCATGCAGCACTAGGGGATTTCTCCCGCACTGCCCCAGCTAGCCAGAGGACGCTTTGCTCATCATCTCCAGCTCCCCCATGCAGCACTAGGGGATTTCTCCCGCACTGCCCCAGCTAACCAGAGGAGGCTTTGCTCATCTCCAGCTCCCCATGCAGCACTAGGGGATTTCTCCCGCACTGCCCCAGCTAGCCAGAGGAGCCTTTGCTCATCATCTCCAGCTCCCCATGCAGCACTAGGGGATTTCTCCCGCACTGTCCCAGCTAGCCAGAGGAGGCTTTGCTCATCATCTCCAGCTCCCCATGCAGCACTAGGGGATTTCTCCCGCACTGCCCCAGCTAGCCAGAGGAGGCTTTGCTCATCTCCAGCTCCCCATGCAGCACTAGGGGATTTCTCCCGCACTGCCCCAGCTAGCCAGAGGAGCCTTTGCTCATCATCTCCAGCTCCCCATGCAGCACTAGGGGATTTCTCCCGCACTGCCCCAGCTAGCCAGAGGAGCCTTTGCTCATCATCTCCAGCTCCCCATGCAGAACTAGGGGATTTCTCCCGCACTGCCCGAGCTAGCCAGAGGAGGCTTTGCTCATCTCCAGCTCCCCATGCAGCACTAGGGGATTTCTCCCGCACTGCCCCAGCTAGCCAGAGGACGCTTTGCTCATCATCTCCAGCTCCCCCATGCAGCACTAGGGGATTTCTCCCGCACTGCCCCAGCTAACCAGAGGAGGCTTTGCTCATCTCCAGCTCCCCATGCAGCACTAGGGGATTTCTCCCGCACTGCCCCAGCTAGCCAGAGGAGCCTTTGCTCATCATCTCCAGCTCCCCATGCAGCACTAGGGGATTTCTCCCGCACTGTCCCAGCTAGCCAGAGGAGGCTTTGCTCATCATCTCCAGCTCCCCATGCAGCACTAGGGGATTTCTCCCGCACTGCCCCAGCTAGCCAGAGGAGGCTTTGCTCATCTCCAGCTCCCCATGCAGCACTAGGGGATTTCTCCCGCACTGCCCCAGCTAGCCAGAGGAGCCTTTGCTCATCATCTCCAGCTCCCCATGCAGCACTAGGGGATTTCTCCCGCACTGCCCCAGCTAGCCAGAGGAGGCTTTGCTCATCTCCAGCTCCCCATGCAGCACTAGGGGATTTCTCCCGCACTGCCCCAGCTAGCCAGAGGAGCCTTTGCTCATCATCTCCAGCTCCCCATGCAGCACTAGGGGATTTCTCCCGCACTGCCCCAGCTAGCCAGAGGAGCCTTTGCTCATCATCTCCAGCTCCCCATGCAGCACTAGGGGATTTCTCCCGCACTGCCCCAGCTAGCCAGAGGAGGCTTTGCTCATCTCCAGCTCCCCATGCAGCACTAGGGGATTTCTTCCGCACTGCCCCAGCTAGCCAGAGGAGCCTTTGCTCATCATCTCCAGCTCCCCATGCAGCACTAGGGGATTTCTCCCGCACTGCCCCAGCTAGCCAGAGGAGCCTTTGCTCATCATTTCCAGCTCCCCATGCAGCACTAGGGGATTTCTCCCGCACTGCCCCAGCTAGCCAGAGGAGGTTTTGCTCATCTCCAGCTCCCCATGCAGCACTAGGGGATTTCTCCCGCACTGCCCCAGCTAGCCAGAGGAGCCTTTGCTCATCATCTCCAGCTCCCCATGCAGCACTAGGGGATTTCTCCCGCACTGCCCCAGCTAGCCAGAGGAGCCTTTGCTCATCATCTCCAGCTCCCCATGCAGCACTAGGGGATTTCTCCCGCACTGCCCCAGCTAGCCAGAGGACGCTTTGCTCATCATCTCCAGCTCCCCCATGCAGCACTAGGGGATTTCTCCCGCACTGCCCCAGCTAACCAGAGGAGGCTTAGCTCATCTCCAGCTCCCCATGCAGCACTAGGGGATTTCTCCCGCACTGCCCCAGCTAGCCAGAGGAGGCTTTGCTCATCATCTCCAGCTCCCCATGCAGCACTAGGGGATTTCTCCCGCACTGTCCCAGCTAGCCAGAGGACGCTTTGCTCATCATCTCCAGCTCCCCATGCAGCACTAGGGGATTTCTCCCGCACTGCCCCAGCTAGCCAGAGGAGGCTTTGCTCATCATCTCCAGCTCCCCATGCAGCACTAGGGGATTTCTCCCGCACTGTCCCAGCTAGCCAGAGGAGGCTTTGCTCATCATCTCCAGCTCCCCATGCAGCACTAGGGGATTTCTCCCGCACTGCCCCAGCTAGCCAGAGGAGGCTTTGCTCATCTCCAGCTCCCCATGCAGCACTAGGGGATTTCTCCCGCACTGCCCCAGCTAGCCAGAGGACGCTTTGCTCATCATCTCCAGCTCCCCCATGCAGCACTAGGGGATTTCTCCCGCACTGCCCCAGCTAACCAGAGGAGGCTTTGCTCATCTCCAGCTCCCCATGCAGCACTAGGGGATTTCTCCCGCACTGCCCCAGCTAGCCAGAGGAGGCTTTGCTCATCATCTCCAGCTCCCCATGCAGCACTAGGGGATTTCTCCCGCACTGTCCCAGCTAGCCAGAGGAGGCTTTGCTCATCATCTCCAGCTCCCCATGCAGCACTAGGGGATTTCTCCCGCACTGCCCCAGCTAGCCAGAGGAGGCTTTGCTCATCATCTCCAGCTCCCCCATGCAGCACTAGGGGATTTCTCCCGCACTGCCCCAGCTAGCCAGAGGAGGCTTTGCTCATCATCTCCAGCTCCCCATGCAGCACTAGGGGATTTCTCCCGCACTGTCCCAGCTAGCCAGAGGAGGCTTTGCTCATCATCTCCAGCTCCCCATGCAGCACTAGGGGATTTCTCCCGCACTGCCCCAGCTAGCCAGAGGAGGCTTTGCTCATCTCCAGCTCCCCATGCAGCACTAGGGGATTTCTCCCGCACTGCCCCAGCTAGCCAGAGGAGGCTTTGCTCATCTCCAGGTCCCCATGCAATGGCATGATTGCACGCCTCTGACTCATCAGCTGAGCTCACGCTTTGCAAAAGTAAAGAAAACCGGGCAAGCGAAGCTGCAGAGAGACTGAGTAGGGAGGGCACCTTCCCTGTTGGCAGCAATTACACAAGTTACTGTACCTCTACGAGCAGCAACAGCCGGGACTTCCCACCTCCCTTTCGTTTAGCGAACGCAGACTCACACTTTCCGTGAACAGTGCGCCGATCTGAAGCAAACTAGCTCTCCCACTTCAACAGCAGACTGATGCCTGGACTTGGGGCTCCCCACCCACCTCACCTCAGCGGGGTGCTGCTGCGCGGTGGGAAAATTCCCACCGCTCCCAGCTCGCACGCACCCCGTTGCATCCTCGCGCATGCCCGTCCGGGCATGGCACCATGTTAATGGCGGCTCCGTGCACCCGGGGGGGGGGCACTGCGTCTTGCTTAATGCCCAGATACCCTGCCTACCACCATCTTCATTCCCCACTCTGTCAAACACAGTTTAATAATAAGTTCTCATGATATTGTTCTATCGCCCTATCAATTCCCCATTGTCACATTCCATTGTTCTATTCCCCATATGATATTTTGACTTTGACTTTGTCTTCCCCTAACTCCTCACAATGTAACCCATAATCGTATTGTAACAAACTGTATTTCCATTATTCACAATGTATTGTAAGCCACACTGAGCCCGCAAATAGGTGGGAAAATGTGGGATACAAATGCAATATAATAATAATCTGAAATAAGACCATAAACTATTCTCAAAAGGTGCAGAATCAGCAATCAAGTAGGCAACCTGCACTTCATGCAAAGTAATTGGCTAAACAAGGCATCATGGGAAGAGGTTGCTGTTCTCCCAGGAGCTCCCAGACCCCCCCCCCCCCCCTCCGTCTCTTTAGCTGGGGAAAAAAAGGGAGGAGCTAGGAGACAGGAAGGAGGGCAGACAGCCCTGGTGTCCTATCAAATTACACAAAGATCCTGTTAGAGCCACCCCTTATTTTCAAACTGAAATTAATTCCTTTCTTGCATTTGCTTTCCTGTAAGAAGCATGGCTGCTGCAAACCCTATTGAGAGTCTGCAACATGAAGTTTCTTGTTCTATCTGTCTGGATTATTTTACAGATCCAGTAACTACAAACTGTGGACACAACTTCTGTCTTTCCTGTATCAGTCGGAGCTGGAAGGGGAGAGACACAGACTTCTGTCCCCAGTGCAGGGAAACATCTCAGCAGAGAAACCTCAGACCTAACAGGCAGCTGGCAAATGTGACAGAAATGGTGAAAAAGCTCAGTCAGTGTTCAGTGAGACCCAAAGAGGAGAATCTGAGTGAGGAGGAGGCTGCGCAGGAATACAAGGTGTGTGTCAGTGTCTTTATTATTACAGTGTGATCCCCATAGTGGAGGAGTTGCCTAGTGGTTAATGCAACAGACTTGGCTTCTGGGTTTGATTCCCACTGCAGCTCTGTGACTCTGGGCAACTCACTTCACCCTCCATTGCCCCAGGTCTAATCTTGTGTGTAAGTTTAGCTAGCCCAGATCAGTGTTGGGTCTGCTGGTTCCAGTGATAAGTTAAAGAGCAGGAGAGTAGCTCTGAGTCGGGGTCTTTCTTTGATCTGTCTCCCCGCAGTTAATGCTTCACACCTTCTTAGCCCAGAGAATCTGGCTTCTAGGGTTTGTGTAGAGACAGAGGGGTGGGGGAGGGGGGCGGTGTAACTGCAAGGCCTTTTCAGGTAATTGTTGGGGGGGAGGGGTTGTCACATGTGTGGCTGACTGTCTTTGCTTGCTGGCCAGTTGGCTCAGAGGGAGAGGTGCTTGGGAGACAATGGTAGGGTATTGAGCTTAATTGCTCTTTGGAATGTGTTAGGCAGGGATTGTAGTGCTTGAATATTGGTTTTAGATTTCACTGGAGTTTTCACAGTCATGTATTAGTCAGCAGTCTTGCTTCTCTAGCTAAATGCTCACTTGTGTGCAGACCACTCAATGTCAGGCTGATTCACTCACAGGCAGATGATCAAAAGCAAAAGCCGGTGCTAGAGGTTGTTAGCGGCATACTAGCGCCGGCATTTGCTACCGCCCCATGATCAGAGCCCTCGAGCACGTGAAACAACGCGCTCGAGGGCTCTTTGCGCAAGTAGCATTCATCGCCAATGATCAGCGGTCAGCACGCCAAAATTTGAGCCTCTGGCCGCGGCAAACCCTACGCCAGCTCCCAGCTGACGTTGGGGTTTGCAGATCATTAGGGAGGAATGGTGAGCCCTGCCTAGGGTTACCATTCGTCCGGATTTCCCCGGACATGTCCTCTTATTGAGGGCATGTCCGGGGCGTCTGGCGGATTTTGCCTGCACCTACGTTTGTCCGGATTTCTGGACAAACGTGGGTGCAGGCAGGCGCGTACGTGTGGGCGGGCGATCGGCGCCGTGGGTCTGGTCTCCCGTCCCCTCCCCTTACCATGTTCCCTGGTGGTCTAGTGACGTCTTCGGGGCAGGAAAGAGCCCCCTCTTTCCTGCCCGGAGCGCTGCCTCCCCTGTCTATCATCCTTCTCGGTCTGGCTGGGGATTCAAAATGGCCGCCGAGAGTTGAACTCTCGCGAGGCCGCTTCAACTCTCGGTGGCCATTTTGAATCCCCAGCCAGACCGAGGAGGATGCAGCAGGCAAGGGCAGGCAGCGCTCCGGGCAGGAAAGAGGGGGCTCTTTCCTGCCCCGAAGAGAAGACGCTACTAGACCACCAGGGCTAGATAGTAAGTGAGGGGGGGGGGAATGTGAGAGGGGGGGAGGAGACTATGTGACGGGGGGGGGAAAGGGGCGGAACGAGGACCCAAAGGGGGCGGGGCATGAGGCGTGGGGGGGCGGGGTAGGGGCGTGACATGTGTCCTCTTTTTCAGAGGACACAAAATGGTAACCCTAGCCCTGCCCAGCATGCAGTTGCATGCTGGCAGGCCCACGTTCCCCCCCAAAGCAAATGCCAACAGGGGGCTGGAGGTCCGGCGGACCTCCATTCCCCCCCCCCAACGACCCCCCCCCCCAGGTTCAAGGAGGGCTGGAGACCCGGTGGGTCTGTAACCCCCCCCCCAAACCCCCAGAAAATGGTCCCTGGTAGTCCAGTGGCCGCTGGCCAACCCCACTTCCAGCGAGCGACGGGGGGGACTGGAGGTCCGGCGCACCTCCAGCCCACCCTAACTCCCCCCCCCCCCCCCAGCGTTGTCTGCCGAATTCCTGGTGGTCCAGCGTGCCTCCCTCCTTCGACGCCACAAAATGGCGGCGCCCAGCTCCGCCCAGTCCATCCTGGGATGCGCTGGGTGGGGCTACACACCATAAAGGGAATTGCTCCCTTATATGATCTATAGCCCCACCCAGCGCATCCCAGGATGCACTGGCCAGGGCTGGGCGCCGCCATTTTGTGGCGTCGAAGGAAGAGGAGGGAGGCAGGCTGCGTCCCTCCTCCAACCAAGGTAGGGGGGTGGGCTTTGGATGTGACTGACAGACCCTTGGCAATATTGGGGGTTGGGTTGGAGGGCCCAGCGGACCACCAGCCCCCCTGTCAGTTTTTGTTGGAGTAAGAAGAAGATATTGATTGGAACTTGGTTTTTGAGCAATGTTTGGTTTTACCATAAGTGTGTATAACATATTTATATACACCTTTGAAAGTTTTACCCCTGACGCAGCCTGAGGGCGAAACGTGGCCACGTCGGGTATTGTTCCAATAAACCTTTTTGACCTTATTCTGCTTTTCTGTTTGTTTATGCTTTTGTGCAAGCAGTTTTTTTTTGCCTTTTTTATTTGCTTCCTTTTCATTCTCAAAACTAAACGGAGTTGAATTAGCAGCGTTTTGAAGACTATGAGTAGTGAGATCAATCATCAAAACTTGAACCCTGGCTGCTGTCTATTCAGGCATCTTCCATATACATTCAGGGGTCAATATTCAGCCTGTGAGTTGTGGCTCCCAGAAGGAATACAGGTATTGCCAATACTCCATGCTGTACCCAAGAACCTCAACAGATGAAAATAATAATAATGAATAATCTTATTGAATTACCCCCTCGTAATGCTGTTTCATCTTGTCTTACATTTCCCTATCTGTAAGAATGTGATATATAAAACAATTCACTCTGCTAATTTCTCCTATCAAGGCACCAAAATTCTCTTCCTAAATCAATCAAGTTTACAGCTGATTACCTAATTTTTACAAGTCTTCTAAAAACACATTTCTTCAGTTTGACCTTTCTGAATACAAAGAATTTTACCCACACCCTTTTCTTAATCTTATTTCCCATCTAGTCCTGCCTAATTATTCTCTCATTTATCCACCCTTGAGATAGTCTAAATCCCTGGTTAGGACCCCTTGTTCATGGTTCAGGTTACCTGGTTAGATATGGGGGGGGGGGGGCACTGGAACTGAATATTACTGGTGCCCGCATATCTCTCAGTTCCACCCTCACCCTGACTCTGCCCCCGAATCACCCCTCCCTCCACTGCCTGGACAGAACTTTTGCCAATATTCAGCGGCACAAGTGCTGTTTAATGTTGGCTCATGGCCAGTTCAGCACGATTTAACCAGGCAGGAGCCTATCCTGCCTGGTTATATCACTTTGAATGTTGACCCATCAGACTTCAGTTCTTTCAAAGAAACAATCTAAATTGGAAGGGACAACTCACATTTACAGTCAAGTCTGAAATTGTGGTTATAAAAATAATCACATGCTAATCAATGATGTTTAATGTTCACAGGAAAAGCTTAAAATGCATCTGGAGCCTCTGAGAAAGGATCTGGAAAACCTTCTGAAGTTTAAATCTACTGAAGAGAAGGAAGCTGAAAAGCTGAGGGTGGGTATCTGTGTCTCCCTCTGAGCCAGTTTCTGCAGGGTTTTGGTTCCTCTCACTACATCAGTCCCCTGAATCACCTGAATAAGAGAATAATAGAATTCAATCTGCCTTGTTACTACATGGAAACTATTTCTTGGTTCCTTTTTGGCTGAGAACAGGTGGATTCTGAATCTGTAAGTGGAAGAAAGGAACATGTTAACATTGTATTTCTTGCAGAGAGGTTAGTGTGGTGTGGGCTGTGTCTGAGCCTTTTGATGCTGGGCCTCAGAACCACAACCCACCATCTCACCCAGACAAATTCCTCAACTGATTCCTTAGACCACCGGCTGGGTAAAAAATACCAAAAACAATTATACGAGAAGCTTCTCACATTATCAACATTTTATTCTGACCCACAAGAACATGAAAAATAAGAAATAATAAAATGAGGAGCAGCACATAAGAAACAGCATATTGAGGGAGCATAGACAAAAAGGGAAAAGCCATGGAAATGGTTGCATATTCCTTAGTCTATTGAGATAGACTGAGGAAGATTTTCATTAACTCCTTTTGTCTTCCAGAACAGATAGTTATATAGCGTTTCTCAGCCCAAAATACAAGGAACTGGTACATCACACAAGAATACGTCAGGCAGGATGTCATTTGTTTCTTACAGCTGCTCAAAAGGCATATAAAAATATATATTGCATTTCCTTAAAAGTTACATCCTTAGCTACTACTACTATTTAGCATTTCTATAGCGCTACAAGGCATACACAGCGCTGCACAAACATAGAAGAAAGACAGTCCCTGCTCAAAGAGCTTACAATCTAATAGACAAAAAATAAAGTAAGCAAATCAATTAATGTGTACAGGAAGGAGGAGAGGAGGGTAGGTGGAGGCGAGTGGTTACGAGTCAAAAGCAATGTTAAAGAGGTGGGCTTTCAGTCTAGATTTAAAGGTGGCCAAGGATGGGGCAAGACGTAGGGGCTCAGGAAGTTTATTCCAGGCGTAGGGTGCAGCGAGACAGAAGGCGCGAAGTCTGGAGTTGGCAGTAGTGGAGAAGGGAACAGATAAGAAGGATTTATCCATGGAGCGGAGTGCACGGGAAGGGGTGTAGGGAAGGACTTGGGAAGGAAGGGTGTAGGGAAGCCCATCCTAAAGGCAATCCTTACTTCAAAGGATTCAGGATTCCTTTCCCAGGACCCCCTCTGCAATAGCATTTTCCCATCCCTTCCTGACTACAGGATTTCTGTCTTCTGTCCTCTGTCAGCCCCTCCCTTTTGTCACCTGGAACTTCCTTCTGCATCCTGAAAGTCTCTCAAAAGGCTAATAAACACTCAAGTCAACAGTGAATGCAAATGGCTCATTGTCTTTCAATTGCCTGCTCAGAGGAAGGGTAGGGGAGGGGTGAGGTACTTGCTCCACACCTGGCCTGTTTGCTTAATAATCCACAGAAATGAAAAAGTCTTCACCTCTTACTGTCTATAGACTACTTTTTAGATATTAGGCCTTCATAGGTATACGTACAAGTACACCTCCACCAACAGCTGCAAAATGGGCTTGAGGCAGTCCACCAGTTAGTCTGTTGTGATGCCAGGAAGGATGGCTGCAGGGCTAAGGCCCAGATGCATTAAAACAGAACGACCCTTTAACGAAGAAATTCCTAACCGTTGCATGCATTAAAGGCCCTTTTCCGACGAATCAAGCAGCTAACGAAAACGGAATGCAAACAAGTAACTACCATTGTAATGTGGACGATTCGGGATGCACTAACAATACCGACGATTACACCGAATCATTTACCGCGACATATTTAACGTATGTTCAGAGCAGTCGTAAAGGCCAGAGCTGTCATACAGACATTGCTCCCCGCTTCTCCCTACAGCATAAAAATCCAAGCTGGCATGTTTGAAAATAAAAAAAAACCCACACAAACACGTGGCTCCCTGCTTCCCCCTGCATAAAATTTAAAAAAAACAAAATAAAAATCAAAGCTGTAGCAGCCCCGGTCCCCCTCCCTTCCTGTTCCTTTCTCTCTTCTCTGCCAAAGCTCCGCCTCCCGCCATCCTCCGCCCCGTGCCCCGCCCCCGCCACCCCCCCTGAGGTCGTTGCCGCCGCTCCCCCCCCCCTCCACGGAGGATATGCTTCTGGGTATGGTGAGAGAGAAAGGCTGGGAAAAGAGTGGGTGGTGAGAGGAGGAAGGCTGTGCTGGAGTCACCACTGTTAAAGAAGGAAGTGCTATACCAGAGCCACCATTGATAAGAGGGTAATGGAGCCACTGCAAGTCTGGAATATGGGTTCGGGTTGGAGAAGGTACATGTCTCAATTAATCTAGGGTACTCAGTACATTTGTACTGGCCCTGCTGAGAACAAAAGAGATTTCTTGTTCATTGAAAGACCTGAATCCAGAGCTCTGGGCAACAAAATTACTCTCGTGTTACTGAGAATTATCTCTCCTTGTTTAATCCAGACTGAGACAGAGAGGAAAAGACTGATAGTTGAGTCCGAGTTTGAAGAGTTGCACCAGTTTCTGAATAAGGAGAAGCAGATCTTTCTTTCGAGACTGGAGGAGGAAGAGAAGAAGATTCTCCAGAGAATGAGGGAAAATGTGACCCAGGTAGAAGAGCAAAGATTCTCCCTCAAGCAGCTGATCTCTGAGATAGAGGAGAAGAGTCAGCAGCCGGCCACTGAGTTACTGAAGGTAAGATTAGCAAATATATTTCTAAGGAAGTTACTGATCTGCCAGGAGGAATCAGGGAATTCAAGTAGCAGATCAAAATATTTTACATAAGGGCCTGAATAAGGGCTGATTTTTCAGCCAGGAGTCACTTACCAAATCAGAGCTTTTAAAATAATTTCATGGGGCTTAAATGGCCAAATCCTCTTGCCCTGAAGAAGGTGTAAATTGTTGTATGTGCTCTACACATGTAGACACAGGTCATGTGTTTTTAATGATCTATATTTGACTCACTGAGTGAAAAGGTACCAAACGTCCTGGGTACTTCTGGGTTCGGGGCCTTTGTGCTCGGTGCCTCCACCTGGGAACCTAAGCGTTAGCAGGTGGGACGATCCTCTTCCCTCCCAGGAATCCCCATAAAACAAGTCTACTCTAAACTCTGGAGAAAAGGCTGGCTGCGAAATTGGCAATCTTAATAGATGCGTTATACTATTTTAAGTTCAGTGAGCACTTGGAAGTCAACAATTCATGCAAACTCAACTGTTTATTCCTCAACTCTGCAAAACAGGATCTTCCAACTGTGTGAACTTTTCAACTTTGATTGGAAGTCTTCTAAAAGCACAATCCTTCTGGTATTCCCCAGGGGAACTCCTGTATCCCCTCTCCTGGATTTATTTACAGATGTTCTTGAGCTTGACTATATACACTTTCTATAACGCTCCTGGCCAGTTGTATAGGTCCAGACCCCATGTGGCTTGACCTCCCTGTAGGGTGACCCTTTTTGTTGGCACCACCCTGATCCTGGGATGGGCAATCTCTACCTCTAATCCCACGCTTCGGGGCTGGGTCTCTCCACTGCCCACCCATTGCTCTCCTCCTTTACAGCTAGTGGTCTACTTCTCTTAATTGAGATTCCCTTTTACTCCTCCAGGTCAGACATAGGGACAATCAGGCAACCAAAGACACCCTCTAGAGGGTAAACTCTTTATCTCCTTCTAATCTCTCTCTCCCCCCCCCCCCCCCCCCCATCACTCTTCGGTACAAAGGCACTCTTTCTCTCTCTGCATTTTATTTCAAAACTAATTTCCTTGTGCTGGGCTTCCTTCCACCCAGAGACTTCCCACTCACTCCCTCCAGTGACTCTCCACAGGGACAACTCTCCTTTACATCTACTTCTCTTAATTGAGATTCCTCTTTACTCCTCCAGGTCAGTGATAGGGGACCATCATGCAACCAAAGACCCCCCAAAGGGCAAACATTCCTCTTTATGAAGTTCTAATCCCCCCTCCCCCCCGGTCACTCTTGAGTACCAGGGCACTCTCTCTCTGCATTTTATTTTAAAATTTCTCCCCTTGGGTTGGGCTTTCTCTCACCCAGGGCTCCCAGTCACTCCCCCCAGTGACTCTCTACAGGAACTTACTCTGCTATTCAGAGGCGGACTGACCATTCAGTCAACCGGGAAGTGCCCAAGGCTCCAGAGGGCCCAGAGACTCTGCCCAGTTGCCCACTGCCACTGGCGCTCCTACCTTGAAGAGCCCTGGTAGTCTAGTGTCTTCTTTGGGGCAACCAGGCCGGAAAGAATCCCACTCTTTCCTGCCTGCTGCCGCTAGTGTGCCTGGTGCTGGCACTGGCGTGTTTTAAAAATGTCTGCTGAGACCCGTGAGACTGCCGCGGGAAATCTCAGAAGCCATTTTGAAAACTCGCCAGTGCCAGCCCTAGACACACTAGCGACAGCGGGCAGGAAAGAATGGGATTCTTTCCTGCCTGGTTGCCCCCAAAGAATCCACTAGACCACCAGGGCTCTTTAAGGTAGGACACACTTGCAGGGGTCTGTAGTGTGTGGAAGGGGGTCATAATTACAGTGGTGGGGGGGGGGGGCTGTGATGTACATAAGGGAGGTGGTGGGAGCAGTGGCTGGGGGTGCCCTGATGACCCTTACTGCCCAGGGGTGCCGACCACTGTCAGTCTGCCCCTGCTCCTATTAATTCCAAACTAACAGGGATTTACATAAATAACAGAGATGAAGACTATAAATGTTTGGAGGATTAAATTGGGCAACTTTCATTTTTGAATGTTTTGTATACTGTAGGGTCAGTAGAGAGGGACTATGCAACTTTTTCACAACGTTGATGTTTTCATGTTCTACAGCCTAAAAACTGTGAGGTATGTGATTTCTGGGGTTAATTACTTTTTCAAATTGATAAACGTTTCTCATTTTTTAAAGATGCAGTTAGTCCATTCCTGAGGCTGCAGGATTATACCGTTGATATCCCTTTATTCTCTGGTAGAAATAAGGGGGTCTTTTACTTGGCATTTTTAGTGTGCGTTAAAAATAGGCGCACACTAAAGACGCCCATAGGAATACATTGGCATGTTTAGCGTTTTGCGTGCACCTATTTTTAATGGCAGCGCACCTTAGTAAAAGACTCCCTTCGTCACTTATCCCACTTTTGATACCTTTTCTCCCAGTGGGTCATATGCAGACATCACAACTCCACCTCTGCCCAAACCAGGCCCTTGAAAATATGTACAGATCACGGATCAGAGCCACTAAGGAGGTTTCAGTACTGTGCCCCATCCGAAAGTCTGATTGATTGGCATGAAGGGCGTGTGTTTTAGCTAAATACATGAAAAGTTGCTCCAGTATCAATTTCTCTACAACTTAGAGAAAAATGGTAGGTATGAAACTGGCTGATATACTGGACAACATGATTTTTGTTTCCATAATGAGTCTGGTTGTTTGTTATAGATTTTTGGATGCTGATCATAGAAATGGCATCAAAATTTTGTAGCTGTTAAGTGATTGAGTAGAGCTGTGAGTAGAGTATCCTAATGTATAATGTGTTCTCATAAACTGTGAAATCTAACTAGAAATATTCTCTTTCTCATTCCCCTTTAGGATGTGAAGGACACTCTGAGCAGGTACAAGTTAATTTTCTCTCCTTTTCTATGTGTCTGGATGGGTTTGAGTTAGGAAGAACGGAATTAATCGATTGGTGAGAATTGAGATTGTGAATGGGAGAGAGGGAAGTGGGATTGAGTGAGGACAGGGAGAGTTAAGGTGTGGAGGAAGCACTGAGAAATGAAGGGGAAGTGATGGAGGAGAGGGGAGGAGAATTACACACCTACACTCCCTTCCCCCTGACTCTCCCTTTTTCATCCCTGTACTGCCAGAATGTCTCTCCTCCTCTCTTCCTGTCTTCACCTATTTGGCCCTCCATGAATCCTCTCTTCATTCCCCACCAAACTCCACCCTGTGAATCTGTCGCGACTCTCGCGCTTGCCGCGCTCTCGTGGACCATGGCATACCTTCAGGCTTCCTCCCCGGAAGCGCGGGGTTTGTGAGTCCTTAAGGCAAAATCACCCTCCAGGTAGAGAGGAAACAAAACTGGACCGGAACTCCGGACTGGAGTTCTACACCGGAACCCTCGGAACTGGAACGCACCGGACGGGTGCGCACTGGAGTGGGGCCCGCTGGACTGAACACACTGGAGTGGCCCCACTGGACTGGAACATACCGGAGTGAAACCCGCTGGACTGGAATACACTGGAACGGAACCCGCGGAACTGGAACACCCTGGACCTAGTCTTCACCTACACTTGGCTGTCTTCCCCCTCGGGTTGAGCCCTCAGGTTCTGACAGCCGGTAGGGCTTACAGGAACACCCGGAACTGGAGCTTGCAAGCAGGAACAGCAGGAATAAAGATCCAGGAGTGCCCCCTGGCACCTAGGCGAAGGCAAGGCAGACAAGCAGGGAAGGTCCGGGTTCTGGCAGTAGGCAGGTTCAAAGCAATGGTCACAGAAGGGCTGGAGACCCACAGAGCAATAACACAGAAGGGCAGGAAACCCACCAAGCAATAACACAGAAGGGCAGAAAACCCACAGAGCAATAAACACAGATGGGCTGGAAACCCACAAAGCGATAAACACAGAAGGGCAGAAAACCCACAGAGCAAAAAACACAGAAGGGTAGGAAACCCACAGAGCAATAAACACAGAAGGGCTGAAAACCCACAGAGCAAATAACACAGAAGGGTAGGAAGCCCACAGAGCAATAAACACAGAAGGGCAGAAAACCCACAGAGCAATAAACACAGAAGGGCTGAAAACCCACAGAGCAAAAGACAAGGAAAGCAAACGGTGCTAACAGCACACTAACCTCGGGACCTAAGGCACTGCGGAGGAAATGGCAATGCAAAGGCCAGGACTGTAGTCTTCAGGTGACTAATAAAGCCCATCAACACCAGAGCCACAGCTGCAGCCATCACCTGGCAACCAAACAGAGGCTTGACACACAAAGCAGTCATCCCATAGGAAAGAACAGCGGGAGCCATCTTGGATACTGGCAAGGAGGAGGAAGCGGCAGCCATCTTGGAAGAGGCAAAGCCCACACAGGTGAGGTTCAGTAGGGCAATCAGCACACAGAGCCAGAGAGAAACTAAGACAGAGACAGACACAGAGACAAGCAGAAGCCAGCACAGCCACTGACTCCCAGAAACAGGGTAAGTATGAGGGTGGTCATGGCCACAGACGTGACAGAATCTCCTTTACCCTGCCAGTCGATATTGTTTATCTGGATTTTCAGAAGACATTTAATAAAGTTCCCCAGCACCCCTTGAATTTCTCCTGAAGAAACTAAAAAGTCATGGGATTGGAGACAGTGTCCTATTGTGGATTAAGAACTGGTAAAAAAAAAAGATAGAAAACAGAGTAGGGTTGAATGGTCAATATTCTCATAGGAGAAGGGTAAATAATGGGGTTCCTCAGGGTCTATGCTGGGACCTCTACTTTTTAACTTGGTCATAAATGATTTAGAAATGGGAATAATAAGTGAGGTGATTAAATTTGCTGAGGACATAAAGTTATTCAAAGTTCTTAAAACACAAGAGGATTGTGAAAAATTGCAAGAGGACCTTACATGACTGGGAGACAGAATCCAATTGGCAGATGACATTTAGATCTAGATTCTATAAATCTAAAACATCTAAGTGAAAAATGCACAAAATCAAGCCTTAGGATGGATGTTTGCCAGTATTCATAGTAGACTGGCCACACGGACATCCCAGCAGACCAGTGGGGCACCCTAGGAGGTCCCAGCTAGACATCTTACCACTGCCCATTATCTTGTAGGGTGAGCCTTCCAAAATCCACAGAAAAACTACTGTAAACAACTACACTAGCCCTTATGGCTCCAGGTCTCAGCTATATGTAGGTACAGTAGGCTTTTGGTAAGTTTTGGAGGGCTGACACTTTCCACCACAAGTGTAACAGATGGAGGGAGATATGGGCCTGGCCCATATCTCTGACCACTAGGCTAGTCCAGGGACCTGCTTGCTGCTCTAATAGGACTGACTATCTGTGGCTGTCATAGAGGCTGCTATATACTGTCTCTTTCACATCTTTAGGGGGTGGGAGGGGGTCATTGACCACTAGGAGAGTAAGGGGGATCATTCCTTAATCCCTCCAGTAGTCATTTGGTCATTTAAGGCACCTTTTTGTGAGCTAGTTGTGATTAAAAACAAATCTAGACCAAAACATTTAATTCCTTGTCATCAAGCAGATGCAGCCATCACAGATGGGTTGTGTCCACCAACCAGCAGAGGGAGATAGAGAGCACACTTTTTTCAGTGCCTCATACCAGCTTGCTCCACTGCCTCTCTTCAGTATTCTCTATCTCCCCTAGCAGAGTGGCTGCAGCTTCTTCGAGCTCCATCTAAAATCTGCCTGGAGGTTGCTCCTGTGCTTTTGCCAGTTGTTAGCAGGGGTGTTGGAGGCTATAGCAGCTTCACTTTAGGCACATAGGTTCGCCCTTTCCCTGCCTTTCCCACTCACCTGAGCCTCCGGAGTTCTATTTACCTCTGCTTTCCTCACAGCGTTAAAAAAAAAAGGTGCTTAGACGCTGGAAGAGAGGTTTTTCCTTGCCTTTTTCTGTGGGACCGGAGCTGTGATACTCGGTCCAGTGAGGTAAGAGTGTTTTCTGACTCCTCCGGGGTGGGCCCGCGATTGGGGCGATTTTGAATTTTGCCGCCGTTTTCGGCGATGGCTGCGGAGACAGTAAAGCGCTGTTCCAAGTGTGGCAAGCGCAGATCTGTAAATCGTGCTGTACAGACGGTAGAGTCGGCCCAAGCATGGCGAGCGGCGATTCTTCGTGCTCTGAGCTGGCAGCGGACGCCATTTTGAATTTACCATATGGCGCGACCTCCGCTGAGACGGAGAGTCCTGAGCCCGGGGGGAGGCCTCGGAGTGAGACTGATATGAGAGCTACTAGCCCCGGCAGAGATCCGGGTGCCCAGGTTGAGTTTTTCTCCCCTGATTTTGTCTTATTAATGCATAAAGCTTACATGCTTCAAAGAGCTCTCCCACAAAGCCCTACAGAGGTCTCTTCTAATGCCCCCCCCCCGGTGGATTCTAGCCTGGGTAAGCCCTCTGAGGCGTTATTCCCTGATAATTGGCAGAATATGAAGATTCCCCTTCAGAGAGTGCTGCACCTCCACTTTCCCCCCCCGTGGTCGGGCTGCGAGGATTCGGAGGACTCTGAGGAGCCAGAGTCTGGTGCAGAAGTGACTCAGGATCTGGACGATCCCTCCGCGGTGAGGATTTTCCACCGTGATGAGCTGCCAGCGCTTATTTCTGATGCCCTGCAGGCTCTCTCTATTGAGGACCCTGCCAGTGGCACAGCCTCCTCTGTGAATCCTAGGATGGCTAGTAGCAAAAAGCCTGCTCGAGCCTTTCCTTTGCATGACTCCATCCAAGAGCTTATTTCGGCTCAATGGGCTGACCCCGAGGGACCTTTGAAAGTTTCCAGGGCTATGGGGCAATTATACCCTCTGAGTGAGGAGCATATGGCTCGCTTTGCTATGCCTAAAGTGGATGCCCTAGTCACAGCTGTGACAAAGAGAACTACCCTCCCTGTTGAAGGAGGTGTTGCCCTGAAGGATATTCAAGACCGTAGACTGGAATCAGCACTGAAACGATCATTTGAAATTGCAGGTCTTACTATTCGGGCGTCTGCATGCAGTTGTTATGCTGCTAGAGCCTGCCTGGCTTGGTTGCAACAGGCAGTGGAACAGCCCGGTGATGGAGCGGAGCCCTTTTCAGATGTGGCTCCGTGGATGGAGTCGGCCTTGTCCTTTCTTGCTGACGCCCTTTATGATATTGTCAGAGCTTCGGCTAAACACATGGCAGTAGCAGTGGCGGCTCGCTGTCTTCTTTGGCTACGACATTGGGCGGCGGACATGGCCTCTAAGCAAAGGTTGGTGAAGTTGCCCTTTCAGGGCCTTCTCCTATTTGGTGAGGAGCTGGAGAAAATTGTGAAGGGCCTGGGGGAGGCTAAACCCCAGCGCTTGCCCGAAGATAGGCCTCGGCCTTCCTCTAAGGGTGCGGCGGTCCGCTCCTCTTACAGACCTCGCTTCCGTGAAGCTCGAAGGTACCGCCCGGGGCATTCTGCTGGGTTCACTTCTCGTGCCCGTTTTCAGCAGAGGAACTCCTTTTGCTCGGACAAACGTTCCGCAGCCGCTGGCTCAAGGCCTGGAGTTCAGGGGCGACCCTCTCAATGATGGTGCGCCGGCCCTCTCCTCGAGTCCTGTCATCGGAGGACGTCTTTGCCGAGGAGTGGGTCAACATTTCCTCAGATCAGTGGGTCTTGGACCCGATCAGAGACGGTTACAGAATAGAATTCGACGCCCCTGTAAGAGACGTGTTTGTGGAGTCCCAATGCGGTTCTGTCGCCAAACGGGCGGCGGTAGAGGAGACTTTGCAAGGTCTGATTCAGATTGGGGCCGTGTCCCCGGTACCTCCCGCCGAACACGGCTGCGGCCGCTACTCCATCTACTTTGTGGTGGACTTAAAAGAATTAAACAAGTCCCTGAGAGTGCGGCATTTTCACATGGAAACCCTGCGCTCCGTCATTGCGGCGGTACAGCCAGGAGAGTTTCTCACATCTCTGGACCTGAAAGAAGCTTACTTGCACATTCCAATTTGGCCCCCGCACCTTAAGTTTCTGAGGTTTGCGGTAATGGGAAAGCATTTCCAGTTCCGGGCCTTGCCTTTTGGCCTCGCCACAGCTCCCCGCACCTTTTCGAAGGTTATGGTGGTAGTAGCTGCCTTTCTCAGGCTAGAGGGTATTCGGGTTCACCCGTACCTGGACGACTGGCTCATTCGAGCAAATTTGGCTGCAGAGAGTCAGCATGTAACAGCCAGAGTGGTCTCAGTACTTCAATCTCTGGGCTGGGTCGTCAATTTGGCCAAAAGTCACCTGACCCCCTCGCAGTCTCTAGAATATTTGGGGGCCAGGTTCGACACAGCCTCGGGGTATGTGTACCTACCCGAGCAAAGGCGGTGCAAGCTTCAGAATCAGGTCCGTCTGCTCCTGAGGATGCCCCGCCCGCGAGCTTGGGACATTGTCCAGCTGCTTGGATCGATGACGGCCATCATGGACCTGGTGCCCTGGGCGAGAGCGCACCTGAGACCTCTACAGTATGCTCTACTCCAACGATGGTCTCCAGTATCTCAGGATTATCAATGCAGACTCTCTTGGCTCCCTGCGGCCTGACTCAGCATGGAGTGATGGCTCTCAGATAGCATGCTGCGGCGAGGAATGCTGCTGGCACTCCCCGATTGGTGCCTAGTGGTGACAGATGGCGCACATTGCAAGGGGAAGCATGCCCAGGGTCTATGGACACCCGAGGAGTCGGAGTGGTCCATCAACCGCCTAGAGTTGAAAGCGGTGTTTCAGGTGCTTCTGGCCTTTCAAGTGATCCTGGAAGGATTGGCTATCAGAGTGATGTCGGACAACACGACAGCAGTGGCCTAGATAAATCGACAAGGCGGCACTCAGTGCAGAGCACTGGCCACGCAGGCCAAACAGATTTGCCACTGGGCCGAGCTGCATCTTCAGTTTCTGTCGGCAGCTCACATTGCAGGTCAGAGCAACGTGCAAGCCGATTATCTAAGCAGGCATCAGATCGATCCAGCGGAATGGGAACTAGCAGACGAAGTATTCCTGCAGATATGTGTCAAGTGGGGCAAGCCCGTGATGGATCTAATTGCAACAAGCTCCAATACCAAAGTCCCGTGCTCCTTCAGCAGATGGAGAGATCCTCGCTCGGCGGGGTTGGATGCCTTGGCTCAACCCTGGCCTCCGGGCCTATTGTATGTGTTCCCTCCGTGGCCCTTGATAGGGCGAGTGCTCCTGCTGATTCGGCTGCATCCAGAAGTGGTTCTCGTCGCCCCGGATTGGCCCAGGAGGCCTTGGTATGCGGACCTCCAACAGATGCTCGTAGAGGATCCCCTTCAGTTACCTCTGGTTTCCAACCTGTTGTCACAGGGCCCGGTGACCATGGAGGATGCCGGCCGATTTGGTCTTATGGCCTGGCGATTGAGACGGCGCAATTGAGAGACAAAGGCTATTCCAATAAAGTAATTTCCACTCTCCTGCAAGCCTGCAAGTGTTCCACTTCCGTGGCTTATTACAGGATTTGGCACCAGTTTGAAGTCTGGTGTGTTTCCAAGGAGATCACACCCCTGCGGGCTCCTGTCTTGCCGATTCTGGACTTTTTGCAGGATGGTGTACAAAAAGGCTTGGCCTATAATTCCCTGCGGGTGCAAGTGGCAGCGTTGGCCTCCCTGCGTGGCAAGGTTGAAGGCGTGTCTTTAGCTGCTCATCCAGGTGTGGCACGGTTTCTTAGAGGGGTGCTTCGGCTCCGTCCTCCCGTGCGTGCACCTTGTCCAGCTTGGAACTTGGGGCTAGTGCTGAAAGCCCTTCAGGGTGCTCCCTTTGAACCGCTCCGGCGTGCTTCAGAGAAAGATTTGACACTGAAGGCCGTCTTTTTAGTGGCCATTACTTCGGCGAGACGGGTGTCAGAGCTCCAGGCGCTGTCCTGTAGAGACCCTTTTCTGCAATTTTCAGAGTCCGGGGTCACGGTTCGGACCGTGCCTTCCTTCTTGCCTAAGGTGGTTTCAGCATTTCACCTAAACCAACCTATTGTCCTGCCCTCCTTTGTTGAGGAGGAGTTTCCAGAATCTTTTGGGCAATTGCACCTGTTGGACGTGCGCAGGACTCTGCTGCAGTATCTGCGGGTTACTAACTCTTTCAGGACCTCTGATCATCTGTTTGTTTTGCTATCAGGTCCTCGCAGAGGGTCTCCAGCGTCTAAGGCCACTATTGCCCGCTGGCTCAAAGAATCTATCTTTTCAGCTTATTTACTTGCCGGCCGGCCTCCGCCTCATGCCTTTAAGGCGCATTCCACTAGAGGAATTTCCTCTTCTTGGGCTGAAACTGGAGCACTCTCTCTTCAAGAGATTTGTAGTGCAGCAACATGGGCTTCTAAGCTCTCTTTTGCCCAACATTACAGGCTGGATGTGGCTGCCAGGAGGGACGCACATTTTGGAGCGCAAGTGCTGGCGCGTGGTGTGGCTTGTTCCCACCCTATCTAGGGATTGCTTTGATACATCTCATCTGTGATGGCTGCATCTGCTTGATGGCAAGGAAGGGAAAATTAGGTTCTTACCGTGATAATTTTCTTTCCTTTAGTCATAGCAGATGCAGCCATGATCCCTCCCTGTCTGAATGCTATCTGCTGTGAATCTATTTCAGGTTCTGTTCATGTTTCTTGGAGATTCCGTCCTTGGGAGAAAGTCGGAAAACAGTCTTCAGGATTCTTGTTTAATTAAAGGAGGATGACTTAATTCCCTCCAGTTTCATGTTTTGGAGGATGAGTTTATTCCCTCCGGGAGGATGTTTCATTCCCTCCATTCTGAGTTAATGCCCTTTGTTGTTGGGCCATCGTTCGCTGTGAGGAAAGCTCATGTTATTCCCATTGCGGTTTGCCATACTGCTTTGGAAGCTTCAAATACTGAAGAGAGGCAGTGGAGCTAGCTGGCTAGGAGGCACTGAAAAAAGTGTGCTCTCTATCTCCCTCTGCTGGTTGGTGGACACAACCCATCTGTGATGGCTGCATCTGCTATGACTAAAGGAAAGAAAATTATCACGGTAAGAACCTAATTTTCCCATTGTAGCCCTGGACATTTTTCTTTTTGTTCCATCATGGCAGAAAAACATGTGTGTTAGGGGCCCAAATCCCACCCCTAACACAGCCCTTGTGATTTGAATGTAATGCTGACAAACTTCATAGCAAAATGTTTAAAAAATGGGTTTCAAAAATAGTGGTTTTGGCGTTTAAGCAAGCAAAATGTCCAAATGCCACTTTGTGCCACTTTTTGAATGTTTTTCTGTTTCAAAAATGAGTCCCATAATCACAGAAAACTGAGTGTTCATGGTATATTTCATTCCTTCCGCTGTTCATATCTCTATCCCCTGGGTGTGAACATCTCCCAGAATAATCCCAGTGACTCTCTAACCCATAGGTGTCAGAAAATGAAGTTTCCAGTACCAGAGGCTGTTTCTATTGATCTGAAAATGGGTTTCCAATTGAGCTTCCCTCAGCAACTGAAGAAATGGGTTACAAAATATGAAGGTGAGGAATTGATCTCTTTAATTTGGTTTATCTTCTTTACAAATGCTCTGGATGATTCCAGTAAAAATGTGCAGAAATCTATATAAATAAATCTCACCTGAAACATTCTGAAGCTCTGAAGCTCACTGTGGCAGGGACACTCACTCTCACTCATCCACCACTCACTCTCACTCATAGACCCGCCCCTCAGCCACGCCCCTTCCGCACATAATTCGCAACCCCAATGTTCTAAATGAAGCTGCCACTTCCGTTTTTGAGGTGGCAGAGACCAAAAAGTTTCACCATGACTGTCTGTCCCGCCCTCGTGTCTGAACGTGATGACGTCGAGGGCGGGGCTATGACACTCAACTAATCCCCAGTTCCACCGCCGTCCAACGCTTCACCCGTGCCCGATGCACACCGACAAACAGCGACCTACGCAGACCCTCCACCCCCCGACGCACAGCGGCAAACACCGACCTACACGGGGAGGAGTGCCATCAGACCAGCTGATCCGCTGCGATCCCCACGCTGCTGCCCTCCAAAAATGTACGCGCCACCTGCGCCCTCCTGACGCTGGCGTCAAAACAGCTGACGACCCACGCTGTGGTCCTGCGCCCTCCTGACCCTGCCATCCAAACAAAACAGCTGACGACACTCTCACGCTCACACCCTCCAAAAAACAACCAACAGAAGGCCGGACGAGCAGGAGGTAAAACAGGTCACTGCTAGCAGGCAGGGGGAGAAGTCGTGAATAACGCCGATGAAGTGGCACGGAGGGGTGCAGGACCAGTACGAGCTGGGGAGACAGGCAGAGGGGGGGAGGCCCCTTGGCAGCCAGGCAGGCAGGCACGCAGGACAACATCTCAGTGCTACCAGGCAGGGAGAGGAGTATTGAATAACGATGATCAAGTGGCAAGGAAGGCTGCAGGAGGAGTACAAGGTGGGGAGAGAGGCAGAGGGATGGAAGCCCCTTGGCAGGCAGGCTGCCAGACACGCAGGCACTGGCACACACTCTCATTCCCACACGCACACACCCACTCTCTCACAAACACACTGTCTCTCACAAACACGCTCGCACACACTCACTCTGTCTGTCACAAACACACACTTGCATCTGGCAGGCAGGGAAGAGGGAGGGAAGGGGGCCACCTTGGGGGAGGGGGCACACTGGCACACACTCTCATTCCCACACACTCTCTCTCTGTCACAAACACACACACACACTCTCTCTCTGTCACAAACACACACACTTGCTACCACCTGTTTCATCACACACACTCTCTCTCACACACAAACACTAACACACACTTTCTCTCTCTCTCTCATTCTCTCTCTGACACACACACTCCATCTCTCGCACACTTTCTCAAACATACACTCCCAGGAAAACCTTGCTAGCGCCCGTTTCATTTCTCACAGAAACGGGCCTTTTTTACTAGTAAAAGTATAAATCTGAGAAACAGACACTGCAGTAAAATGCAGTGCTACATTGTTCACCCTGTAGTAAATTATAATGTTAAATTGTTCAGCCCCCAGGAAAATTGCACTGTTCAGCACATATATAGCAAAAAAGTGAAGATGACTCAAGAATAAATGGACAACTCTCCAGATTATAAAACAGTTTATTAAAAGATGAATGAGACTCGACACAGCTGTGTTTCAGCCGGTTAGGCCTGCAGCAGGAGTCTTTTAAAATAAACATAAAAAGAATAATACAAGTATTCAAAACAGCGTAAAACAATTTAAGAATAATTCATATGGTTTATTGCGGGAACATTGGACACTAAAGGGTTAAAGGTGAATGTTTAAAACGAGCTGAATTAAAATAAGCTAAGTTGAAAATCATATTGCTATGGTGAATGTTGAAAATCAGTGATAAAGAGTAACTAGAGCGCCAGAGTGAATAAAGCGTAAAGAAAGTGATCAAAAATAACTAAAGCGCCAAAGAAATTCAAGTGTGAAAAATGAAAAGAAGCCGTCTTTAAAAAGATTAATGTAAACATAGGGGTCCTTTTATTAAAGACTCCGAAAAATGGCCTACGGTAGTGTAATCGTGGGGTTTGAGAGAGCGCAGATCCATTTTTCAGCGCACCTGTAAAAAAGGCCTTTTTAAAATTTTTGCCAAAAATGGACATGCGGCAAAATAAAAATTGGCACGCCTCCATTTTGGGTCTGAGACCTTACCGCCAGCCATTGACTTAGCAGTAAGGTCTCACGTGGTAACCGGGCGGTAATGATCTACGCGCATCAAATGCCACTTGACGCACTTAGTTGATGCGCGTCAGAAAATAAACATTATTTTTTGGACGCACACCAAAAATGAAAGTACCGCAAGAGCCACTTGGTAGCCGGGCACATAGGTACCTATGCGGCTTCGTAATAGGGCCTCATAGAGTATGAGGAAATCTTGCTGCTATAAAATAAATTAATAATCAAAGATAAGACCACACTGGCTTATAAATAATGCAAATTATGAGCAGGAATTGGAAAAAAAAACTCAGAAGGACAACCAACATAAGCATCAATATGAAACAGCTGAACCAAACTTGATAGAACCAATAAAACAACCTCAAACACTACTTGCAAATGGTAAGAAATCAAAGTACAACCAAAATCAGACCACGAACTAGAAAATGTCATAAACAACACATACTCTCCCACCAATAATTAAATGCAAAGAAACATTTATGGAGAACTGTTAATACAGAACAAGTGGCACATCCTACATAATAATTGTCACCTCCAACGTTCGGAATGTGCCTGGGACCGTGGAAGTGGTCTGCTTCCGTCGGTAGATCGCCCCGCCCTCGCGTCAAAACATGATGACATTGAGGGCGGGGCGATCTCGCCTACTCCTCCCCCTGCCTGAATAACGATGCGAATGCGAAAGACCTGCAACAAACGGAGCACTAACACTTGGGAGGGAGCAAGCAAACAAGAACGTGGGAGGGAGGCAGCCAGAACGTGGGAGGGAGGGAGGGACGCAAGCAGGTGGAAATGGTCTACGCATGCGATCCGTCGACGCACTGAACGGACTAACAGTCGACCTGTGGTTCTGATGCAGCAGTGGCGTAAACGGAGGCCACCGTTAACCACGGTCTGACTGAACGGATGAACTTTGATAGAAGACCCCTGACTTAAGATAAGTGCTTCTGTGGAATTATACTGTATGGTCTAGCATGGGGCCTGAGGTTTAAGTTACCAATGTTCATTATTCCTAGTACTAAAAGACACATGTTTCGACATCAGGAGGTTTTTTGCCAACGATGAAGCAGTCCTAGCTCTTTCTCTGCCTTCATAGCAGAAAAGGTGCTTGTTGAGGCTTTTTCCTCCAAGAATAATTCTATATGTGAGTAGTGGGCTTACATGACATGACTCTTTGGTTTATACTAAGAAGAAAACCCAAATATCAACATTACCAGCATCTTCTACTCCCCCGACATACTCTCCTGCCAACACCTGAATTAGAAAAATCAGCTGCTATAAAAGACGAACACATGAATAGTGTAGATGACTAATGTCACTTCATAGTGCTAATAAGCTAACAAATAGAAAAACATGCTCAGTGTATATAACAACAAGCAGGTGTCTTGTCCCACCAATTTCAGCACCGAGTACAAATGATGAATAAGTATAAAGTGTGTATAAATAAATAAAATACACCACCTGAGCAACATCATTAGTAATACAACTTTGTATTTGTTATCCACCGACTGGGCAAATGCCTTTGACGGTACTATGTAAGCCACATTGAGCCTGCAAATAGGTGGGAAAATGTGGGGTACAAATGCAACAAATAAATAAATATGAACACAGCCAATGGCTTATAAAAACTAAACAGACTATCTTGTAAACTACATAAAAACAAAACGAAAAATAAATGGGATGTAAAACAATCAAAAATTACACCAAACGCTAAAGTGAGAGCTCCACTTTTACCAGCTACTGAGAAACTCACAAAAGAAAACTCTCCCTCCAACACTTAAACTACAAAGGATCATCTGGGAAGGCTGCTATTTTGAAAAAAATGGACAAATGGGAAAAGAGCAGTCTTTTTCTCATTATTATGGTTGCTTTAAAGGGTGGGGGGGAGTGAAAAAGGGAATGGTTTGGTGTGGGAGTATGGTTGTTTATATGACTGGATTCATATGTTGTGGATTTTGCACTAAAATTAATAAAAAATTATTTAAACATAAAAAATGCTGACTGTCGTGGGCTGATTATCGGCTGGATGATGTCACGTTCTTACTTTATAACAGTTGTACCATCAGTTCTGCCCAAAGCAACAATGACCTTGTGTTGTCTATTGTCACTCCTGTTTGAGTGTAACCTGAAGAAGGAATGGGTGATAAAGCAAAGCTTATTTTATTTTGTTCCATTGCACCCTGGAAGTCATGGGTTTACTATATCATAAACTTATTCCTGGGATAAGCAGAAGAAAATCTGTTTTACTCTTTTGGGACCTTGCCAGGTATTTGTGACCTGGATTCACCAGTGTTGGAAACAGGATACTGGGCTTGATGGACCTTCAGTCTTTCCCTGGATGGCAAAGCTTATGTATGAATGTACTTATAAGACAATTGAAGGACATTTTTATAATTCAAAATCTCTAACATTTCTCTCTCTCTCTCTTTATTTATTTAGATTTTTACGAAAGAAAATCACATCCTGCAGGAATAGGTAAGTTTTATTCAGTTAGAAACATATATATTTTAGGGTGGGCAATTAACGTGTTAATAACACTATTAATGCATTAATCTTTTAATGCATACCATGTTTTTTGAATCTGCCTGGGTTTTTTTTTTAATGCTGACCCACCCCTCCCCCACACTTACCTCTACAGCAGGGCTCGGGATTTTTTCTTCTTCTTTGCAGCTGCCTCAAATTGCTTCTCTCCCCCTGCATGGACAGGCTGTTCAGATATTTGAGCTGCATGGTGCATGAACTTGGGGAAAGTCTCTTGAGACTTGAAACTGCGAGACTTCCCCAAATTCCTGCACTGCGTGACTCGAGTATCTGCAGAGCCCAATCACTGTGCAGGGCGAGACAAGGAGTTTGAGGCAACGCTGAGTCTGAGCCCTGCTGTACCAGTAAATGTAGGGATTGGGGAAGAGAAACTTGGTGAAGGCTAGGCATTGGGACATGAGAGAAACTAGGTGAAGGCTGTTTGAAATTTAATTTTTTAATGCTCAAAATTCTGTGATTAAGCGCACTTAATTGCATGTTTAAAAGTTTTAATCATTGTCCACCTCTAATATATTTTTTATATCATTATACTTATTTCTCTTCTCTGAGATCTGATCATTGTTCATCTTTATTTTAATGCAGATTGGTGGGTGGAATGTGGCAGATATACAGGTAACAATCTGATATATAATAATTATACAAAACCATCAAATCCACTAATGTGTTTTTTGACTGTGATCCTGCTATACAGACACCTACAGCCAGTGTTAGGGATTATTTTTCACTCTGTGATAGAGAAGAGAATGTGTGTTTCCCCTGATCAGGGTCAGGGAGTGATCTCTCTGGCTCAGACCTGGCAAGTTTCCCACATTCATTGGGAGACTCCCGTTTTCTCAGGTTATCTCTGAAACTTCCACAAGGGAGTGAATGACTTCCACTCAGCAGTCTGTGACAGTCCCAGGACTTTTCACCAAATGATACAGTACAGTTTGCTTCTGGAAATAGTCACCAATTATCCTAGAGTGGCCAAGAGGGATACAGTAAATAGCTTTTTATCATTGCCTCCAAAAACTGCTTTCAAAATGGAATAAACATTTAATCTGATGACCAGATTAAGATAAGAACTGTTTCCACCTGAATGATACAGTATAGTTTGCTTCTGGAAATAGTCACCAAGCATCCAGGCGGTGAGTTACAAGCTACTTGTACCAATCGTAAGACAAAGAAACATGTGATGTGTGTTAGTGACAAAATAGGTGTGTTCGATAAGCTTCATTCCAGCATGTCTGTTTCTGCCATTGGCTGCGAGTTAAAGTGTAATGAATCAACAATCCGATCCATCCAGCAAAAAAAGGAAGAGATTCAGTGGTCTGTTCGTGAAGCAGAACCAGAAAGTTCCAAAACAGCATCTTTGCTTCGTGCTGAGTCAGTAGAAAAGATGGAAAAGCGGTTAAATTTGTGGATAATGCAAATGGTGGATTAAAAAAAAAAAGCAGCACTGTTGACAGCATTGCTGTGAGGATGAAACCAAACAGATTTATAAACACATCACCCAGGGTCAGGAAAGCGTGAAACCCTTTTCTGCTAGTTCTGGCTGTCTTGTGTTGGGGTCTGGACCCACCTTAGCCAAACCCCAACTGATTACTGCTAGAATACCCACGTTCTTCGATTTGTTTCTTACGCTAATACACTAATAAAACAAATAGTACTTACTCACTCAGAAGTGAAATAAAAAGAAAAGTTTATTCTGGAAACAAGTAAATTGTAGCTCAAGCAGAGCCTTATAGCAAGTCTGAAATACAGAAAAGAAATTATTAGACTTCCTTGGGTCCACTCCAGTTCACTGCCCTGGAAACAAGGAAGCCCAACCTACATAGATTTCCCTCATTTTTATACAATTGATTTAGTACATGTTATACAATAATCCGGAAACTAATTACCATCTTAGCACATCCCACTAACCAATCATCTTCATGAAATTACCTCTATATCTAAGACTCCAAAGAACACACAAGTAACATGTTCAATCAATTGGTTAGTGGAATATATTACCCCAGCTACACATAGATGTTTTTGGGTCTGAGTCTTTAATGTTTTGTTTTACTACTCAAAGCCAATTAGTGGATATAAGAGACTCATGGCTACTTATGAGAAAGTAATTGGATTATTTGCCAATTCAAATACAGTTCATTGGTTTCTCATAAGGAGAGAGCAGCTCTGTGGCCGTCTCTCTGACTTGAAGTAGGAAGTACACTCATTTTTATAGGTCCACTCGGGATATAGAGAATATGACAGTAAGCACCCCTGATTGGATCTGTGTTAATGTCATAGTTAACACTGATTGGCTATGGTAACGAAGTGGTTAGTACTTTACTGGAAAAGCTAGCACTACTACTTAGCATTTTTATAGCGCTACAAAGCGTACGCAGCGCTGCACAAACATAGAAGAAAGACAGTCCCTGCTCAAAGAGCTTACAATCTAATAGACAAAAATAAAGCAAACAAATCAGTTAATGTGTAGAGGAAAGAGGAGAGTAGGGTAGGTGGAGGCGAGTGGATACTAGTGGTTATGAGTCAAAAGCAATGTTAAAGAGGTGGGCTTTCAATCTAGATTTAAAGATGGTCAAGGATGGGGCAAGACGTAGGGGCTCAAGAAGTCTATTCCAGACATAGGGTGCAGCAAGATAGACTGGGCAAAGTCTAGAGTTGGCAGTAGTGGAGAAGGGAACAGATAAGAAGGATTTATCCATGGAAAAGCTAGCACTAGACCACCCCTTACTGGAAGACTTAAGCCATGTTCCTGCAAGACCCCTCATTTCTACATTTTTGACCATATCTTCCTCAAAATACTTTCTATGGCACCTGGTCATCTTCCTATGAAGCCATCTTTGTTCTGTTTTTCCAAAAAACGTCTGTTACCACCATATTACCACATCCATTCAGCTCTGCAAGTTAGCCAAGATGGCTGCTGCCCTTGCTCCACGTCGGATGACGGCTGCCGGACTAGGGAAACCGAAACATGCCTGATTCCTCTGAGCTAACCAAGATGGCTGTGGTCTTGCTCCAAGTCGGATGACGGCTGCCAAACTAGGAACCCAAAACCGGCCTTCCCCAGAGTAATCCTCGTCCTAGCCGGGAGATGCGTCGTACAGGTGAGGGACGTAACAGCTTCAGACTGAACAGTTTCTAATCCTTTCCTCACACGTGTGAGAAAAACAGGACTCTTAACACCCACATCATATAAGCAGGTAATATTTGGATGACAGGGTTCCTTTCATATATAAATATATATATATTTTGATTACCTGGTGTTAAGATTTACATGTCTCATTGGGCTATTAACACTGGTACACAGCTTTATAGTTGTCCAGTGGCAGTGGTATTTTCTTTTGTTTTGGGCCCTTCTTAATACCTGGTGGAAAGTTCTGCATGGTCTCTAATAGTCAATTGATCGGAACTCTACAAATCTTGCCATTATGACTTAATTCCTTTTAAGAATTTTCTCTCATGGCTGTAGTATTATACAGTGTTTTTTAAGAACTGCAGAAATTTTTCTCTATATGCATAGAGTAGATTATTCAGATGCCATGGGAATATATAAACTCTCTCATATTCTCTGAGGGACAGTTCTGTCTACCAAGCTCCCAATCACTCAACTGCCTTAGCAGGCATGCTTTATTCATGTCTTCCCTTCTTTTCCAACTGTCTTGAAGCCTCTCATATTTCATTTCAGCTTTCTTCTAGTAGTTACAGAACATATGACCACTTAGAGAATAAGGTTATCCTTTCATTTTGCATATTTTCCCACTTAAGGATAGTGGAAGGTCCTCAAACCATCTAATTGTGTTTTTCTCTTCTCTATCAGTTCAGCGTTGGCAGATTATAAACATTCTGGTTTGGTCCAGTATGACCATCCATACCATCTCCTATCCCTTACTTTTCCTTAGAGATCTTATTTTCTTGTCTCAAGCTTTCTTGAATTCTGATACAGTCTTGTCTCCTCCGCCTTCAACCAGTGTCTCTGGCACAAACTCACCTTTTCCGTTACAAGTATTTTCCAAGTCTGTCCTTTTTCATTTTCATTCTATGTGCCTTCACTCCAGAGCTTCCTCTCAATTGGAAGGGGACTTACTAACTTCCTATGCATTTATGCCATAGGTTCATAAGTATTGCTATACTGGGAAAGACCAAAAGTCCATCAAGCCCAGCATTCATATCTAGTGGGTTTGGGTCTGGTACATCTCGGTGAGGGAGGAGGCATGACCATGGTACGAGGATTGGGGAGATCCAGGAAAATTAAAGGCAGGTGAATCAGACATCCATACTGTGCAAATTTTGCTGTCCGGAGCGTGCTACCGTAGCTGGTGGACACCTATATTTGAAACTTAACCAGCTATGGGATGCCACAGAGATAGGGCTGGGATATGTAGCCCTATTTAGGTAGTGTCCTTGGTCACCCTTCATCTCCTCCCCAGAACCCAGAAAATGGCTAGTTTTTTGTTAGCATTAACCGGTCATTTGCAGCAGTATTCTCCCTTCTGTTCTATTTTAGATCTAAAACAATCTTCATCACGCTCTCAGAGTCACAATTTTTTTATGGCGACTCCTCGGTCAGTCTTAGTGGCAGTTCGGCAAGGAGAGTATTTAACTGCCTTGGAGATGTCAGAAGCTTATTTACATATTCCTAGTCGGCAGGCTCATCGCAGATTCTTGCGCTTTACGATTCTAGGTTGACATTACCAGTTTCGTGCCCTGCTCTTCTGTCTCGCGGCAGCTACGCGCACTTTCTCCTTAATTATGGTCATAGTAGCACCACCACTCATGAAACAAGGGATCCTCGTCAGCTCACGCACCGAGTGGTGCATTTCTTACAGTCTCTAGGTTGGGTGATGAATGTAGCCAGGTCTCTCTTTTGATTTCTCATTTGAGCTCTCATATCTCTAATTTTCTTTCTTTGTGTAGTCAGGTTGGCGCAGAGTCTTTCGTCTCCTCTGCAAGCATCCCAGTTTATATTTTTTCTGGATGGCCACTTTCTAGTTCCCAAGAAGGAATTTTTCCTTCATCATATTTGGAATCTCAGGGCCGTCAATCGCGCTATTTAAGTATCAAGTCGTTATCACAAGAACCTTCGTTCCATCATAGGGATGCTTCGTGCAGTACACTTTTTGGCGGAAGCTTGTTTGTATATTTTGTTTTTTCTTGGGGACCATAACAGTTCGTCTACCTTTGGTTGAATTTTGTTCCCCTATTGACAAGCAAGGCGGTGAGAGCTATATTGGTATTTGCCATGGCAATGGGTTATGTCATCCGCCTAGGAGGAACTAAGAGTATACTCTTGAGATTGCAGTCAGTGAGGCTCTTGGCATGGGTGGACATTCGCGTAACTCCCTTTTCAGCCACTCATGTGACGGCAGTCGAAATGTTACAAGCCATTTTTTCTTAGTTGTCTCACCCTGGATTCAAGTGTTTTTTTAACGACACTTCAGGGCTATCTCTTTTTTGCCTTCTGGCTCACAAACATTTCTTGCTTCTTCTGTCCAGTAACAGTCTCGATGGAGCCAGGGATAGATGCCATCGGTTAGCAGTAGTCTTTCAACCTTCTATATGCGTTGCCTCCGTCAATTCACTAGGTGTAGTCTCATTTAAAAAAAAAAAATTCCATCTTTCATCCATACCAGGCTTTATTTAGTCTTGTGGTTTGGCTTTTTTGCGGGCTTCATTACTTAAGAGCGCATTTTCCACTTCAGTACTTCTTTCTATGCGGCGGTTGCGTTGTTGGGCCTCGTCTCTCTCTTTTTTTCTCTTCTCCTGCAGATTGCAGCTCTTTCCTGTTTCTGAGGTCCGATACGGGGTAATTTTTTTGCCTCGTCTTTTTGGATGTTCTCGCTTACTTCAAGGATCTTAGTCTCCTTCGCCCAACAGTCCGAGATCCTCTTCAGCTCACAGTCTTATTCTTTCAGCTCTCATAGCTCCTCTTTCTGGGCTGTTTTTTCTTCTGGTCTCCTTTACGGTTTTCCACTTAAAGCACTGTTTTCTGGTACCCATTGTTTTTCTTCAAGGTTTTTTTCTCTTAAAGCACTGTTTTCTAGTAGGCATCGTTTTTTCTTTGAGATTTTTCCTCTTAAACCACTGTTTTCTAGAAGCCATAGCTTTTTCTTTAAGGTTTTCCTCTTCAAGCAGTGTTTTCTAGTAGCCATTGCAGCAAGTAGGTCTGTGTGTGGAGTACTTCTACAGTTGGTTACTTCTTTTCGGCCTACTGTAGTTTCGCGTTTTCACCTTTCCCAATCAGTTTTTTCTTAGTGGTTTTTGTCCTTCTAGCCAGTAAGGGTTTGGTTGTTTCTGTCCCGCTATATCTCGACGGATTAAGGAAATGAGAACTTCTATTTGTCTTCTCACTGGGAGGGCGGTTGCATAGAGTATTACAACATATTCCACAACTTCAAAAGTGGGATCTTTCCTTACTACAGCGATTTTTGGTGCCCTCGGTGCACATTTGTAAGGCGGGAACCTGGGCTTCACTTCATTCTTTTGCTCATTGAGACAGACTACATGTTAGTTGTCGCCAGGAGGCAGCCTATGCAGCATGGATAGTTCTCTGCAGTTTTCATAGAGTCCCTCCCTTCAGGTTACTGCTTTGGTACTTCCCATCAGTCCAATCCTGGTCCGGTCCGGAGGGACGCTAAGGAAGGAGAAATTAGATCTCTTACCTGCTAATTTGCTTTCCTTTAGTCCCTCCGGACCGGACCAGGCCCCTCCCATGTTCTTTCAACTCTTTAGATTCTTTTGTTAAGTTTGGGAGTGTATTCGTTCTTTTACCACACGTGGAACGATTAAAAAAAAAAAAAAAATCAGATGCTACTATGTATATAAACTTTTACGTAGTCCATTCCACTTCTCTGGTGGTTGCTGGGGAGCTCAGTCGCTGGAATATATATAAAACCTTAAATAAGCCATTCCACTTCTCTGGTGAGAGTTGCTGGTGAACTCAGTTGCTGGAATATATATAAAACCTTAAGTGAGTCATACCACTTTCTGGTGAGAGTTGCTGGTGAGCTCTAATGTGAATGGGCCATGCCACTTCTCTGGTGAGAGTTGCTGGTGAGCTCTAGTACTCGGCTTTGCCGAGGAAGTTGTGCCTGCTAGGATTCCATACGGCACAGAAGGTCTTTCTTTCTTTCCTGCTTTGTTATTCAAATACTGAGGCTAAGGTCACATCACCAGGGCTCCTATTGGCTCTCTAGAGTCAGAGTTTTTCTCAGTCTCCACCTGCTGGTAGGCGAGCACAATCCATCAGTCCAATCCTGGTCCGGTCTGGAGGGACTAAAGGAAAGCAAATTAGCAGGTAAAATCTAATTTCTCCTTTTCTCTTAAGTTTATTTTTCCCTATGAAAAAGTATGTTTTCTAAATATTGCATGTCTGTATTTCCTGTTCAAATGTAACAGCATGTTTAATTTGATTAAAACCAATACATTTAAAATAAAAATAAATCTAAAAAAATAAACGTCTATAAGTTTCTGATTCAGCTGCTCACTGGGAACACATTTCGTCGCAGCTTGGAGCAAGACGTAGGTAATTTTACCTTTTTTTCAGTGGGCAGGGGGTTCCCAAACGCTTCCCTTGTGGAATTGGTGGTGGAGGTTAAGGGCGCAAAAATACGTTTCCCTTCCGCATTCGCGTGGTCAGTGGTGAGGCGCGGGGTGCGCAGGCAGAGACGCCTTATTTGACCAGATTCTAACGGAGGACTTCCGAGTTCACCGGGCCTTCTGCCCTTGGGGCGTCGACGGCTTCCCGGCATGGCCGCCCTTTCTCCTGTGGGCGCCCATCCCCCGCTAACCGCCCTTCCTCCGTTGGCCGCCCAGCCTACTTTAGCCACCCTTGTTTGGGCGGTGGTTATAAAGTTAAGCGCTCCCGCAAGGCTCCTTGGCGGAGTGACACATCGGTCGCCATTTTGATGGCGCAGCGCTCCTCTCCCTCTTTCCTCAGTTTTGAGGTTGAGAGCTCTTCTAGGGCCTTTGCCCAGGCCATGGAGGTACACGATCAGGAGGGATTTTCCCCTGAATTTGTTTTCTTGCTGCATCAGGCCTTCAGCTGCAACGCTGCTCCTGCTTCCCGGGCCTCTTCTGTGGCTGACAAGGGTGAGGTGCCCGCTCTGTGCTAGCGCCCACGAGTGGAGCCTTCTGTTTTGGAGGATTCCGTCTTATCTGAGGTAGATGAGGGCAGCGTCTCTGAATTCTCCCAGAGGTCCTTTGGGGATTTAATGGAGGAGGCTGATCATCGCTCTGTTGGAACAGCTGACCCCTCTGTAGCACGGCCTTTCCGCTCTGTGGAGCTGCCTAACCTGTTGCTTCAGGCTATGAGCATTCTAAACATTCTCTCTCCGGAGGAAGCGCCTCCCTCGGCCTTGGCTGGTTCCTCCATTATGTTGGGAACCAAGCACCCTCCCAGGACCTTTCATATACATGAAGCCATGCATACTCTAAAAAATAAGCGGCGAGCCTCAAGGTGGCTCGGGCTATGTCTCGGCTGTACCCTCTGCCAGAGGGCGAGCGAGAGGCCTTGCGCTGGCCGGCAGTGGACTCTCTGATTACGGCCGTGACTGAAAAGTCGGCACTGCTGGTGGAGGGTGTCACTGCTCTCAAGGAGTCTCAGGACAAGAAGCTAGAGGTGGCCTTTAAGTTGGACTTTGAGGCGGATGCCTTGTGCTTGCAAGCCTCAGTATGCTGCTCATATGTGGCCAGGGCGTGCCTGTCTGTGTTACAGCGGGCTTCTCCCTCGGTTCCTTCCTTGAGGGTGATTTGGTGGGTCCTGGAGTCGAGCTTGGCATACTTGGCAGACCTGCTATATGATGTCTTGAGAGCCTCGGCTAAAGGCCTTGCTCAGACAGTCTCCACCTGTAGGTGGTTTGGGCTTAAGCATTAGTCTGCTGATCAAACCGAGCTTCTCATTTTCCCCCCCAAACCCACCTCCCCACTCCCCCCGTTTTCTATTTCTGTTGATGGATCTCTCATTCTCCCCGTCTCCTCAGCTCGAAACCTTGGGGTCATCTTTGACTTTTCTCTCTCCTTCTCTGCTCATATCCAGCAGATCGCCAAGACCTGTCGTTTCTTTCTTTACAACATCCGTAAAATCCGCCCCTTTCTTTCCGAGCACTCTACCAAAACCCTCATCCACACCCTTGTCACCTCTCGTTTAGACTACTGCAATCTGCTTCTTGCTGGCCTCCCACTTAGTCACCTCTCCCCTCTCCAATCGGTTCAAAACTCTGCTGCCCGTCTCATCTTCCGCCAGGGTCGCTTTACTCATACTACCCCTCTCCGAAAGTCGCTTCACTGGCTCCCTATCCGTTTTCGCATCCTGTTCAAACTTCTTCTACTAACCTATAAATGTACTCACTCTGCTGCTCCCCAGTATCTCTCCACACTCGTCCTTCCCTACACCCCTTCCCGTGCACTCCGCTCCATGGATAAATCCTTCTTATCTGTTCCCTTCTCCACTACTGCCAACTCCAGACTTCGCACCTTCTGTCTCACTGCACCCTATGCCTGGAAAAACTTCCTGAACCCCTACGTCTTGCCCCATCCTTGGCCACCTTTAAATCTAGACTGAAAGCCCACCTCTTTAACATTGCTTTTAACTCATAACCACTGGTAACCACTCGCCTCCACCTACCCTCCTCTCCTCCTTCCTGTACACATTAATTGATTTGATTTGCGTACTTTATTTTTTGTCTATTACATTGTAAGCTCTTTGAGCAGGGACTGTCTTTCTTCTATGTTTGTGCAGCGCTGCGTAAGCCTTGTAGCGCTATAGAAATGCTAAATAGTAGTAGTAGGGTTCTCAGACAAGGTCATCGCCACTATGCTGAGAGCACGGAAGCACTCTACCTCCACAGCTTACACTAGGGTCTGGCGTACCTTTGAATCTTGGTGTAAGACCAGCTCCCTGTCGCCGTTCTCGGCTCCAATGGTTGCAGTGCTGCAAGACGTTCTGGAGAAAGGACTATCGCTCAGTTTGCTTAAAGTCCAGGTGGCGGCTATAGCTTGTTTCAGGGGTCGCCTGAAGGAGGACTTCCCTGGCCTTCCAGCCAGATGTGGTGCGTTTTCTGAAAAGAGTTAATCACCTGCAACCTCCTGTGCACTCAGTGACACCTGCGTGGAATCTCATGCTGGTGCTTCGGGCCTTGCTGAGCCACCCTTTGAGCCTTTATCGGCTATCTCTTGAGGACCTCACGTTTAAGGCGGTGTTCTTGGTGGCAATCACTTCAGCCAGTAGAGTTCCGAGATCCAGGCGCTCTCGTGTCAGGAGCCGTTCCTGCGGTTCACGGAGGCTGGGTGGTTATTCGCCCAGTTCCTTCCTTCCTGCCCGAGATTGTTTCTTGCTTTCATGTGAATCAGCAGCTGTCTACCCTCCTTCCGTAGGGAGGATTATCCAGAGTAGTTTCGTGCCCTCAGATGCCTGGATGTTAGACAAGTCATCAGTAAATACTTGGAGGTGACTAACGATTTCCTATTCAGCTGAAGGCTCATCCTACTAGAGCGCAGGTGGCCTCTATGGCGGAGTCCAGAGCCGTTTCCTTGGAAGAGATTTGCAGATCGGCCACTTGGGCGTTGGCCCATACCTTCTCAAAGCATTTCCACTTGGATGTGGCTGTTCGTGCCGAGGCACAGTTTGGAGCATCAGTGTTGCGCTCAGGGATTTCTATGTCCCACCCTGTGTAGATACTACTTGGGTATATCCCACCAGTCTAGGGATTGATCTGCTTGATGATATGGAAGATAAAATTATGTATCATACCTGATAATTTTCTTTCCATTAATCACAGCAGATCAATCCATAGTATCTCCCAGATGTCTGTACTGTTGTTGTTTATATTTCAGTTATTGTTCATGAGGACTTCGTGTGCAAGTTCTTCCAGTTGGATTTTATGTTCAAGTTCCAGTCATTGTTCATGAGGACTTACTTAGTGTTCAGGTTCTTCCAGTTGGATTTCCCTTGAGTTGGGACAACTTTGTGTTACAGTGAGCTGCTGCTTCTCCCCTTCCCCGTTTCAGTGGTGGCCGGGTTGAGCTCTAAATTGCTGGTGCTCCCTCCCGCTTCGGCGGTGTTGGACAGCCTTGTATCCCTCCCGCTTAGGCGGTGGTAGGGTAAGCCAGCTCCTCCCATGGTTGCGATAGTAGGATATGCCATTTCCCCCCGCGTCGGAGGAGGTGAGTCCCCCCCCCCTCCCCCGCTTGGCGGTGGTGGGTTGATGGGTGTGTCCCTGTGTGGGTGTAATTCTCTTCGTTGGTGATTCCTGCGGATGGAGCTTTGATATCGACCATACTGAGGATTTCCTGGCAGCATATGACCACATATAGGGAGGCAAAGGTTTGCTCTCTATCTCCACCTGCTGGTAGATGGACACAACCCACCAGTCTATGGATTGATCTGCTATGATTAATGGAAAGAAAATTATCAGGTATGATACATAATTTTACTTTGCCCCTGGTACAAAATAAGTACCTGAATATATATAAACCGCTTTGAATGTAGTTGCAAAACCTCAGAAAGGCAGTAGATCAAGTCCCATTTCCCTTTCCCTTATGACATCACAATATCAGAAGTGAGCCAAGTATCAGGCAATCAAGCCATTGTGACATCACTGATGAGGTTGGCTCTTATTGGTGGAATGAGTGGAGGAGTAAGCTAGTGGTTAGTGCAGTGGACTTTGATTCCGGGGAACTGAGTTCGATTCCCACTGTAGCTCCTTGTGACTATGGGCAAGTCACTTAACCCTCCATTGCCCCTGGTACAAAATAAGTACCTGAATATACGTAAACCGCTTTGAATTTTTTTGGGTGGCAGAGCCGGTGGTGGGAGGCGGGGCTGGTGATTGGGAGGCGAGGATAGTGCTGGGCAGACTTATACGGTCTGTGCCATGAAATAGACTGGTACAAATCAAGGTAAGATATACACAAAAAGCAGCACATATGAGTTTAATCTGTTGGGCAGACTGGATGGACTGTGCAGGTCTTTTTCTGCCGTCATCTACTATGTTACTATGAATGTAGTTGCAAAAACCTCAGATAGGCGGTATATCAAGTCCCCTTTCCCTCCCTGTACATCTAGCCCTGTCTTTGGCCGTTTTCAAGTCCAAACTTAAAGCCCATCTCTTTACCACTGCTTTTGACTCCTAACCACTACTCACTTGCCCTGTCCTTTTATCCTCATCTCTTTATTCCCTTACCCTTATTTGTTCTGTCTGTTTACCTGTCTTATCTAGATTGTAAGCTCTTTGAGCAGGGACTGTCTTTTTTGTGTATGGTGTACAGCGTTGCGTATGCCTTGTAGCGCTATAGAAATGATAAGTAGTAGTAGCTCATATTTGTGTTGTTTTGAGAGTACGAGGATGACGGCTGAGTGGGGGGAAGGGAAACATAGAATAACCTAAGTGGCTTCAAAGTTTTGATGTCATCCCATCTCCTGTTTTTATCCAACCTCCTTGGTATGACTAGACTGATTTCCAATAGGGAACACTGAAAAGCTGATATCCAATAAGGTGAGTCAGATCTATGAGGCAGGAAGGTGATAATAGCCAATAGCAGAGCTCTTGTCATTGAAAAAGTGATTGACTGAAAAACCAGCAAATAAGGGTTAGAGGTAGGTGCAGGAGCAACCAATGAAGGTTAAAGGCAGAGCTGGGTGTGTGAGGAGCCAATGAGGGTTAGAGGTGGGTGTGTGATGAGCCAATGAGGGTTAGCGGTGGGTGTGTGATAAGCTAATGAGAAGTGTTTGCTCATGTTTATTAATGTGTCTCTTCTCTGCAGTAAATGTGACTCTGGATCCTGAAACCGCTAGTCCTGATCTCGTCCTGTCTGAAGATGGGAAAAGTGTCACATGGAGAAACACAGGACAGAATGTGCCGGACACTCCTCAGAGATTTGATGATGAGCCCTGTGTGCTGGGGAGTGAGGGCTTCACCTCAGGGAGACATTACTGGGAGGTGGAGGTGGGGGATGATCATTTCTGTGAATTGGGAGTGTGTAAAGACTCTGTGAGGAGGAAGGGGGAGATCAAACTGTCACCTGGGGAAGGATTCTGGACAGTGGGGCTGTGGCATGAACAGAGTTGCTGGGCCCTCACCGACCCTGAGACCCAGCTCCCCCTGAGTGAGTTCCCCAGGGCAATGGGGATTCTGCTGGACTATGAGGCAGGAAAGGTCTCATTTTATGATGCAGATAATAAATCTCATCTCATCACCATCACTGACTCCTTCACAGGGAAACTCCGACCTTTCTTCGGGACTTATTCTGAAATTCCTCTGAGAATCCGCCAGGTACCAGCCTGGAATTAAACAGCAGGACTCAGGATTAACATTCCCAGACTCTCTCTCTGCTTGACAATTTGTAGTTATGTTACCAGAGTCTTATGTACAAATAAATCTGGGAAGCTATGCTGCTCTTCCTTATCCTATATAATAATTCTCACCTCCAACATTCTGAGGCTGCCTGGAACCGTGGATCCCTCGGAGATGGTCTGGATCATGTAGTAGACAACAGTGACGTAACACAACCCACACCAGATTGGCCAGTAGAAGGGAGAGGGGCGGAGCCTCGATACAGGGAGCAGCGAATCAGTACAACACTGGGAATGCACAGCAGCAGGAACAGAAGCCTCTCTCACACAGTCACTCTCACATACACTCAAACATACACACTCAGAGGAAAACCTTGCTAGCGCCCGTTTCCTTTCAAACAGAAACGGGCCTTTTTTACTAGTGATTTCATAAAATCCAGCTTCTTTCCTGATTTATTTCCTGAGGGCCCCTTTTACTAAGCCGCCCAAAACCCACACCTACACTACCGCAGGCCACTTTTTACCGCAGCTTAGTAAAAGGACCCCTTAATCTGAAGTCTCTGGCAGGATTGTGAGAGGTGGAAGAGTTTTCAGATTTGTGTTAAACATGTTCAAATCGATCACTGCCACAGAAATATTAAAGTTTGAGGATTTCTTTCTTTCCTGTAACGGTGGAAACCAGAAAACTTGCAGAGTTTAAAACATGAAATTACCTATATAATAATTTGTACCTCAAGGTTCTCTGGCTGTCTGGGTTCGTAACATCCTGACATCAGCTCGCCTCCAGCGTTCCCTTCCCTCTCACTGTCCCGCCCTCGCGTAAAGACAAAATGACGTCAGAGGAGGGCAGGACACAGGGAGAGAAGGAGTCCCGAAGGCAGGCGATCTGCTGCTGCCTGCAGCGCTTTCACACGGAGGTAAGAGACGCTATGATTTCAATGCAGGGGGCCTGGCCCGGTGGCGGACGGAGGAAGGCGGGTGGAGGGGGGGAGCGGCGGTGACCTCAGGTGGGGCGGTGCCCTGGGCCGGGCCCAGTCTCTCTGTGGCCCTGATGTTACCTCGGGGTTCCATTGCTGTCTGCCTGCCTCTTGTCATTACTTCCTGATGGGAGGGCGGGGCAGTGAGGGGGAATGGAACACTGGACGCAGGCTGACGTCAGGAGATGCCAGGAACCCAGGCAGCCTCAGAACGTTGGAGGTGCAAATTATTATATAGGATATGAGGGACAGAGATGGGATCAGAGCCTGTGAATGTGATGTGAGGTTTCAATTTAACAGTGAGCGTGACAGAGATGGGACTAGAGCTCATGAATGCAAGGAGAGATCTCAATGGCACAGAGAGCGGCAGAGATGGGATTAGAGCTCATGAATGTAAAGAGGGTTTTCAACGACATTGTGAAAGTGACAGATGGTAGAAGATATTGTGAAGATATAGGGGCCCTTTTACTAAGCCGCGTAGGCACATATGTGCGTCCTATGTGCGTCAGTTTTGAATTACTGCCCATTTTCTAATCGCACCCACTATGCGTCCCAGAAAATTCTCCTGTGCGGCACTAACCGGGCAGTAATCGTCATTCTACGTGCGCTGATGATTACCACCCAGTTAACACATGAGACTTTACCGCTAGTTCAATGGATGGTGGTAAGGTCTCAGGCCCAAAATGGACACACGCCAGTTTTAATTTTGCTGCACATCCATTTACGGCTAGAAAAAGGCCATTTTTGCAGGTGAGCTGAAAAATGGACCTACGCATGCCTAATACACGCGTCTACACCTTAGTAAAAGGACCCCATAGTGAATAATATGAAACTCTACAGCTCTATCCTCGGGGGGATCAAGAACCATGAGGTATATTAAGAGACTGTAAGCTCAGTAGGGCAGGGACTCATTGTACTTCTATGTATTCTGTCTTTTATGATGTCATAAATACTGATGGTCAGCAGTGGGTTCAGATCCTGGAGAACTGGGTTCAATTCCCTCTGCAGCTCTGTTGCCCCAGGTACAATATATAACTTAGACTGTCAGCCCACTAGGGACAGTGCAAAGTACCTGCAATAGAAATTGTAAACCCCATAATCACCTCAGGGGTCACTTGCAGTATATAAAGCACTGAAATAAATAAATAAAAGCTGTTTTCTATTTAATTTTCTGTTTGTCACTGTTCATAGTTCCACAGATGTTTCCTGGGCGATCCCCGCTAATACGGTTCAAGACCACTGTTAAATAGATGGCCGCTCATGTAGATGGCCGGCGCCGTTTGATTATGCCCCTCTATGATACTATATGTGTTTTAAATCTATATAGACTCCTGAAAATGGCACCACCAGTGCCGAAACAAGGTACCTTGTAGAGTCTTTACTCAAATAAATTATATTTCACATATTGGACGTCTCTAGTCTGCTTTTTGAAGAACCTGGTTCTGTTCCCACTCCTGTTCTTGCTCCTGAGGCTTTCTTCAGATTTCTACCTCCAACCATTGATACAGCTCTCAGAATTACGGAGTCTCTGTGCCCTGGGGCAACACTTCTGAACATCTGACTGTGAGTAAATTATCTGTATTTATTCAATAAAGGACATTTCAGAAAATAAAGAGGCTTCAGGTGTGTGCTGGTGTTCCAAGGTTATACTTCAAGATATTGAGACTTTACAGTTCACAAGTCTTAAGAGGATTGACACTGAGAAATTAACGGGCTTAGACCCCTTCATTAAGTCCAGCATGGCCCTTTCCAGAACCTCACCTTCTCTTCTCCCTTATGGTCTAGAACCTCACACTGTCTTCATGCAACCTTCTCTGTGGACCAGCTCCTCAACTCTCTTCACCCCACCCCACCCCACATGGTCTTGCACCTCATCTTATTTACTTATTTATTTTATGTATTGCATTTGTATCCCACATTTTCCCACCTCTTTGCAGGCTTAATGTGGCTTACAATATTCGCTTTCCTAGCCGCAGCAGCACACTGAGCAGAAGGTTTCAGCGTATTATCGACGATGACACCCAGATCCCTTTCTTGGTCCGTAACTCCTAACGTGGAACCTTGCATGACGTAGCTATAATTCGGGTTCTTTTTTCCCCACATGCATCACCTTGCACTTGCTCACATTAAACGTCATCTGCCATTTAGCCGCCCAGTCTCGTAAGGTCCTTCTGTAATTTTTCACAATCTTGTCGCGAGTTAACGATTTTGAATAACTTTGTGTCAGCAAATTTAATTACCTCGCTAGTTACTCCCATCTTCTGATCATCCCCCTGTTAGCCATGCGGCCATCCTTCCTGGCACCACAACAGCCCCAGAAACCCCCACTCTACACTGCTGGACTGCCTCAGCCTGATCCCAGTGCTCCTTTCCCATTTTGCAGTCCACACCACTCTACCTCTCTGCAAGAAATACAATGTTACAATTTTCCATTGTTACACTTACAAAATATAATGTTACAATTTTCCATTGTTACACTTACAAAATACAATGTTACAATTTTCCATTGTTCCACTTAACAGATTGAGAACCTGCCTGTTTTTCAGCTAATAAGGAAGCGATACTTATAGTATGGAAACTATTTTTTGTGGTTCCTTATTGGCTGAAAACATATTATAAGTAACGAGGCAGATTGAATTCTACTACTCTCTTATTCTGGTGATTCAGGGGACTGATGTAGTTAGAGGAACAAAAACCCTGCAGAAACTGACTCAGAAGGAGACACAGACACCCACCTTCAGCTCTTTCTCTTCAGTAGATTTAAACTTCAGAAGATCTTCCAGATCCTTTCTCAGAGGCTCCAGGTGCATTTTAAGTTTTTCCTGTGAACATTAAACATCATTGATTAGCATGTGATTATTTTTATAAACACAATTTCAGACTTGACTGTAAATGTGAGATGTCCCTTCCAATTTAGATTGTTTCTTTGAAAGAACTGAAGTCTGATGGGTCAACATTCAAAGTGATATAACCAGGCAGGATAAGCTTCACCTGAAGTATTGTGTTCAGTTTTGGAGGCCGTACCTTGTGAAGGATGTTAAAAAAATGGAAGCGGTGCAAAGAAAAGCTACGAGAATGGTATGGGATTTGGGTTCCAAGACGTATGAAGAGAGACTTGCTGACCTGAACATGTATACCCTGGAGGAAAGGAGGAACAGGGGTGACATGATACACACGTTCAATATTTGAAAGGTATTAATCCGCAAACAAATCTTTTCCGGAGATGGGAAGGCGGTAGAACGAGAGGACATGAAATGAGATTGAAGGGGGGCAGACTCAGGAAAGATGTCAGGAAGTATTTTTTCACAGAGAGGGTGGTGGATGCTTGGAATGCCCTCCCGCGGGAGGTGGTGGAGATGAAAACGGTAACGGAATTCAAACATGCGTGGGATATACATAAAGGAATCCTGTGCAGAAGGAATGGATCCTCAGAGGCTTAGCTGAAATTGGGTGGCGGAGCAGGTGGGGGGAAGAGGGGTTGGTGGTTGGGAGGCGAAGATAGTGGAGGGCAGACTTACACGGTCTGTGCCAGAGCCGGTGATGGGAGGAGGGACTGGCGGTTGGGAGGCGGGAAATACTGCTGGGCAGACTTATACGGTCTGTGCCCTGAAAAAGACAGGTACAAATCAAGGTAAGGTATACACATATGAGTTTATCTTGGGCAGACTTGATGGACCGTGCAGGTCTTTTTCTGCCGTCATCTACTATATTACTATGGTTAAATCATGCTGAACTGGCCATGAACCAATATTAAACAGCACTTAACCCAATAGTGCCACTGAATATTGGCAAAAGTTCTGTCCAGGCAGTGGAGGGAGGGGTGATTCGGGGGCAGAGTCAGGGTGGAACTGAGAGATATGCGGGCACCAGTAATATTCAGTTCCAGTGCCCCATATCTAACCAGGTAAACTGAACCATGAACAAGGTGTCCTAACCAGGGATTTAGACTATCTCTACTACTACAACAAATCATTTCTATAGCGCTACCAGTCGTACGCAGCGCTTCACAATAGAACATGAAGAAAAGACAGTCCCTGCTCCAAAGAGTTTACAATCTAAATCAGGACAGACAGGACAAATAAGGGTAGGACAGACAGAAGGACACATAGGGAAAGGGCCTATTGAAGAGAGGAAGACAAGATAAAGGTTACGAGCAGGTGACAAGTTAGGAATTAAAAGCAGCATCAAACAGGTAGGCCTTTAGCCCAGATTTGAAGGCGGCCAGGAATGGAGCTAGATGTAATGGCTCAGGAAGTCTATTCCGGGCATAGGGTGCGGCGAGATAAAAGGAACGGAGTCTGGAGTTAGCGATGGAGGAGAAGGGTGCAATTAGGAGAGATTTGCCTAGTGAACAGAGTTCCTGGGAAGGAGTGTAGGGAGAGATGAGGGTGGAGAGGTAGTGAGGGGCAGCAGAGTGAATGCACTTATAGGTTAATAAGAGGAGCTTGAACTGTATACGGAAACGGACAGGGAGCCAGTGAAGTGACTTCAGAAGAGGGCTGATATGGGCATAGCGACTTTGGTGAAATATTAATCGTGCAGCAGAATTTTGAACAGATTGAAGAGGAGAGAGATGGCTGAGTGGAAGACCTGTGAGAAGCAAGTTGCAGTAGTCCAAGCGAGAGGTGATGAAAGTGTGGATGAGGGTTCTGGTAGCGTGCTCAGAAAGGAGAGGGCGAATTTTGGTGATATTATAGAGGAAGAAACGACAGGTTTTAGCAATCTGTTGGATATGTGCAGAGAAGGAGAGGGAGGAGTCGAAGATGGCCCCAAGGTTACGAGCAGATGAGACAGGAAGAATGAGTGTGTTGTCGACAGAAATAGAGAGTGGGGAAGGAGAGAGGTAGGTTTAGGTGGGAAGATAAGAAGCTCAGTTTTGGACATATTGAGCTTCAGGTGGCGGTAAGACATCCAGGGAGCAATGTCAGACAGGCAGGCAGATATCTTGGCCTGTATTTCTGCCAAGATTTCTGGTGTGGAGAGACAGATCTGGGAGTCATCAGCGTAAAGGTGATATTGAAAACCATGGGCTGAGATCAGAGCACCAAGGGAGGAAGTATAGATGGAGAAAAGGAGAGGACTAGGACAGATCCTTGAGGTACACCCACTGAGAGCGGGATAGAGGAAGAGGAGGATCCACCAGAGTATACACTAAAAGTATGCTGAGAGAGATAAGAAGAAAACCAGGAAAGAGCAGAGTTCTGAAATCCAAGTGAGGACAGCGTGCCAAGGAGTAGGCTGTGATCAACAGTGTCAAAAGCAGCAGAAAGATCGAGAAGGATTAGGATAGAGTAGAACCCTTTGGATTTAGCCAGGAGTAGATCATTGGAGACTTTAGCAAGTGCTGTTTCAGTTGAATGAAGGGGGCGAAAGCCAGATTGGAGTGGATCAAGAATAGCTTGAGAAGAAAGAAAGTCGAGGCAGCGACGGTGGACAGCATGTTCTAGTATCTTGGATAAGAAAGGGAGGAGGGAGATGGGGAGATAGTTGGAAGGAGAGGTAGGATCCAGAGAAGGTTTTTTGAGGAGTGGGGTGACTACGGAATGTTTGAAGGCATCAGGGACAGTCGCAGTGGAAAGTGACAGATTGAGGATATGACAGATGAAAGGGGTGACAGCAGGAGAGATAGTGTTGAGTAGATGAGTGGGGATAGGGTCAGTGGGGCAGGTGGTAAGTTTTGAGGATGAAAGAAGAAGTAAGGTTTCTTTTTCAGTGATTTCAGAAAAGGAAGAAAAGAAGGCAGGGGTAAGAGGGTTGAGAGAGTGGACTAAGGGAAGAGGGGGTGGAGCTGGTTGCGAATTGAAGTTTAATCTTGTGAACCTTACTGTGAAAGTAATCAGCCAAAGTCTGGGGAGAAAGTGAAGGGGGAGATGGAGGAGAAGGCACTTTAAGGAGAGAGTTTAGCGTGGCAAAGAGACGTCGAGGGTTCGAACCAATAGAGTTAGTGAATTGGATATAATAATCCTGTTTGGCAAGTTGAAGAGCAGATTGGAAGGAGGTCAGCAAGAATTTGAAGTGAATGAAGTCAGCATGGGCACGAGATTTAAGCCAAAGGCGTTCAGCAGAGCGGGCACAAGAGCGTAGGTAGCGGATAGTAGGGGTCAGCCAAGGCTGGGGTTTGGTACGTTTTACAGGACGAGACACAGAAGGAGCGAGAGTGTCCGAGTGGATGACAGAATAGTATTATAGGAAGAGACAGCCTCATTGATGGACTTGGTTGATATAGCAATAGAGAAAAGATTAGAGATATTGGAGGACAGGGTAGAAGGGTTAATAGCCTGTAGATTCCTAAACATGTTGGTTAGAATAGGATGGGACCGAGGAGGAGGGTGTCTAAGTGTGAAAGTAAAAGGATGATGGTCAGATAGGGGAAGAGTTGAGGCAAGGAAATTGGAGGGTGAACAGTTGGAGAAGAATACAAGATCGAGACAGTGGCCATTCTGGTGAGTAGGGGCGGTGGAGCACATTTGTAGATTGAAGGAGGATGTTAAGACAAGAAATTGAGAAGTATAAGAGTTAGAGGGGTCATTAACATGAAAGTTAAAATCCCCAAGAATGAAGGAAGGAGATGAAGGTTCAAGAAAGAAGGAGAGCCAGTCATCAAAGTCAGTGAGAAAGGAAGAGGGGGATTTAGCAGGGGGTCGATAAATGACTGCTACCCGGAGAGGCAGAGGAGCAAATAGACGGATCGAGTGGACTTTGAAGGAAGAAAAACAGTGAGACTGAGGTGGAAGAATGGGTTGAAATTTACAGGAGGGTGAGAGTAGTAGCCCGACACTGCCTCCACGGCCAACTGAGCGAGGAGTATGGAAGAAGAGATAACCTCCATGACATAGGGCTGCAACTGACAGGGTAAATCCAGGTTTCAGTTAGCGCAAGCTGATATGACAGATAAAGAGATCATGGATGTAGGAGAGATTGTTGCAGACAGAGTGAGTGTTCCATAGAGCACAAGAGAAGGGCAGAGAAGAAGGGGGTGGAGAGGAATAGAAATAAGATTGGAAGTATCATGATAAGGCCTGTACGAATAGGATGAGGGCTGATGTGGGGGACCAGGATTGGGATTAATGTCACCAGCAGAGAGCAGGAGAAGGAGTAAGAGAGTACGGAGGAGAGTAGGAGAGGAATGACGACAGCGACGAAGGCGAGATGTATTCAGGTAAAAAGGCGAGGGGTGAATTGAAGGTTGAGAGCTGTGAAGAATTGTGAGGAAAAAAGAGATGGTGAGGAGAGGGGTAGAGAGGTGATGAATACAGAGGGAAGACAATGTGTTCCTACAGTGGGAAGTGGTTTCATAAGGAGGAACAGATTGGGAAGGGATTGTGCCAAGAAGAGCAGGTGTATAGGAGCCATAGGAATAGCAGATTATGGTACAAAAATGCTCAGAATAAGCTGAAGGGGGTGGAGGTTCAGATAGGCTCGGAGCGATTAGGAGGGGGATGGTAGAGGCAATAGAGGTAATAGCTAATAATACAACATAATACAATTCATGGTAATGCATATACAGTAGTAGAATAGCCAATAATAGTAGACAGTTAGATAGCTAGACAGTTAGCTAATAGTCACAGAGTTGAGGCAGCAAGGCTGGAGGCTGGAACAAAGGAGTAGAGGTTGTAGGATTGGATTTTAAGCTGCAGGCTGGAACAGATGGAACAGGCTGGAACAGAGGGTGCAGGCTGGAACAGATGGAACAGGCTGGAACAGAGGGTGTAGGCTGGAACAGATGGAGCAGGCTGGAACAGAGGGTGTAGGCTGGAACAGATGGAACAGGCTGGAACAGAGGGTGCAGGCTGGAACAGATGGAACAGGCTGGAACAGAGGGTGCAGGCTGGAACAGATGGAACAGGCTGGAACAGAGGGTGCAGGCTAGAACAGATGGAACAGGCTGGAACAGAGGGTGTAGGCTGGAACAGAGGGTGTAGGCTGGAACAGATGGAACAGGCTGGAACAGAGGGTGCAGGCTGGAACAGATGGAGCAGGCTGGAACAGAGGGTGTAGGCTGGAACAGATGGAACAGGCTGGAACAGAGGGTGCAGGCTGGAACAGATGGAACAGGCTGGAACAGAGGGTGCAGGCTGGAACAGATGGAACAGGCTGGAACAGAGGGTGTAGGCTGGAACAGATGGAGCAGGCTGGAACAGAGGGTGTAGGCTGGAACAGATGGAACAGGCTGGAACAGAGGGTGCAGGCTGGAACAGTTGGAGCAGGCTGGAACAGAGGGTGTAGGCTGGAACAGATGGAACAGGCTGGAACAGAGGGTGCAGGCTGGAGCAGATGGAGCAGGCTGGAACAGAGGGTGTAGGCTGGAACAGATGAACAGGCTGGAACAGAGGGTGCAGGCTGGAACAGATGGAACAGGCTGGAACAGAGGGTGTAGGCTGGAACAGATGGAGCAGGCTGGAACAGAGGGTGTAGGCTGGAACAGATGGAACAGGCTGGAACAGAGGGTGCAGGCTGGAACAGATGGAACAGGCTGGAACAGAGGGTGCAGGCTGGAACAGAGGGTGTAGGCTGGAACAGATGGAACAGGCTGGAACAGAGGGTGCAGGCTGGAACAGATGGAGCAGGCTGGAACAGAGGGTGTAGGCTGGAACAGATGGAACAGGCTGGAACAGAGGGTGCAGGCTGGAACAGATGGAACAGGCTGGAACAGAGGGTGCAGGCTGGAACAGATGGAACAGGCTGGAACAGAGGGTGCAGGCTGGAACAGATGGAACAGGCTGGAACAGAGGGTGCAGGCTGGAACAGATGGAGCAGGCTGGAACAGAGGGTGTAGGCTGGAACAGATGGAACAGGCTGGAACAGAGGGTGCAGGCTGGAACAGATGGAACAGGCTGGAACAGAGGGTGCAGGCTGGAACAGATGGAACAGGCTGGAACAGAGGGTGCAGGCTGGAACAGATGGAGCAGGCTGGAACAGAGGGTGTCGGCTGGAACAGATGGAACAGGCTGGAACAGAGGGTGCAGGCTGGAACAGATGGAACAGGCTGGAACAGAGGGTGCAGGCTGGAACAGATGGAGCAGGCTGGAACAGAGGGTGTAGGCTGGAACAGATGGAACAGGCTGGAACAGAGGGTGCAGGCTGGAACAGATGGAACAGGCTGGAACAGAGGGTGCAGGCTGGAACAGATGGAACAGGCTGGAACAGAGGGTGCAGGCTGGAACAGATGGAGCAGGCTGGAACAGAGGGTGTCGGCTGGAACAGATGGAACAGGCTGGAACAGAGGGTGCAGGCTGGAACAGATGGAACAGGCTGGAACAGAGGGTGCAGGCGGGAACAGATGGAGCAGGCTGGAACAGAGGGTGTAGGCTGGAACAGATGGAACAGGCTGGAACAGAGGGTGCAGGCTGGAACAGATGGAACAGGCTGGAACAGAGGGTGCAGGCTGGAACAGATGGAACAGGCTGGAACAGAGGGTGTAGGCTGGAACAGATGGAGCAGGCTGGAACAGAGGGTGTCGGCTGGAACAGATGGAACAGGCTGGAACAGAGGGTGCAGGCTGGAACAGATGGAACAGGCTGGAACAGAGGGTGCAGGCTGGAACAGATGGAGCAGGCTGGAACAGAGGGTGTAGGCTGGAACAGATGGAACAGGCTGGAACAGAGGGTGCAGGCTGGAACAGATGGAACAGGCTGGAACAGAGGGTGCAGGCTGGAACAGATGGAACAGGCTGGAACAGAGGGTGCAGGCTGGAACAGATGGAGCAGGCTGGAACAGAGGGTGGCGGCTGGAACAGATGGAACAGGCTGGAACAGAGGGTGCAGGCTGGAACAGATGGAACAGGCTGGAACAGAGGGTGCAGGCTGGAACAGATGGAGCAGGCTGGAACAGAGGGTGTAGGCTGGAACAGATGGAACAGGCTGGAACAGAGGGTGCAGGCTGGAACAGATGGAACAGGCTGGAACAGAGGGTGCAGGCTGGAACAGATGGAACAGGCTGGAACAGAGGGTGCAGGCTGGAACAGATGGAGCAGGCTGGAACAGAGGGTGTAGGCTGGAACAGATGGAACAGGCTGGAACAGAGGGTGTAGGCTGGAACAGATAGAACAGGCTGGAACAGAGGGTGCAGGCTGGAACAGAGGGTGCAGGCTGGAACAGATGGTGCAGGCTGGAACAGAGGGTGCAGGCTGGAACAGATGGAGCAGGCTGGAACAGAGGGTGTAGGCTGGAACAGATGGAACAGGCTGGAACAGAGGGTGTAGGCTGGAACAGATGGAACAGGCTGGAACAGAGGGTGCAGGCTGGAACAGATGGAGCAGGCTGGAACAGAGGGTGTAGGCTGGAACAGATGGAACAGGCTGGAACAGAGGGTGCAGGCTGGAACAGATGGAACAGGCTGGAACAGAGGGTGCAGGCTGGAACAGATGGAGCAGGCTGGAACAGAGGGTGCAGGCTGGAACAGATGGAGCAGGCTGGAACAGAGGGTGTAGGCTGGAACAGATGGAACAGGCTGGAACAGAGGGTGCAGGCTGGAACAGATGGAACAGGCTGGAACAGAGGGTGGAGGCTGGAACAGATGGAGCAGGCTGGAACAGAGGGTGTAGGCTGGAACAGATGGAACAGGCTGGAACAGAGGGTGCAGGCTGGAACAGATGGAACAGGCTGGAACAGAGGGTGCAGGCTGGAACAGATGGAACAGGCTGGAACAGAGGGTGCAGGCTGGAACAGATGGAACAGGCTGGAACAGAGGGTGCAGGCTGGAACAGATGGAGCAGGCTGGAACAGAGGGTGTAGGCTGGAACAGAGGGTGTAGGCTGGAACAGATGGAACAGGCTGGAACAGAGGGTGTAGGCTGGAACAGATGGAACAGGCTGGAACAGAGGGTGCAGGCTGGAACAGATGGAGCAGGCTGGAACAGAGGGTGTAGGCTGGAACAGAGGGTGTAGGCTGGAACAGATGGAACAGGCTGGAACAGAGGGTGCAGGCTGGAACAGATGGAGCAGGCTGGAACAGAGGGTGTAGGCTGGAACAGATGGAACAGGCTGGAACAGAGGGTGCAGGCTGGAACAGATGGAACAGGCTGGAACAGAGGGTGCAGGCTGGAACAGATGGAACAGGCTGGAACAGAGGGTGTAGGCTGGAACAGATGGAGCAGGCTGGAACAGAGGGTGTAGGCTGGAACAGATGGAACAGGCTGGAACAGAGGGTGCAGGCTGGAACAGTTGGAGCAGGCTGGAACAGAGGGTGTAGGCTGGAACAGATGGAACAGGCTGGAACAGAGGGTGCAGGCTGGAACAGATGGAGCAGGCTGGAACAGAGGGTGTAGGCTGGAACAGATGGAACAGGCTGGAACAGAGGGTGCAGGCTGGAACAGATGGAACAGGCTGGAACAGAGGGTGTAGGCTGGAACAGATGGAGCAGGCTGGAACAGAGGGTGTAGGCTGGAACAGATGGAACAGGCTGGAACAGAGGGTGCAGGCTGGAACAGATGGAACAGGCTGGAACAGAGGGTGCAGGCTGGAACAGAGGGTGTAGGCTGGAACAGATGGAACAGGCTGGAACAGAGGGTGCAGGCTGGAACAGATGGAGCAGGCTGGAACAGAGGGTGTAGGCTGGAACAGATGGAACAGGCTGGAACAGAGGGTGCAGGCTGGAACAGATGGAAACAGGCTGGAACAGAGGGTGCAGGCTGGAACAGATGGAACAGGCTGGAACAGAGGGTGCAGGCTGGAACAGATGGAACAGGCTGGAACAGAGGGTGCAGGCTGGAACAGATGGAGCAGGCTGGAACAGAGGGTGTAGGCTGGAACAGATGGAACAGGCTGGAACAGAGGGTGCAGGCTGGAACAGATGGAACAGGCTGGAACAGAGGTGCAGGCTGGAACAGATGGAACAGGCTGGAACAGAGGGTGCAGGCTGGAACAGATGGAGCAGGCTGGAACAGAGGGTGTCGGCTGGAACAGATGGAACAGGCTGGAACAGAGGGTGCAGGCTGGAACAGATGGAACAGGCTGGAACAGAGGGTGCAGGCTGGAACAGATGGAGCAGGCTGGAACAGAGGGTGTAGGCTGGAACAGATGGAACAGGCTGGAACAGAGGGTGCAGGCTGGAACAGATGGAACAGGCTGGAACAGAGGGTGCAGGCTGGAACAGATGGAACAGGCTGGAACAGAGGGTGCAGGCTGGAACAGATGGAGCAGGCTGGAACAGAGGGTGTCGGCTGGAACAGATGGAACAGGCTGGAACAGAGGGTTGCAGGCTGGAACAGATGGAACAGGCTGGAACAGAGGGTGCAGGCTGGAACAGATGGAGCAGGCTGGAACAGAGGGTGTAGGGCTGGAACAGATGGAACAGGCTGGAACAGAGGGTGCAGGCTGGAACAGATGGAACAGGCTGGAACAGAGGGTGCAGGCTGGAACAGATGGAACAGGCTGGAACAGAGGGTGTAGGCTGGAACAGATGGAGCAGGCTGGAACAGAGGGTGTCGGCTGGAACAGATGGAACAGGCTGGAACAGAGGGTGCAGGCTGGAACAGATGGAACAGGCTGGAACAGAGGGTGCAGGCTGGAACAGATGGAGCAGGCTGGAACAGAGGGTGTAGGCTGGAACAGATGGAACAGGCTGGAACAGAGGGTGCAGGCTGGAACAGATGGAACAGGCTGGAACAGAGGGTGCAGGCTGGAACAGATGGAACAGGCTGGAACAGAGGGTGCAGGCTGGAACAGATGGAGCAGGCTGGAACAGAGGGTGGCGGCTGGAACAGATGGAACAGGCTGGAACAGAGGGTGCAGGCTGGAACAGATGGAACAGGCTGGAACAGAGGGTGCAGGCTGGAACAGATGGAGCAGGCTGGAACAGAGGGTGTAGGCTGGAACAGATGGAACAGGCTGGAACAGAGGGTGCAGGCTGGAACAGATGGAACAGGCTGGAACAGAGGGTGCAGGCTGGAACAGATGGAACAGGCTGGAACAGAGGGTGCAGGCTGGAACAGATGGAGCAGGCTGGAACAGAGGGTGTAGGCTGGAACAGATGGAACAGGCTGGAACAGAGGGTGTAGGCTGGAACAGATAGAACAGGCTGGAACAGAGGGTGCAGGCTGGAACAGAGGGTGCAGGCTGGAACAGAGGGTGCAGGCTGGAACAGATGGAGCAGGCTGGAACAGAGGGTGTAGGCTGGAACAGATGGAACAGGCTGGAACAGAGGGTGTAGGCTGGAACAGATGGAACAGGCTGGAACAGAGGGTGCAGGCTGGAACAGATGGAGCAGGCTGGAACAGAGGGTGTAGGCTGGAACAGATGGAACAGGCTGGAACAGAGGGTGCAGGCTGGAACAGATGGAACAGGCTGGAACAGAGGGTGCAGGCTGGAACAGATGGAACAGGCTGGAACAGAGGGAGCAGGCTGGAACAGAGGGGGCGGGCTGGAACAGAGGGTGTAGGCTGGAACAGATGGAACAGGCTGGAACAGAGGGTGCAGGCTGGAACAGATGGAACAGGCTGGAACAGAGGGTGCAGGCTGGAACAGATGGAGCAGGCTGGAACAGAGGGTGTAGGCTGGAACAGATGGAACAGGCTGGAACAGAGGGTGCAGGCTGGAACAGATGGAACAGGCTGGAACAGAGGGTGCAGGCTGGAACAGATGGAACAGGCTGGAACAGAGGGTGCAGGCTGGAACAGATGGAGCAGGCTGGAACAGAGGGTGTAGGCTGGAACAGAGGGTGTAGGCTGGAACAGATGGAACAGGCTGGAACAGAGGGTGTAGGCTGGAACAGATGGAACAGGCTGGAACAGAGGGTGCAGGCTGGAACAGATGGAGCAGGCTGGAACAGAGGGTGTAGGCTGGAACAGATGGAACAGGCTGGAACAGAGGGTGCAGGCTGGAACAGATGGAGCAGGCTGGAACAGAGGGTGTAGGCTGGAACAGATTGGACAGGCTGGAACAGAGGGTGCAGGCTGGAACAGGCTGGAACAGAGGGTGTAGGCTGGAACAGATGGAACAGGCTGGAACGGTGCAGGCTGGAACAGATGGAACAGGCTGGAACAGGGGGTGCAGGCTGGAACAGATGGAGCAGGCTGGAACAGAGGGTGTAGGCTGGAACAGATGGAACAGGCTGGAACAGAGGGTGTAGGCTGGAACAGATGGAACAGGCTGGAACAGAGGGTGCAGGCTGGAACAGATGGAACAGGCTGGAACAGAGGGTGCAGGCTGGAACAGATGGCGCAGGCTGGAACAGAGGGTGCAGGCTGGAACAGATGGAACAGGCTGGAACAGAGGGTACAGGCTGGAACAGATGGAACAGGCTGAAACAGAGGGTGTAGGCTGGAACAGATGGAACAGGCTGGAACAGAGGGTGCAGGCTGGAACAGATGGAGCAGGCTGGAACAGAGGGTGTAGGCTGGAACAGATGGAACAGGCTGGAACAGAGGGTGCAGGCTGGAACAGATGGAACAGGCTGGAACAGAGGGTGCAGGCTGGAACAGATGGAGCAGGCTGGAACAGAGGGTGCAGGCTGGAACAGATGGAACAGGCTGGAACAGAGGGTGCAGGCTGGAACAGATGGAGCAGGCTGGAACAGAGGGTGTAGGCTGGAACAGATGGAACAGGCTGGAACAGAGGGTGCAGGCTGGAACAGATGGAACAGGCTGGAACAGAGGGTGCAGGCTGGAACAGATGGAGCAGGCTGGAACAGAGGGTGTAGGCTGGAACAGATGGAGCAGGCTGGAACAGAGGGTGTAGGCTGGAACAGATGGAACAGGCTGGAACAGAGGGTGCAGGCTGGAACAGATGGAACAGGCTGGAACAGAGGGTGCAGGCTGGAACAGATGGAGCAGGCTGGAACAGAGGGTGTAGGCTGGAACAGATGGAACAGGCTGGAACAGATGGAACAGGCTGGAACAGAGGGTGCAGGCTGGAACAGATGGAGCAGGCTGGAACAGAGGGTGTAGGCTGGAACAGATGGAGCAGGCTGGAACAGAGGGTGTAGGCTGGAACAGATGGAACAGGCTGGAACAGAGGGTGCAGGCTGGAACAGATGGAGCAGGCTGGAACAGAGGGTGTAGGCTGGAACAGATGGAACAGGCTGGAACAGAGGGTACAGGCTGGAACAGATGGAACAGGCTGAAACAGAGGGTGTAGGCTGGAACAGATGGAACAGGCTGGAACAGAGGGTGCAGGCTGGAACAGATGGAACAGGCTGGAACAGAGGGTGTAGGCTGGAACAGATGGAACAGGCTGGAACAGAGGGTGCAGGCTGGAACAGTTGGAGCAGGCTGGAACAGAGGGTGTAGGCTGGAACAGATGGAACAGGCTGGAACAGAGGGTGCAGGCTGGAGCAGATGGAGCAGGCTGGAACAGAGGGTGTAGGCTGGAACAGATGGAACAGGCTGGAACAGAGGGTGCAGGCTGGAACAGTTGGAGCAGGCTGGAAAAGAGGGTGTAGGCTGGAACAGTTGGAGCAGGCTGGAACAGAGGGTGCAGGCTGGAACAGGCTGGAACAGAGGGTGCAGGCTGGAACAGATGGAGCAGGCTGGAACAGAGGGTGTAGGCTGGAACAGATGGAACAGGCTGGAACAGAGGGTGCAGGCTGGAACAGATGGAACAGGCTGGAACAGAGGGTGCAGGCTGGAACAGTTGGAGCAGGCTGGAAAGAGGGTGCAGGCTGGAACAGATGGAGCAGGCTGGAAAAGAGGGTGTAGGCTGGAACAGTTGGAGCAGGCTGGAACAGATGGAACAGGTTGGAACGGATGAAACAGGTTGGAACGGATGAAACAGGCTGGAATGGATGATGCAGGCTGGAGCAGACGAAGCAGGTTGGAACGGATGAAACAGGCTGGAGCAAATGGAGCAGGCCAGAACAGAGGGTGTAGGCTGGAATAGAGGGTGCAGGCTGGAAAAGAGGGTGTAGGCTGGAATAGAGGGTGCAGCCTGGAATAGGAGTGCAGGCTGGAAAGAGGGTGCAGGCTAGAACAGAGGGTGTAGGCTGGAATAGAGGGTGCAGCCTGGAATAGGAGTGCAGGCTGGAACAAGGGGTGCAGGCTGGAACAGAGGGTGTAGGCTGGAAGGATAATGCAGGCTGAACAGATGATGTAGTCTGAGCAGAAGATGCAGGCAGGAACAGATTTTGAAAGCAAGGCAGGGGCAGATTGTAAGCTAGGGAGAAGACGTAAGGCAGGAACAGAAAGATGCAGACTGGGCAGAGGATGTGGCATCCACAGGATATTTCAGCCCTAGTTAGTCGGCCGCTCAAACAGATCCGAAAGACAAGTGAGATGCCACGTGGTGTTGGCCTGTCCCGCGGTTATCAATGGTAATCAGCGATGGTAATCATGGGGGTCGTCTTCTTAAGCAATCTCACTGAGGACGGGTTCCCTTTGATCAAGACAGTTGGAGCAAGCTGGGATTGAATCAGAACGTCCCGGCAGTTGATTCTTTCTCTGGCATTCCCGCTCTGCAGCCATGTGTGTTTCTCCTTTCGCATCTGTCAGTGCGAGCAGCGTGGGACAGCATGGGCTATTCAGGTCTTGCTGATCCAGCCTAGGGAGCGTCTCAGAAGTTAGTCCTCTTTCCCGATCCTACCCGCTGTGCAGCCGTGTATGTTACTCCCTTTACAACGGTCGGTGAGGGCAATGAGGCACAACACAGTCGGCCTCGAGTTATTATGGACTTTGTCTTCTCACCCGCCCTCCCCACACTGCAGCCGTGTGAACAACTTCAGCGTGCATTTTGCCGGTACCTCTCGTGGTTCACGGAGGCTGGGCTGGTCCGGTTCTTGGCGGCAATCCGTCCAGCAAGGGAAATGTTGTGGCTCAGGGCGGGAAGGGAGCCGTGTCAGCAGTTGGCAGTGGCCTATTTGGTAAAAAAATGAAAGGCAAACAAATATCTCAAGGGCAAACAAATAATTAAGGGTGGATAACTGGGAAACCAGATTAAGAAAAGGGTGTGGATAAAATTCAAATAGTGTTCTTTGTATTCAGAAAGGCCAAACTGAAGAAATTTATTTATTTATTTGTTGCATTTGTATCCCACATTTTCCCACCTCTTTGCAGGCTCAATGTGGCTTACAATACATCATGGATAGTGGAGATAAGAAGAGATTAGACATTTGGTATTACAGAAGGATTTTGGGTTAACATGACAATGATAAAGCATGATAGCATAGGCGCCCGGTATTGGAGGCTTGGGGAGGCTAAGCCTCCCCAGCTGCAGCGACAGTGGTGTGCTAATTCTTCGGGGCAGTCTTGCCTGCCTGCCCGCCCCGCTGCCAGCGCTGATTCCCCCGCTGGCGCTGCGCTGCCGGCGTTCGCGCTTTAAAACTGGCCGCCGAGACTTCCAGCGGCCTCGCGAGACTTCTGTAAGTCTCGGCGGCCATTTTGAAGCATGAATGCCGGCAGCGCCGGGGGGGGGGGGGTGTCGCACTGCACCCGGGGGGGGGGGGAGCGGATTGGCGATCCGCCCTGGGTGTCAGCCAGGCTAGGAACGCCACTGTATTGAACTTGGCAGGGGGAATAGGAACATAGATGGAGATATCCTGGACTTTAGGGGTTAGAGCAACATGCTGGACATGATGGGGCTGTGAAAAGGACACAGATGGTTAGATGTTGGACTTGAGTGGAAGGGGAGAATTTGGAGGGGGTATGGTGAGCATAGTAGGGCTATAGGATGGAGAATAGGGAAACACCTGGGGAAAGGGGACTAGGGTCATAAATGGAAGATGCTCGACATGATAAGGTTGGATGGAGGTAGAAAAAGGACACAAGTGGGGCAATATTGGACCACAAGTGACAGGGAAACAGATGAGAAATGCTGGAGGGCTAGAGAGATGGGAGGATGCTTGACATGGGAGACAAAGAGGGGTTTGCTGGACATAAGACATTGTATAATAGGGCTGATCAGGAGTAAACTCCCGACACAGTCTGAAAAAGAAAAGGACACGTTTCCCTGTAACACATCCAGCTGTAAGCTATGCCAAAACATTTCACAGGACCCCACAGTCATTCACAAGGGAAAAATATTCAACATAAAGGACTATTTTACATGCTCATCTTCCAATGTGGTATATACTGTATCATTCAGTGTAAAAAATGTAATGAAGGATGCTATATTGGAGAAACAGGCCAGATGCTCAAGACAAGAGTCAACCTGCACAGGCACCACATGAAAACAGCCGGTGCCAGTCAAGCCCTCACCCCTGTGGGCGAACACTTTTCAAGACCTATATATACTATCAGCCACCACATTTGCCCCTCCCCCCGGGCTCTGGACCTCTCTCCCACGGAAGGCTGGCTACGCCCCTGCTTCACATACAAAACGATCCATCATTTACAGCCAAGCCACAAGATACCACCATATCTGCTCGGACCCAGAGGATAGAGACAGACACCTTGAAACCCTGACTGCATCCTTCAAACAGAAAGGCTACAACCCCAAAATAATCTCCAAGAATATTGCCTCCTCCCTCAAAACACCCAGGGAAAATCTGCTACAGTACAAAGAAAAAAAAGCCACAGACAGAATTCCCCTTGTAGTGACATACAACCCAGAGCTGGAGAAACTGAGGAAAATCATAAGAGACCTACAGCCCTTACTCCAGGAGGATGAATTACTGAAAGAGATATTCCCATCCCCACCAGTCCTGGCCTTCCAACAACCACCAAACTTAAAACACAAGCTGATCAGAAGTAAACTCCCGACACAGTCTGAAAAAGAAAAGGGCACGTTTCCCTGTAACACATCCAGCTGCAAGCTATGCCAGAACATTTCACAAAACCCCACAGTCATCCACAAGGGAAAAATATTCAACATAAAGGACTATTTTACATGCTCATCTTCCAATGTGGTATATATCATTCAGTGTAAAAAATGTAACGAAGGATGCTATATTGGAGAAACAGGCCAGATGCTTAAGACAAGATTCAATCTGCACAGACATCACATGAAAATAGCCGGTGCCAGTCAAGCCCTCACCCCTGTGGGCGAACATTTTTCAAGACCAGAACACTGCACCAGTGATTTCACAGTAAGGATACTGAAAGGTAATTTTAAAACAATACAGGAACGTAAAACCTTTGAAATAAGAATGATTGAATATTTTAACACCCAACAGACAGGACTAAATAAAGACCTGGGTTTCCTAACCCACCATAAACCATAAATGTCCCTGAGATGGGAAAGCGGAAGGGGAAAATTGCGGCACCTACCTCCCTGGTCCCGCAGTTGACGCCATCCACCCGCCAGATGACTCTCGACAGCTTTGGCTTCGCCTCCCAGGTTCAGCGGATTTCCGTATCGACTAGCTCTGCTCTGTCGGGAGCAGAACGCAGCATAGAGGGAGTCTCATTGAGTCCTCCCTCATTTTCAGCACCCCAACAGCCCGGTGTCGTATTTTCCCCACAGGGGCCACGGAGAATGGAGGAGTATCCAGCCATAGCCGTGGAAGGAGGACCCAGGGGAACTTCAACCCCAGGAAGTGAAATGGCGGAGCAGAGGCAGAGTCAACCCTGTTTTTCTACTTCTGGGAGTTTGGCGCCGGGGAATTCTGGAGGAATTACAAGACCTGCTGTAGTCACGTTGGAGACCCTATGGGACGCTATACAGGGAGTGAGTAATGTTTTGTTACAAATGAATACTTCAATGAAAAATGAAATTTCGGAACTAAAACAAGGCCATCAGGAGTTGTCTGTTAAATTTCAAGAGCAAACTGAGAAAAATGCTAAGTTCGATGGGGAACTGGAAAAATGACAAAATATTTCCTCATAATTAATAAGAGAAAGAGAGCTTCAGGAAAGGAAAATTGAACATTTGGAAAATAATGCTCGTAGGAACAATTTGAGGTTGTTAAGTTTTCCAAAATGCCCATTGATACCCGCAGGTGAAATGCTTAAGAAATACTTTAGAGAAATACTGGAGATCCCAATGGAGGGCTTTCCGCCCATTACGAGGGCCCAGTATTTATCAGGAATAAAGGGGACCAAAGGGCCAAATCAAGAAAATCCTAACTTAAATCTAACAGAATTTCTGGAAAACTCTCTCGAGATAGTAACTGAAAGAACAACGTTAATAGTAACATTTGCTCTGGAACCAGACAAAAATAATATATTTCAACTTTATTTTCGTCATTTGAATTACTCTTTCCTTGGGGCTAAGATTACTACTACTACTACTTAGCATTTCTATAGCGCTGCCAGGGTTACGCAGCGCTGTACAAGTTTAAACATGGGGAAGGACAGTCCCTGCTCAAGAGAGCTTACAATCTAAAGGTAACAAACTATGTAGTCAGTGTAGGTATCATGACATTGCAAGAAATACACAAAAAAGGAGGAAAGAATTTCTCTTATATAAATCCAGGGTTTTGAATTTAGGTAGTTTTTTTGTGTTAAAGTTTCCTTGCAGATGTTGTATATCTTTAGAATCAGTTAATTATGTATTTTATACCCCAAGAAAATTGTTGGAATTTATTAAACTTAAAGAAAAAGGGAGAAGACCCCTGTAAATGATCTCATCAGAAAAGCTGTAAAGTTGGCTTTCGGTTACTGCTGTTCCTAACTGCTTATTAATTTGATTTAATTTTCTTTATATATCCTAGTATCTTGATTCAGATATTGTTATTGGGGACTAAAGTAATAGTATATTTCAATAACATATTTACTAGATGTAAAATATGTTACGTATATATTTTTCCTTTTTTTTTTTCTCTATTTCCACATTTATGTTTTAAATATGTAAATGTAAAAAATTAATAAACATGTGAAATAATAACAAAAAAAAACACAGACACTAGCAACCAACCTCCCAGTCCACCCCACCCTCTCTCACTTTTGTACACACACAAACACTCTCTGTGATACACAAACAGACACACTCTCTGTGTCACACACACAGTGAAGCAGAGTTACAGATCACAAAACACGCCCCCTCCCCAACACTGCTACATCATAATCGCCCCGTGCTCCAACTTTGCCCCACCCTCTTTCACTTCCACGCACAGACACACAATCTATCTTTCTGACACATTATCTTTGTTTCTCACACTCACACAAACAACCACCGCCCCCCCCCCCAAATCCCCCCTAAAAAAAAATTTAAACCACACACTGATCCACAACATGGACAGATGGACACTCACTCTCTCCCCACCACACCCTCACAGTTCAACACCCCCGCCATCCACCAACCCCCCCCACCCCAAAACCAACATTTACAACAACAACAAAAAAACAGATTACAACACCACACTATTACAAGCCAACAACAACACGACCACCCCCCAGTTAAAAAATCATATTGCACATAATACAAAAATGTCAATTCTTCATTACCAACAAAACAAAATTATCCAAAAAAAATCCCTTTCAAAACATTAATTGCAGAAAACAAATACCTTGCTAGCGCCCGTTTCATTGCTCTCAGAAACGGGTCTTTTTTACTAGTCCTATATAATAAAAGGCACCTCCAACATTCTGAAGCTGACGCATTCCTGCTCTCTGTATCCATCCCCTGAAGTGACCAACCACACGAGGTTTCTCGGCTTCAGAATGTTGGAGGTGCATTCTATTAAATAGGATTGGTCCGTTCCTTTCCTATATAATAAAAGGCACCTCCAACATTCTGAAGCTGGCTTCATGGCTGAGGCATTCCTGCTCTCTGAAGTGACCAACCACACGAGGTTTCTCGGCTTCAGAATGTTGGAGGTGCATTCTATTAAATAGGATTGGTCCGTTCCTTTCCTATATAATAAAAGGCACCTCCAACATTCTGAAGCTGGCTTCATGGCTGAGGCATTCCTGCTCTCTGAAGTGACCAACCACACGAGGTTTCTCGGCTTCAGAATGTTGGAGGTGCATTCTATTAAATAGGATTGGTCAGTTCCTTTCCTATATAATAAAAGGCACCTCCAACATTCTGAAGCTGACTGCATGGCTGAGGCATTCCTGCTCTCTGAAGTGACCAACCACATGAGGTTTCTCGGCTTCAGAATGTTGGAGGTGCATTCTATTAAATAGGATTGGTCAGTTCCTTTCCTATATAATAAAAGGCACCTCCAACATTCTGAAGCTGACTGCATGGCTGAGGCATTCCTGCTCTCTGAAGTGACCAACCACATGAGGTTTCTCGGCTTCAGAATGTTGGAGGTGCATTCTATTAAATAGGATTGGTCAGTTCCTTTCCTATATAATAAAACGCACCTCCAACATTCTGAAGCTGGCTGCATGGCTGAGGCATTCCTGCTCTCTGTATCCATCCCCTGAAGTGACCAACCACACGAGGTTTCTCGGATTCAGAATGTTGGAGGTGCATTCTATTAAATAGGATTGGTCAGTTCCTTTCCTATATAATAAAAGGCACCTCCAACATTCTGAAGCTGACTGCATGGCTGAGGCATTCCTGCTCTCTGAAGTGACCAACCACATGAGGTTTCTCGGCTTCAGAATGTTGGAGGTGCATTCTATTAAATAGGATTGGTCAGTTCCTTGAAGCACAGCCAAGAGCTCAGCGTCCTGCACAGTAACACTCAGCTTTCTCTCCGTGGGGGTCTCCTTTTTCGCTGCCCAGCTGCAACTCGGGGAGGGGGCCCGAACTGGGAGGGGCGCCAAATTGGGAGGGAAGGAGCGAGGGGGAGGGCCACCCTGGAACTGGGAGGTAGGGAGGGAGGCCACCCTGGAACTGGGAGGCAGGGAGGGAAGGGGCCACCCTGGAACTGGGGGACACATAGGGAGGGAGGGAGGGGGGCCACTGTGGAACTGGGAGGCAGGGAGCGAGGGTGGAGGGCCACCCTGGAACTGGGAGGGACGGGGAAAAAACCCTGGAACTGGGAGGGAGGAAGAAGGGACGGGGCCCTGTGGGGGCCCACCCTGGAACTGGAAGGGAGGGGGCCCCGGCACACAATCTCATTCTTACACACACACACTCTCTCTCACACAGACACACTCCCACCCAGTCTCACTCTCTCTGTCACACACATACACACACACACACACACACACTCACACAATCACTCTCTCTCTATCACACAGTCACTCTCACACACACTCTGTAAAACATACACACTCCGAGGAAAACCTTGCTAGCGCCCGTTTCATTTGTGTCAGAAACGGGCCTTTTTTCCTACTTGTGAATAAAGAGACCCATATTCAGTCCGCAGAAGGAGGACAACTAAGTGCCAAGATCAGCGCTCAGCCCGGATGTTCAAGGTCAGGCTGTTTCCGGTTACAGGCACTGAATATCCATGTTTATTTTTTGTTTAAACTTAACTGGCCAAGTTAATATTCAGATAGCCTGCTATTTAGGTGGCCTATTTTAGCTGCTAAACTTAGCCGGCCAGCGTTTGAATATTCACAGATAGCTGGTTATATCGCAAGATACAGCTAGTTATCTACTGCACACTAAACGCCAATATTCAGCAGAGATAACTGGCTTTCTGACACTGAATATTAGCGCTTCGCTGTCTTAGCACTATTTAACTGGCCAGGAGCCCTTCTTGGCTCCTTAAATAGCACTTGCATGGCAGCCAGACTGTCTTTTATGATCTGTCCTAAATACTACATGTGGAGGGGTATAATCAAACAGCGCTGGCCATCTATATGGCCGGCGCCACCAAGAGCTGTCCCGAACCGTATAATCGAAAAAGATGTCCGGCCATCTTTTGTTTCGATAATACGGTTGGGGCCGGCTAAATGTCAGAGATGGCTGGGTTTGAGATGGCCGGCATCGGTTTTCACCAATAATGGAAACTGAAGCCGGCCATCTCAAACCCGGCCAAATCCAAGGCATTTGGGCATTGGAGGAGCCAGCATTTGTAGTGCACTGGCCCCCCCCTCACATGCCAGGACACCAACCGGGCACCCTAGGGGACACTGCAGTGGACTTCAAAAATTGGTCCCAGGTGCATAGCTCCCTTACCTTGGGTGCTGAGCCCCCCAAAACCCACTCTTCACAACTCTACACCACTACCATAGCCCTAAGGGGTGAAGGGGGCACCTGCATGTGGGTACAGTGGGTTTGGGGGGGGGGATTGGAGGGCTCCCATTTGCCACCACAAGTGTAACAGGTGGGGGGGATGGGCCTGGGTCCACATGCCTGAAGTGCACTTCACCCACTAAAAACTTTTTCAGGGATCTGCATACTGCAGTCAGGAAGCTGGGTATGACATTTCAGGCTGGTATAGAGGCAGGCAAAAAATGTTTAAAAAAATTTTTTTGGGGGGTGGGATGGGGTTGGTGACCACTGGAGGAGAAAGGGGAGGTGATCCCCGATTCCATCTGGTGGTCATCTGGTCAATTGGGGCACTTTTTTGAGGCTTGGTAGTGAAAATAAATGGGCCAAGTGAAGCCGGCCATCTTTTTTCCATTATCGGCCGAAGCCGGCCATCTCATAACCACGCCCCCTTCCCGCCTTCCATACCCTTCCGAAACACCCCCTTTAACTTTGGCCGGCTCTGCGACGGAAAGCAGTTGGAGTCGGCCAAAATCGGCTTTCCATTATACCGATTTGGCCGGCTTCAGGAGATGGCTAGCCATCTCCCGCTTTGTGTCAGAAGATGGCCGGCGATCTCTTTTGAAAATAAGCTGGATAGTGAATAACATGTAAGCCTACAGCTCTAAACTCTGGAGAAGCTTTAACCATGAGGTATATTAAATGAGACTGTAAGCTCAGTAGGGCAGGGACTCATTATGCTTCTAAGTAATTTCTGTTAAATCTCGCTGTCGTTTAATAAACTGTCTTAAATTCTTACAGTGACAATATGAATATTCAAAATAAAAGCTATTTTCCATTTGATTTTCTGTTTGCCGCTTTTTTATACTTCCACAGATTTTTCCTGGGAGTTCATCCCACAGTTTAGAGCGACTGAATATCGGGCAGATAGATTTTAAGCTCTGTTGGTCAGGGATTCATTGTACTTTTGGAGGTAACTTCTTTGGGGCCTGCAAGCTAACTTTCAAAAGAAAACATCTGATAGACTTTCCATGAACAGGCCTCCCATTGCCCAGGAAGTCCAAGGGAGGGGAGCAGGGTTGGCTCTTCTCCAGCTCCCCATGCAGCACTAGGAGATTTCTCCCGCACTGCCCCAGCTAGCCAGAGGAGGCTTTGCTCACCTCCAGCTCCCCATGCAGCACTAGGGGATTTCTCCCGCACTGCTCCAGCTAGCCAGAGGAGGCTTTGCTCATCTCGAGCTCCCCATGCAGCACTAGGGGATTTCTCCCGCACTGTCCAAGCTAGCCAGAGGACCCTTTGCTCATCTCCAGGTCCCCATGCAGCACTAGGGGATTTCTCCCGCACTGCTCCAGCTAGCCAGAGGAGGCTTTGCTCACCTCCAGCTCCCCATGCAGCACTAGGGGATTTCTCCCGCACTGCTCCAGCTAGCCAGAGGAGGCTTTGCTCATCTCGAGCTCCCCATGCAGCACTAGGGGATTTCTCCCGCACTGCTCCAGCTAGCCAGAGGAGGCTTTGCTCATCTCGAGCTCCCCATGCAGCACTAGGGGATTTCTCCCGCACTGTCCCAGCTAGCCAGAGGACCCTTTGCTCATCTCCAGGTCCCCATGCACTAGGGGATTTCTCCCGCACTGCTCCAGCTAGCCAGAGGAGGCTTTGCTCACCTCCAGCTCCCCATGCAGCACTAGGGGATTTCTCCCGCACTGCTCCAGCTAGCCAGAGGAGGCTTTGCTCATCTCGAGCTCCCCATGCAGCACTAGGGGATTTCTCCCGCACTGCTCCAGCTAGCCAGAGGAGGCTTTGCTCATCTCGAGCTCCCCATGCAGCACTAGGGGATTTCTCCCGCACTGTCCCAGCTAGCCAGAGGACCCTTTGCTCATCTCCAGGTCCCCATGCAATGGCATGATTGCACGCATCTGACTCATCAGCTGAGCTCACGCTTTGCAAAATTAAAGAAAACCGGGCAAGCCAAGCTGCAGAGACACTGAGTAGGGAGGGCACCTTCCCTGTTGGCAGCAATTACACAACTTACTGGACCTGTACGAGCAGCAACAGCCGGGACTTCCCGCCTCCCTTTCCTCCAGCGAACGCAGACTCACACTTTCCGTGAACAGTGCGCCGATCTGAAGCAAACTAGCTCTCCCACTTCAACCGCAGACTGATGCCCGGACGTGACGTAGAAGAGGACATCTCATCCGGGCTCCACTCTGGGGTTATAAACCCCTTTTTGCTCCCTACCCACCTCACCTCAGCGGGGTGCTGCTGCGCGGTGGGAAAATTCCCACCGCCCCCAGCTCGCACCCACCCCGCTGCATCCTCGCGCATGCCCGTCCGGGCATGGCACCATGTTAATGGCGGCTCCGTGCACCCGGAGAGGGGGCACTGCGCCTTGCTTAATGCCCAGATGCCCCTGCCTACCACCATCTTCATTTCCCACTCTGTCAAACAGTTTAATAATGTTATCATCTATTAATCTGAAATAAGACCATAAGCTATTCTCAAAAGGTGCAGAATCAGCAATCAAGTAGGCAACCTGCACTTCATGCAAAGCAATTGGCTAAACAAGGCATCATGGGAAGAGGTTGCTGTTCTCCCAGGAGCTCCCAGACCCCCCCTCCCCCCCCCCCATCTCTTTAGCTGGGGAAAAAAAGGGAGGAGCTAGGAGACAGGAAGGAGGGCAGACAGCCCTGGTGTCCTATCAAATTACACAAAGATCCTGTTAGAGCCACCCCTTATTTTCAAACTGAATTCCTTTCTTGCATTTGCTTTCCTGTAAGAAGCATGGCTGCTGCAAACCCTATTGAGAGTCTGCAACATGACGTTTCTTGTTCTATCTGTCTGGATTATTTTACAGATCCAGTAACTACAAACTGTGGACACAACTTCTGTCTTTCCTGTATCAGTCGGAGCTGGAAGGGGAGAGACACAGACTTCTGTCCCCAGTGCAGGGAAACATCTCAGCAGAGAAACCTCAGACCTAACAGGCAGCTGGCAAATGTGACAGAAATGGTGAAAAAGCTCAGTCAGTGTTCAGTGAGACCCAAAGAGGAGAATCTGAGTGAGGAGGCTGCGCAGGAATACAAGGTGTGTGTCAGTTTCTTGATTATTACAGTGTGATCCCCATAGTGGAGGAGTTGCCTAGTGGTTAATGCAACAGACTTGGCTTCTGGGTTTGATTATTATTATTATTTTTTGTTATATTTGTACCCTGCACTTTCCCACTCATGGCAGGCTCAATGCGACTTACATGGGGCAACGGAGGGTTAAGTGACTTGCCCAGAGTCACAAGGAGCTACCTGTGCCTGAAGTGGGAATTGAACTCAGTTCCCCAGGACCAAAGTCCACCATAACCACTGCAGCTCTGTGACTCTGGGCAACTCACTTAACCCTCCATTGCCCCAGGTACAAATAAGTATCTGTATATACTATGTAAACTGCTTTGAATGTCAAGTCCCATTTTCTTTTGGAGGCTGTGCAGGAATACAAGGTCTGTATCAGTTTCTTGATTATTACAGTGTGATCCCCATAGTGGAGGAGTTGCCTAGTGGTTAATGCAACAGACTTGGCTTCTGGGTTTGATTCCCACTGCAGCTCTGTGACTCTGGGCAACTCACTTAACCCTCCATTGCCCCAGGTACAAATAAGTATCTGTATATACTATGTAAACTGCTTTGAATGTCAAGTCCCATTTTCTTTTGGAGGCTGTGCAGGAATACAAGGTCTGTATCAGTTTCTTGATTATTACAGTGTGATCCCCATAGTGGAGGAGTTGCCTAGTGGTTAATGCAACAGACTTGGCTTCTGGGTTTGATTCCCACTGCAGCTCTGTGACTCTGGGCAACTCACTTAACCCTCCATTGCCCCAGGTACAAATAAGTATCTGTATATACTATGTAAACTGCTTTGAATGTCAAGTCCCATTTTCTTTTGGAGGCTGTGCAGGAATACAAGGTCTGTATCAGTTTCTTGATTATTACAGTGTGATCCCCATAGTGGAGGAGTTGCCTAGTGGTTAATGCAACAGACTTGGCTTCTGGGTTTGATTCCCACTGCAGCTCTGTGACTCTGGGCAACTCACTTAACCCTCCATTGCCCCAGGTACAAATAAGTATCTGTATATACTATGTAAACTGCTTTGAATGTCAAGTCCCATTTTCTTTTGGAGGCTGTGCAGGAATACAAGGTCTGTATCAGTTTCTTGATTATTACAGTGTGATCCCCATAGTGGAGGAGTTGCCTAGTGGTTAATGCAACAGACTTGGCTTCTGGGTTTGATTCCCACTGCAGCTCTGTGACTCTGGGCAACTCACTTAACCCTCCATTGCCCCAGGTACAAATAAGTATCTGTATATACTATGTAAACTGCTTTGAATGTCAAGTCCCATTTTCTTTTGGAGGCTGTGCAGGAATACAAGGTCTGTATCAGTTTCTTGATTATTACAGTGTGATCCCCATAGTGGAGGAGTTGCCTAGTGGTTAATGCAACAGACTTGGCTTCTGGGTTTGATTCCCACTGCAGCTCTGTGACTCTGGGCAACTCACTTAACCCTCCATTGCCCCAGGTACAAATAAGTATCTGTATATACTATGTAAACTGCTTTGAATGTCAAGTCCCATTTTCTTTTGGAGGCTGTGCAGGAATACAAGGTCTGTATCAGTTTCTTGATTATTACAGTGTGATCCCCATAGTGGAGGAGTTGCCTAGTGGTTAATGCAACAGACTTGGCTTCTGGGTTTGATTCCCACTGCAGCTCTGTGACTCTGGGCAACTCACTTAACCCTCCATTGCCCCAGGTCTAAGTTTAGCTAGCCTTTCATCTGCACAGATCAGTGTTGGGTCTGCTGGTTCCAGTGATAAGTTAAAGAGCAGGAGAGTAGCTCTGAGTCGGGGTCTTTCTTTGATCTGTCTTCTGGCAGTTAATGCTTCACACCTTCTTAGCCCAGAGAATCAGGCTTCTAGCATTTGTCTGGAGTCAGAGGGGAGGCAGGGGGAGGGAACTGCAAGGCCCTTTCAGGTAATTGTTAGGGGGGAGGGGGCTTGTTACATTTGCTTCCTGGCCAGTTGGCTCAGAGGGAGAGGTGCTTGGGAGACAATGGTAGGGTATTTAGTTCAATTGCTCTTTGGAATGTGTTAGGCAGAGGATTCTAGTGCTTGAATATTGGTTTTAGATTTCACTGTACAGTCAGCAGTCTTGCTTCTCTAGCTAAATGCTCACTTCTGTGCAGACCACTCAATGTCAGGCTGATTCACTCACAGGCAGATGATCAAAAGCAAAAGCCGGTGCTAGAGGTTGTTAGCGGCATACTAGCGCCGGCATTTGCAACCGCCCCATGATCAGAGCCCTCGAGCGTGTGAAACAACGTCCTCGAGGGCTCTTTGCGCAAGTAGCATTCATCGCCAATGATCAGCGGTCAGCACGCCAAAATTTGGGCCTCTGGCCGCGGCAAACCCTACGCCAGCTCTGAGCTGGCGTTGGGGTTTGCAGATCATTAGGGAGGAATGGTGAGCCCTACCCAGCATGCATTTGCATGCTGGCAAGCCCCTGTTTCCCCCCAAAGCAAATGCCAACAGGGGGCTGGAGGTCCGGTGGACCTCCATTTCCCCCCCCAACGACCCCCCCCCCCAGGTTCAAGGAGGGCTGGAAATCCGATGGGTCTCTAGCCCCCCCCAAACCCCCAGAAAATGGTCCCTGGTAGTCCAGTGGCCGCTGGCCAACCCCCCTTCCAGCGAGCGACAGGGGGGGCTGGAGGTCCAGCGCACCTCCAGCCCACCCTAGCTCCCCCCCCCCCCCCCCAGCGTTGTCTGCCGAATCCCTGGTGGTCCAGCGTGCCTCCCTCCTTCGACGCCACAAAACGGCAGCGCCCAGCTCCACCCAGTGCATCCTGGGATGCGCTGGGTGGGGCTATAGATCATATAAGGGAGCAATTCCCTTATATGGTGTGTAGCCCCACCCAGCGCATCCCAGGATGCACTGGCCAGGGCTGGGCGCCGCCATTTTGTGGCGTCGAAGGAAGAGGAGGGAGGCAGGCTGCGTCCCTCCTCCAACCAAGGTAGGGGGGTGGGCAGAGAGGGAGGGTGGGCTTCGGATGTGACAGACAGACCCTTGGCAATATTGGGGGTTGGGTTGGAGGGCCCAGTGGACCACCAGCCCCCCCTGTCAGTTTTTGTTGGAGTAAGAAGAAGCTATTGATTGGAACTTGGTTTTTCAGCAGTTTTTTGCCTTTTTTATTTGCTTCCTTTTCATCCTCATAAAACTAAACGGAGTTGAATTAGCAGCGTTTTGAAGCATATGAGTAGTAAGACCAATCATCAAAACTTGAACCCAGGCATATACATTCAGGGGTCAATATTCAGCCCGTGAGTTGTGGCTCCCAGAAGGAATACAGGTATTGCCAATACTCCATGCTGTACCCAAGAACCTAAACAGAAGATGATAATAATGAGTGGAGGAGTGGCCTAGTGGTTAGGGTGGTGGACTTTGGTCCTGGGGAACTGAGGAACTGAGTTCGATTCCCACTTCAGGCAGCTCCTTGTGACTCTGGGCAAGTCACTTAACCCTCCATTGCCCCATGTAAGCCACATTGAGCCTGCCATGAGTGTGAAAGTGCGGGGTACAAATGTAACAAAAAAAATCTTATCGAATTACCCCCTCGTAATGCTGTTTCATCTTGTCTTACATTTCCCTATCTGTAAGAATGTGATATATAAAACAATTCACTCTGCTAATTTCTCCTATCAAAGCACCAAAATTCTCTTCCTAAATCCATCAAGTTTACAGGTAATTACCTAAGTTTTAGAAGAAAACTAGAACTAGACAATTCGAACTCTTATCACTTGACTGACTAACCTCTCTCACTGTAAACCTTATGTTGAATATGATTTCTCTATAGCCGATGACCTAATGTACGTATGTTACAATCCTATCTATCACGCAAGAATCAATATGCACTACCATAATGTATTCTTCTTTACCGTGTATGTACGCACCTTAATGCAACAACTTTTGTACTCTGTTACCCGGAAATGGCAACCGCCATTACGGCAAATGTAAGCCACATTGAGCCTGCAAATCTGTGGGAAAATGTGGGATACAAATGCTACAAATAAATAAAATAATAAATACAAGTCTCTTCCTAAATCCATCAAGTTTACAGCTGATTACCTAACTTTGACAAGTCTTCTAAAAACACATTTCTTCAGTTTGGCCTTTCTGAATACAAAGAACTCTATTTGAATTTTACTCGCACCCTTTTCTTAATCTCGTTTCCCACCTAGTCCTGCGTAATTATGCTCTCACCTATCCACCCTTAATTATTTGTTTGCCCTTGAGATAGTCTAAATCCCTGGTTAGGACACCTTGTTCATGGTTCAGTTTACCTGGTTAAATATGGGGCACTGGAACTGAATATTACTGGTGCCTGCTTATCTCTCAGTTCCACCCTGACTCTGCACATGAATCACCCCTCCTTCCACTGTCTGGACAGAACTTTCGCCAATATTCAGTGGCACTGTTGGGTTAAGTGCTGTTTAATATTGGCTCATGGCCAGTTCAGCACGACTTAACCAGGCAGGAGCCTATCCTGCCTGGTTATATCACTTTGAATATTGACCCATCAGAATTTAGTTATTTCAAATTGGAAGGGACATCTCACATTTACAGTCAAGTCTGAAATTGTGGCTATAAAAATAATCACATGCTAATCAATGATGTTTAATGTTCACAGGAAAAACTTAAAATGCACCTGAAGCCTCTGAGAAAGAATCTGGAAGATCTTCTGAAGTTTAAATCTACTGAAGAGAAGGAAGCTGAAAAGCTGAGGGTGGGTATCTGTGTCTCTGTCTGAGCCAGTTTCTGCAGGGTTTTTGTTATTCTCACTACATCAATCCCCTGAATCACCTAAATAGGAGAATAATAGAATTCAATCTGCCTCGTTACTGCATGGAAACTATTTCTTGGTTCCTTTTTGGCTGAGAACAGGCGGATTCTGAATCTGTAAGTGGAAGAAAGGAGCATGTTAACATTGTATTTCTTGCAGAGAGGTTAGTGTGGTGTGGGCTGTGTTTGAGCCTTTTGATGCTGGGTCTCAGAACCACAACCCACCATCTCACCCAGACAAATTCCTCAACTGATTCCTTAGACAACTATACGAGAAGCTTCTCACATTATCAACATTTTATTCTTACCCAAGAACATGAAAAATAAGAAATAATAAAATTAGGAGCAGCACATAAGAAACAGCATATTGAGGGAGCATAGACAAAAAGGAAAAAGCCATGGAAATGGTTGCATATTCCTTAGTCTATTGAGATAGACTGAGGAAGATTTTCATTAACTCCTTTTGTCTTCCAGAACAGATAGTTATATAGGGTTTCTCAGCCCAAAATACAAGAAACTGGTACATCACACAAGAATACGTCAGGCAGGATGTCTGCTACTACTATTTAGCATTTCTATAGCGCTACAAGGAATACGCAGCGCTGCACAAACATAGAAGAAAGACAGTCACTGCTCAAAGAGCTTACAATCTAATAGACAAAAAATAAATAAAGTAAGCAAATCAAATCAATTAATGTGAACGGGAAGGAAGAGAGGAGGGTAGGTGGAGGCGAGTGGTTAGAAGTGGTTACGAGTCAAAAGCAATGTTAAAGAGGTGGGCTTTCAGTCTACATTTAAAGGTGGCCAAGGATGGGGCAAGACGTAGGGGCTCAGGAAGTTTATTCCAGGCGTAGGGTGCAGCGAGACAAAAGGCGCGAAGTCTGGAGTTGGCAGTAGTGGAGAAGGGAACAGATAAGAAGAATTTATCCATGGAGCGGAGGGAAGGGGTGTAGGGAAGGACGAGTGTGGAGAGATACTGGGGAGCAGCAGAGTGAGTACATTTATAGGTTAGTAGAAGAAGTTTGAACAGGATGCGAAAACGGATAGGGAGCCAGTGAAGCGACTTGAGGAGAGGGGTAGTATGAGTAAAGCGACCCTGGCGGAAGACGAGACGGGCAGCAGAGTTTTGAACCGACTGGAGAGGGGAGAGGTGACTAAGTGGGAGGCCAGCAAGAAGCTGTTTCTTTTGTTTCTTACAGCTGCTTAAAAGGCATATAAAAATATATATTGCATTTCCTTAAAAGTTACATCCTTAGCCCATCCTAAAGGCAATCCTTACTTCAAAGGATTCAGGATTCCTTTCCCAGGACCCCCTCTGCAATAGCATTTTCCCATCCCTTCCTGACTACAGGATTTCTGTCCTCTGTCAGCCCCTCCCTTTTGTCACCTGGAACTGCCTTCTGCATCCTGAAAGTCTCTCAAAAGGCTAATAAACACTCAAGTCAACAGTGAATGGCAAATGGCTCATTGTCTTTCAATTGCCTGCTCAGAGGAAGGGTAGGGGAGGGGTGAGGTACTTGCTCCACACCTGGCCTGTTTGCTTAATAATCCACAGAAATGAAAAAGTCTTCACCTCTTACTGTCTATAGACTACTTTTTAGATATTAGGCCTTCATAGGTATACGTACAAGTACACCTCCACCAACAGCTGCAAAATGGGCTTGAGGCAGTCCACCAGTTAGTCTGCTGTGATGCCAGGAAGGATGGCTGCAGGGCTAAGGCCCAGATGCATTAAACAGAACAAGCCTTTAACGACCCTTTAACGAAGAAATTCCTTAACCGTTGCATGCATTACAGGCCCTTTTCCGACGAATCAAGCAGCTAACGAAAACGGAATACAAACGAGTAACTACCATTGTAATGTGGACGATTCGGGATGCACTAACAATACCGACGATTACACCGAATCATTTACCGCGACATATTTAACGTATGGTCAGAGCAGTCGTAAAGGCCAGAGCTGTCATACAGACATTGCTCCCCGCTTCTCCCTACAGCATAAAAATCCAAGCTGGCATGTTTGAAAATAAACCCCCCCCCCCCACACACAAACACATGGCTCCCTGCTTCCCCCTGCATAAAATTGAAAAAACGGGGCAAAGGCACTCATCAGGAGCGTCCTTTATGGACGGCCTTGCCCCCCCCCCCCGCCACACCCGAGGTCACCGCTGCTCCCTGCTCCCCCCCTGCATTAAATTAAAAAAAAAACCAAAATAAAAATCAAAGCTGTAGCAGCCCTGGTCCCCCTCCCTTCCTGTTCCTTTCTCTCTTCTCTGCCAAAGCTCCGCCTCCCGCCATCCTCCGCCCTGCCCCCGCCACCCCCCCTGAGGTCGTTGCCGCCGCTCCCCCCCTCCACGGAGGATATGCTTCTGGGTATGGTGAGAGAGAAAGGCTGGGAAAAGAGTGGGTAGTGAGAGGAGGAAGGCTGTGGTGGAGTCACCACTGTTAAAGAAGGAAGTGCTGTACCAGAGCCACCATTGATAAGAGGGTAATGGAGCCACTGGAACTCTGGAATATGGGTTTGGGTGGGAGAAGGTACAAGCCTTGATTAATCTAGGGTGCTTATTACACTTGTACTGGCCCTGCTGACAACAAAAGAGATTTCTTGTTCATTGAAGGACCTGAATCCAGAGCTCTGGGCAACAAAATTACTCTCGTGTTACTGAGAAATTTCTCTGTGTTTAATCCAGACTGAGACAGAGAGGAAAAGACTGATAGTTGAGTCCGAGTTTGAAGAGTTGCACCAGTTTCTGAATAAGGAGAAGCAGATCTTTCTCTCGAGACTGGAGGAGGAAGAGAAGAATATTCTCCAGAGAATGAGGGAAAATGAGTCCCAGCTAGAACAGCAAAGCTTCTTCCTCAAGCAGCTGATCTCGGAGATAGAGGAGAAGAATCAGCAGCCGGCCAACGAGTTACTGAAGGTGAGATTAGCAAATATATTTCTAAGGAAGTTACTGATCTGCCAGGAGGAATCAGGGAATTCAAGTAGCAGATCAAAATATTTTACATAAGGGCCTGAATAAGGGCTGATTTTTCAGCCAGGAGTCACTTACCAAATCAGAGCTTTTAAAATAATTTCATGGGGCTTAAATGGCCAAATCCTCTTGCCCTGAAGAAGGTGTAAATTGTTGTATGTGCTCTACACATGTAGACACAGGTCATGTGTTTTTAATGATCAATATTTGACTCACTGAGTGAAAAGGTACCAAACGTGGGGTTACAAATGTCCTGTGTACTTCTGGGTTCGGGGCCTTTGGACCCTCACTGACCTGGTGCTCGGTGCCTCCACCTGGGAACCTAAGCGTTAGCAGGTGGGACGATCCTCTTCCCTCCCAGGAAACCCCATAAAACAGGTCTACTCTAAACTCTGGAGAAAAGGCTGGCTGCGAAATTGGCAATCATAATAGATGTGTTTTACTCTTTTAAGTTCAGTGAGCACTCGGGAGTCAACAGTTCATGCAAACTCAACTGTTTATTCCTCAACTCTGCAAAACAGGATCTTCCAACTGTGTGAACTTTTCAACTTTGATTGGAAGTCTTCTAAAAACACAATCCTTCTGGTATTCCCCAGAAGAACTCCTGTATCCCCTCTCCTGGATTTATTTACAGATGTTCTTGAGCAGGACTATATACACTTTCTATAACGCTCCTGTCCATGCTTATCCCCAAGAATAAGATCTCCAAAGACTGTGCTCCTCTCAGTTGTATAGGTCCAGACCCCATGTGGCCTGACCTCCCTGTAGGGTGACCCTTTTTGTTGGCACCACCCTGATCCTGGGATGGGCAATCTCTAGCTCTAATCCCATGCTTCGGGGCTGGGTCTCTCCACTGCCCACCCATTGCTCTCCTCCTTTACAGCTAGTGGTCTACTTCTCTTAATTGAAATTCCTCTTTACTCCTCCAGGTCAGTGATAGGGGACCATCACGCAACCAAAGACCCTCCCCCCCCCCCCCCCCAAAGGGCAAACATTCCTCTTTATGAAGTTCTAATCCCCCACCCCCCGTCACTCTTGAGTACCAGGGCACTCTCTCTCTGCATTTTATTTTAAAATGTCTTCCCTTGGGTTGGGCTTTCTCTCATCCAGGGCTCCCAGTCACTCCCCCCCAGTGACTTTCTACAGGAACTTACTCTGCTATTCAGAGGCGGACTGACCAGTCAACTGGGAAGTGCCCTAGGCTCCAGGGGGCCCAGAGATTCTGCCCAGTTGCCCACTGCCACTGGCGCTCCTACTTTGAAGAGCCCTGGTGGTCTAGTGTCTTCTTTGGGGCAGCCAGGCTGGAAAGAATCCCACTCTTTCCTGCCTGCTGCCGCTAGTGTGCCTGGTGCTGGCACTGGCGTGTTTTAAAAATGGCCTCTGAGACCCGCGAGACCGCTGCGGGAAATCTCAGAAGCCATTTTGAATACTCGCTAGTACCAGGCCTGGGCACACTAGCAACAGCGGGGAGGAAAGTTTGGGATGGCCTGGCTGTCCCCGAAGAATCCACTAGACCACCAGGGCCCTTTAAGGTAGGACGCACTTGCAGGGGTCTGTAGTGTGTGGGAGGGGGGGGGGGGCTGTGATGTACATGAGGGAGGTGGTGGAAGCAGTAGCTGGAGGTGCCCTGGTGACCCTTTCTTCCCGGAGGCCCCAACCACTGCCATTCTGCCCCTGCACCTATTAATCCCAAACTAACAGGGATTTACATAAATAACAGAGATAAAGCGAGGCAGGCAATTGCATTTAAATCATTGCAGAGAATAATATTATTTTGGCTGAACAGTTCGTTTGCCTTCTAAGTATAATGTTTAAGATATTTGAACGCGTCTGCATTAAATCATTACAGGAGTGGTGCTATTTTGGTATAGGACTCAATTGCCTTCTATTTAGAGCAGTAAAGCAGAGTATAAACTTTTAAATCCAAGTTGAAAGCGGTGCATGCAATTAGCCTTCTATTTAAAGCAAGCAAAGCAAAGTATAGACTTTTAAATCAAGCTGAAAGCAGTGCATGCAGTTAAGCAAAGCAGGCAGTTATTTTATTTATTATTTTATTTGTTATCCTTGTTCCATGGTCGGGATGCTCTTCTGTCCCCCGTTCCAGCAGTGGTCTGCTCCGTTGTGGCTGGGTAGCGGGGGGGCCTCAGTCGTGTGGTTCTTGCCTGTTCGCGGCTGGCCAGTCGCTAGTGAGGACGTGTTGATGTATATCTTGTTGCCAGGCTGGGTTCAGGCAAGTCTTATGGTGCTCCCGATTACAGCAACACCGTTCGCCGCGTGGCATCGCTCGACGCGTGGCTGATTCCGGCTGTCTCTCTGCGCACTTAGAGGATTAGCGCGCTCGTCCTCCCCTCGCTGCAGGGGAAACAGTCCGTCGTCTCCGGCTCTCCGCGCTCCGGCCTTCTCCCCGGGTCCATGTGCGCTTGGGCGAAGTGAGCTCTTCTGTTCCCAGTTCGGCCTCGAGGCCGGCGCCACGAGGCAGATTCCAGTGCCAGGTAGATGAAGCGGTTGGTCGATCGTTTGAAGCCACGCAGCGCGGCCTCGACTTTCCCTCGCCGTCCGCTGCAGTCAGCGCCACGGGTCCTCACTCGTCCGACCCGCACCATAGATGGCTCAATGACCCTCGGATTCTCACAAAGGGCTTGCTTCTGGCCGTTCCCGTCAGGATGTGGACCCGAGCTCTCGCGGGATTCGCTGCTCTCGTGCCGACTGGATGTTCAGCGCAACGGCAGCTCGGCACCAAGTTGACTCCCGACCGGTCAGTGCCGTTCCGGTTCGGTCGGGATGTCCGTTGACTCTTGGATGGCCTGGCAGCTCAGCTCTCTCCAGGCCCCTCTAGGCTTCGATCGCCCGCAGTTGGATGGGACACATGGTAGGGGCACTCCCGTCCGGATTGTCCCACATCCCCTGATCCTTGGACTCGGCTGGGTTAACGAGCACAGGATCGGGCTCCGGCCCTGTAGCCTCCCGGTCTGTTCCAGTCCAGGTAGGACTGGCCAGGTGGGTCTCCCTTACTTGGGACCTCCGGAGCTCACTCACCAAGCTCCTCACCCATCGGCCATCTTAGAGAGGGACTACTGTGGGGTATGTGATTTCTGGGGTTAATTACTTTTTTGTTTCTCAATATTAAAGATACAGTTAGTCCGTTCCTGAGGCTGCAGGATTATACCGTTGATATCCCTCTATTCTCTGGTAGAAATAAGGGGGTCTCTTACTTGGCGTTTTTAGCGCGCATTGAAAATAGGCGCACACTAAAGACGCCCATAGGAATACATTGGCATCTTTAGCGTTTTGCGTGCACCTATTTTTAATGTGCACTAAAAATGCCAGCGCACCTTAGTAAAAGACCCCCTTAGTCACTTATCCCACTTTTGATACTTTTTCACCCAGTGGGTCACTTGCAGACATCACAACTCCACCTCTGCCCAAACCAGGCCCTTGAAAATATCTACAGATCACGGATCAGAGCCACTAAGGAGGTTTCAGTACTGTGCCCCATCCGAAAGTCTGATTGATTGGCATGAAGGGCGTGTGTTTTAGCTAAATACATGAAAAGTTGCCCCAGTATCAATTTCTCTACAACTTAAGAGAAAAATGGTAGGTATGAAACTGGCTGATATACTGGACAACATGATTTTTGTTTCCATAATGAGTTTGGGTGTTTCTTGGATGCTGATCATAGAAATGGCATCAAAATTTTGTAGCTGTTTTGTGATTGAGCAGAGCTGTGAGTAGAATATCCTAATGTATAATGTGTTCTCATAAACTGTGAAATCTAACTAGAAATATTCTCTGTTTCATTTCCCTTTAGGATGTGAACAACACTCTGAGCAGGTACAAGTTAATTTTCTCTCCTTTTCTATGTGGCTGGATGGATTTGAGTGAGGAAGAAGGGAATTAATCGATTGGTGAGAATTGAGATTGAGAATGGGAGAGAGGGAAGTGGGATTGAGTGAGGACAGGGAGAGTTAAAGTGTGGAGGAAGCACTGAGAAATGAAGGGGAAGTGATGGAGGAGAGGGGAGGAGAATTACAGACCTACCCTCCCTTCCCCCTGACTCTCCCTTTTTCATCCCTGTACTGCCAGAACTTCTCCTCTCTTCCTGTCCTCACCTATTTGGCCCTCCATGAATCCTCTCTTCATTCCCCACCAAACTCCACCCTGTGAATCTCCTTTACCCTGCCAGTCGATATTGTTTATCTGGATTTTCAGAGGACATTTGATAAAGTTCCCCAGTACCCCTTGAATTTCTCCTGAAGAAACTAAAAAGTCATGGGATAGGAGACAGTGTCCTATTGTGGATTAAGAACTGGTAAAAAAAAAAAGATAGAAAACAGAGTAGGGTTGAATGGTCAATATTCTCAGTGGAGAAGGGTAAATAATGGGGTTCCTCAGGGTCTATGCTGGGACCTCTACTTTTTAACATATTCACAAATGATTTAGAAATGGGAATAATGAGTGAAGTGATTAAATTTGCTGAGGACATAAAGTTATTCAAAGTTCTTAAAACACAAGAGGATTGTGAAAAATTGCAAGAGGACCTTACATGACTGGGAGACAGAATCCACCAACTGGCAGATGACATTTAGATCTAGATTCTATAAATCTAAAACATCTAAGTGAAAAATGCACAAAATCAAGCCTTAGGATGGATGTTTGCCAGTATTCATAGTAGACTGGCCACACTGACATCCCAGCAGACCAATGGGGCACCCTAGGAGGTCCCAGCTAGACATCTTACCACTACCCCATTATCTTGTGTGGTGAGCCTTCCAAAATCCACAGAAAAAGTACTGTACACAACTACAATAGCCCTTATGGCTCCAGGTTTCACCTATATGTAGGTACAGCAGGCTTTTGGTAAGTTTTGGAGGGCTGACACTTTCCACCACAAGTGTAACAGATAGAGTGAGATATGGGCCTGGTCCATATTTCTGACCACTCCAGGGGCCTGATTGATGCTCTAATAGGATGGACCATAACATCTGAGGCTGTCATAGAGGCTGCTATATACTGTCTCTTTCACGTCTTTGGGAGGTGGGAGGGGGTCAGTGACCACTAGGGGAGTAAGGGGGGGGTCATTCCTTAATCCCTCCAGTAGTCATTTGGTCATTTAAGGCACTTTTTTGTAAGTTAGTTGTGATTAAAAACAAATCTAGACCAAAACATTTAAATTGTAGCCCTGGACACACCCCTTGTGATTTGAATGTAATGCTGACAAACTTCATAGCAAAATTTTTAAAAAATGGGTTTCAAAAATAGCGGTTTTGGTGTTTAAGCAAGCAAAATGTCCAAATGCCACTTTGTGCCAGAGAAAACTGAGTGTTCATGGCATATTTCATTCCTTCCATTCTCTATCCCCTGGGTGTGAACATCTCCCAGAATAATCCCAGTGACTTTCTAACCCATAGGTGTCAGAAAATGAAGTTTCCAGTACCAGAGGCTGTTTCTACTGATCTGAAACTGGGTTTCCAATTGAGCTTCCCTCAGCAACTGAAGAAATGGGTTACAAAATATGAAGGTGAGGAATTGATCTCTTTAATTTGGTTTATCTTCTTTACAAATGCTCTGGATGATAAAGGTATAAATCTGAGAAACAGACACTGCAGTAAAATGCAGTGTTACATTGTTCACCCTGTAGTAAATTATAATGTTAAATTGTTCAGCCCCCAGGAAAATTGCACTGTTCAGCACATATATAGCAAAAAAGTGAAGATGACTCAAGAATAAGTGGACGGCGCTCCAGATTATAAAACAGTTTATTAAAAGATGAATGAGACTCGACACAGCTGTGTTTCAGCCGGTTAGGCCTGCAGCAGGAGTCTTTTAAAATAAACATAAAAAGAATAATACAAGTATTCAAAACAGCGTAAAACAATTTAAGAATAATTCATATGGTTTATTGCGGGAACATTGGACACTAAAGGGTTAAAGGTGAATGTTTAAAACAAGCTGAATTAAAATAAGCTAAATTGAAAATAATATTGCTATGGTGAATGTTGAAAATCAGTGATAAAGAGTAACTAGAGCACCAGAGTGAATAAAGCGTAAAGAAAAAGTGATCAAAAATAACTAAAGCGCCAGAGTAATTCAAGTGTGAAAAATGAAAAGAAGCCGTCAGAAACCTTTAAAAAGATTCATGTAAACATAGGGGTCCTACGGTAGTGTAATTGCGGGGTTTGAGAGAGCGCAGATCCATTTTTCAGCGCACCTGTAAAAAAGGCCTTTTTAAAATTTTTGGCAAAAATGGACATGCGGCAAAAAAAAAATTGGCACGCCTCCATTTTGGGTCTGAGACCTTACCGCCAGCCATTGACTTAGTAGTAAGGTCTCACGTGGTAACCAGGCGGTAATGACCTACTCGCGTCAAATGCCACTTGACGCACCTAGTTGATGCACGTCAGAAAATAAACATCCTATATTGGCCTGATGGCTAAACTCACTGCACTGCGGACAGGTAGATTGGAAATCTTATGAACAATGGCATCTCTGGACATTAGCGGAGAAAATACAATGCTGTGATAGAATTATGAGACACTGAAGTAGGGAGGGAGGGAGAGGGAGAGGGTGAGATTAAAAGAACACGTTCGGACATGGTGAGGGGGAAACAGCGATTTGGTTGTATTAGAAATGTTTTCCTTGCTGCCATGTTTGTACATGAAAATAATAAAATAAATGGTTAAAAAAAAAGAAAATAAACATTATTTTTTGGACGCACACCAAAAATGAAAGTACCGCAAGAGCCTCTCGGTAGCCGGGCACGTAGGTACCTATGCGGCTTCGTAAAAGGGCCTCATAGAGTATGAAGAAATCTTGCTGCTATAAAATAAATTAATAATCAAAGATAAGACCACACTGGCTTATAAATAATGCAAATTATGAGCAAGAATTGGAAAAAAAAAACCTCAGAAGGACAACCAACATAAGCATCAATATGAAACAGCTGGACCAAACTTGATAGAACTGTGATAAAACAACCTCGTGCCAGCAAATAATTTAATGAACAACCAAATCAAACACCACTTGCAAATGGTAAGAAATCAAAGTACAACCAAAATCAGACCACGAACTAGAAAATGTCATAACAACACATACTCTCCCACCAATAATTAAATGCAAAGAAACATTTACGGAGAACTGTTAATACAGAACAAGTGGCACATCCTACATAATAATTGTCACCTCCAACGTTCGGAATGTGCCTGGGACCGTGGAAGTGGTCTGCTTCCGTCGGTAGATCGCCCCGCCCTCGCGTCAAAACGTGATGACATTGAGGGCGGGGCGATCTCGCCTACTCCTCCCCCTGCCTGAATAACGATGCGAACGCGAAAGACCTGCAACAAACGGAGCACTAACACTTGGGAGGGAGCGAGCCAACAAGAACGTGGGAGGGAGGGAGGGACGCAGGCAGGTGGAAATGGTCTACGCATGCGATCCGTCGACGCACTGAACGGACTAACAGTCGACCTGTGGTTCTGATGCAGCAGTGGCGTAAACGGAGGCCACCGTTAACCACGGTCTGACTGAACGGATGAACTTTGATAGAAGACCCCTGACTTAAGATAAGTGCTTCTGTGGAATTATACTGTATGGTCTAGCATGGGGCCTGAGGTTTAAGTTACCAATGTTCATTATTCCTAGTACTAAAAGACAAATGTTTCGACATCAGGAGGTTTTTTGCCAACGATGAAGCAGTCCTAGCTCTTTCTCTGCCTTCATAGCAGAAAAGGTGCTTGTTGAGGCTTTTTCCTCCGAGAATAATTCTATATGTGGGTAGTGGGCTTACATGACATGACTCTTTGGTTTATACTAAGAAGAGAACCCAAATATCAACATTACCAGCATCTTCTGCTCCCCCGACATACTCTCCTGCCTACACCTGAATTAGAAAAATCAGCTGTACGACACTGCTGCTATAAAAGACGAACACATGAATAGTGTAGATGACTAATGTCACTTCGTACTGCTAATAAGCTAACAAATAGAAAAACATATGCTCAGTGTATATAACAACAAGCAGGTGTCTTGTCCCACCAATTTCAGCACCGAGTACAAATGATGAATAAGTAGAAACAGTTTGTATAAATAAATAAAATACACCACCTGAGCAACACCATTAGTAATACAACTTTGTATTTGTTATCCACCGACTGGGCAAATGCCTTTGACGGTACTATGTAAGCCACATTGAGCCTGCAAATAGGTGGGAAAATGTGGGGTACAAATGCAACAAATAAATAAATATGAACACAGCCAATGGCTTATAAAAACTAAACAGACTATCTTGTAAACTACATAAAAGGAGGAATGAAAAACAAAACAAAAAATAAATGGAATGTTAAACAATCAAAAATTACACCAAACGCTAAAGTGAGAGCTCCACTTTTACCAGCTACTGAGAAACTCACAAAAGAAAACTCTCCCTCCAACACTTAAACTACAAAGGAACATCTGGGGACGCTGCTATTTCGAAAAAAATTGACAAATGGGAAAAGAGCATTCTTTTTCTCATTATTATGGTTGCTTTAAAGGGTGGGGGGGGGGAGTGAAAAAGGGAATGGTTTGGTGTGGGAGTATGGTTGTTTATATGACTGGATTCATATGTTGTGGATTTTGCACTAAAATTAATAAAAAATTATTTAAACATAAAAAATGCTGACTGCCGTGGGCTGATTATCGGCTGGATGATGTCACGTTCTTACTTTATAACAGTTGTACCATCAGTTCTGCCCAAAGCAACAATGACCTTGCGTTGTCTATTGTCACTCCTATTTGAGTATAACCTGAAGAAGGAATGGGTGATAAGGCAAAGCTTGTTTTATTTTGTTGCATTGCACCCTGGAAGTCATGTGTTTACTATGTCATAAACTTATTCCTGGGATAAGCAGCAGAAAATCTGTTTTACTCTTTTGGGACCTTGCCAGGTATTTGTGACCTGGATTCACCAGTGTTGGAAACAGGATACTGGGCTTGATGGACCTTCAGTCTTTCCCTGGATGGCAAAGCTTATGTATGAATGTACTTATAAGACAATTGAAGGACATTTTTATAATTCAAAATCTCTAACATTTCTCTCTCTCTCTCTTTATTTATTTAGATTTTTACGAAAGAAAATCACATCCTGCAGGAATAGGTAAGTTTTATTCAGTTAGAAACATATATATTTTAGGGTGGGCAATTAACATGTTAATAACACTATTAATGCATTAATCTTTTAATGCATACCATGTTTTTTGAATCTGCCTGGGTTTTTGTTTTAATGCTGACCCACCCCTCCCCCACACTTACCTCTACAGCAGGGCTCGGGATTTTTTTCTTCTTCTTTGCAGCTGCCTCAAATTGCTTCTCTCCCCCTGCATGGACAGGCTGTTCAGATATTTGAGCTGCATGGTGCATGAAGTTGGGGAAAGTCTCTTGAGACTTGAAACTGCAAGACTTCCCCAAATTCCTGAACTGCGTGACTCAAGTATCTGCAGAGCCCAATCACTGTGCAGGGCGAGACAAGGAGTTTGAGGCAACGCTGAGCCTGAGCCCTGCTGTACCAGTAAATGTAGGGATTGGGGAAGAGAAACTGGGTGAAGGCTGTTTGAAATTTAATTTTTTAATGCCCAAAATTCTGTGATTAAGCGCACTTAATTGCATGTTTAAAAGTTTTAATCATTGTCCACCTCTAATATATTTTTTATATCTTTGTACTTATTTCTCTTCTCTGAGATCTGATCATTGTTCATCTTTATTTTAATGCAGATTGGTGGGTGGAATGTGGCAGATATACAGGTAATCTGATATATAATAATTATACAAAACCATCAAATCCACTAATGTGTTTTTTGACTGTGATCCTGCTATACAGACACCTACAGCCAGTGTTAGGGATTATTTTTCACTCTGTGATAGAGAAGAGAATGTGTGTTTCCCCTGATCAGGGTCAGGGAGTGATCCCTCTGGCTCAGACCTGGCAAGTTTCCCACATTCATTGGGAGACTCCAGTTTTCACAGGTTATCTCCGAAACTTCCACAAGGGAGTGAATGACTCCCACTCAGCAGTCTGTGACAGCCGCAGGACTTTTCACCAAATGATACAGTACAGTTTGCTTCTGGAAATAGTCACCAATGATCCTAGAGTGGCCAAGAGGGATACAGTAAATAGCTTTTTATCATTGCCTCCAAAAACTGCTTTCAAAATGGAATAAACATATTTAATCTGATGACCAGATTAAGACAAGAACTGTTTCCATCTGAATGATACAGTATAGTTTGCTTCTGGAAATGGCCACCAAGCATCCGGTGGGTGAGTTGGAAGCTACATGTACCAATCGTAAGACAAAGAAACATGTGATGTGTGTTAGTGACAAAATAGGTGTGTTCGATAAGCTTCATTCCAGCATGTCTGTTTCTGCCATTGGCTGCGAGTTAAAGTGTAATGAATCAACAATCTGATCCATCCAGCAAAAAAAGGAAGAGATTCAGTGGTCTGTTCGTGAAGCAGAACCAGAAAGTTCAAAAACTACGTCTGTGCTTCGTGATGAGTCAGTAGAAAAGATGGAAAAGTGGTTAAATTTGTGGATTATGCAAATGGTGGATTAAAAAAAGCACTGTGGACATCATTGCTGTGAGGATGAAACCAAACAGATTTATAAACACATCACCCAGGGTCAGGAAAGCGTGAAACCCTTTTCTGCTAGTTCTGGCTGTCTTGTGTTGGGGTCTGGACCCACCTTAGCCAAACCCGAACTGATTACTGCTAGAACACCCAGGTTCTTCAATTTGTTTCTTACACTAGTTAAATACTTACTCAGAAGTGAAATAAAGAGAAAAGTTTATTCTGGAAACAAGTAAATAGTAGCTCAAGCAGAGGCTTATAGCAAGTCTGAAATACAGAAAAGAAATTAGATAGACTTCCTTGGGTCCATGCCAGTTCACTGCCCTGGAAACAAGGAAGCCCAACGTACATAGATTTCCCTCATTTTTATACAATTGATTTAGTACATGTTATACAATAATCCGGAAACTAATTACCATCTTAGCACATCCCACTAACTAATCATCTTCATGAAATTACCTCTATATCTAAGACTCCAAAAAACACACAAGTAACATGTTCAATCAATTGGTTATGGGAATATATTACCCCAGCTACACATAGGTGTTTTCTGGGTCTGAGTCTTTAATGTTTTGTTTTACTACTCAAAGCCAATTAGTGGATATAAAAGACTCATGGCTACTTATGAGAAAGTAATTGGATTATTTGCCAATTCAAATACAGTTCATTGGTTTCTCATAAGGAGAGAGAGCAGCTCTGTGGCCGTCTCTCTGACTTGAAGTAGGAAGTACATTCATTTTTATAGGTGCACTCTGGATACAGATAATATGACAGTAAGCACACCTGATTGGATCTATGTTAATGTCATAGTTAACACTGATTGGCTATGGTAATGAAGTGGTTAGTACTTTACTGGAAAAGCTAGCACTACTACTACTACTACTACTATTTAGCATTTTTATAGCGCTACAAAGCATACGCAGCGCTGCACAAACATAGAAGAAAGACAGTCCCTGCTCAAAGAGCTTACTAATAGACAAAAATAAAGCAAACAAATCAGTTAATGTGTAGAGGAAAGAGGAGAGTAGGGTAGGTGGAGGCGAGTGGTTACAAGTCAAAAGCAATGTTAAAGAGGATGTTATAATGCCGTTGTATCGCTCCATGGTACGACCGCACCTTGAGTATTGTGTTCATTTCTGGTCGCCGCATCTCAAGAAAGATATAGTGGAATTGGAAAAGGTGCAGCAAAGGGCGACTAAAATGATAGCGGGGATGGGACGACTTCCCTATGAAGAAAGACTAAGGAGGCTAGGGCTATTCAGCTTGGAGAAGAGACGGCTGAGGGGAGACATGATAGAGGTATATAAAATAATGAGTGGAGTGGAACAGGTGGATGTGAAGCATCTGTTCACGCTTTCCAAAAATACTAGGACTAGGGGGCATACGATGAAACTACAGTGTAGTAAATTTAAAACAAATCGGAGAAAATGTTTCTTCACCCAACGTGTAATTAAACTCTGGAATTCGTTGCCGGAGAAAGTGGTGAAGGCGGTTAGCTTAGCAGAGTTTAAAAAGGGGTTGGACGGTTTCCTAAAGGACAAGTCCATAAACCGCTACTAAACAGACTTGGAAAAATCCAAAATTCCAGGAATAACATGTATAGAATGTTTGTACGTTTGGGAAGCTTGCCACGTGCCCTTGGCCTGGATTGGCCGCTGTCGTGGACAGGATGCTGGGCTCGATGGACCCTTGGTCTTTTCCCAGTATGGCATTACTTATGTACTTTCAATCTAGATTTAAAGATGGTCAAGGATGGGGCAAGACGTAGGGGCTCAAGAAGTCTATTCCAAACATAGGGTGCAGCAAGATAGACGGGGTGAAGTCTGGAGTTGGCAGTAGTGGAGAAGGGAACAGATAAGAAGGATTTATCCATGGAAAAGCTAGCACTAGACCACCCCTTACTGGAAGACTAAGCCACGTTCCTGCAAGACCCCTCATTTCTACATTTTTGACCATATCTTCCTCAAAACACTTTCTATGGCACCTGGTCATCTTCCTATGAAGCCATCTTTGTTCTGTTTTTCAAAAAACATCTGTTACCACCATATTACCACATCCATGCAACTCAGCAAGTTAGACCCCCACCCTTGCGGTTTTCTCTGCAGTGTCCCAATAGCTCCTAAGCCTTTGAACAACACTGAAGTTCAAGTCAGAGTCACAGGCCTGTAAGATTTTCTCTCATTTTGAATCCTGAACCAAAGTCAGGCCTGGGACCCAATAATAATATTATTCATAAGCTAGCGGACTGTTCCCAACTTCACTATCCAAATACAATGTGGTTTCAAACTGTATGAAACACAGGAAATCTTGACCCAAGAATTAATGCAAATCTAAATATCCATTAAAGTTATCTTAATTACATTGGACCATTCTATATGCATGTACTTTTTTTTTTTGTTAAATTTGTACCCCGCGCTTTCCCCCTCATGGCAGGCAGACAACCCCTAAATTCACCAGCACTTAGCCACTCTCCCCTAGGAGTTGAACCCCTGGCTTTGAGCGGCTGGCAGGACTTCAGGAGCCGGCGGGGTTGCACGACCACTGACCAGACTGGTGGGCAAATAAACACAGTCCAGGAGCCCGTAAACAGCAAGGCAAAGAATAGTCAGTAAACAGTCCAAGGTCAAGGCAGGCAGTAAGACAGCGCGTGGTCAGCAAGCAATCCGAGGTCAGGAACACAGGAAATCACTGGAACAGATGACGACCACAACCTCTACGAATAGCAGAAGCCAAAGCATTGAAGCGCTGCAGACAGTGCCTTAAATAGGGGAGGAATTAGGCTAAAGCATGTGCAGCTGAATCAAGATGGCTGCCCCCATCAGCAGAGCTCTGAGGACCAAATATGGGCTTCCTTCCTATCCTCGTTAGTCCAAGATGGCTTCCTGGGAAACGCTCTAGCCAAGATGGCTGCTGCCCTTGCTCCACGTCGGATGACGGCTGCCGGACTAGGGAAACCGAAACATGCCTGATTCCTCTGAGCTAACCAAGATGGCTGTGGTCTTGCTCCAAGTCGGATGACGGCTGCCAAACTAGGAACCCGAAACCGGCCTTCCCCAGAGTAATCCTCGTCCTAGCCGGGAGACGCGTCGTACAGGTGAGGGACGTAACAGCTTCAGATTGAACAGTTTCTAATCCTTTCCTCATGTGTGAGAAAAACAGGACTCTAACACCCACATCATATAAGCAGGTAATATTTGGATGACGGGGTTCCTTTCATATATAAATATATATATATTTTGATTACCTGGTGTTAAGATTTACATGTCTCATTGGGCTATTAACACTGGTACACAGCTTTATAGTTGTCCAGTGGCAGTGGTATTTTGTTTTGTTTTGGGCCCTTCTTAATACCTGGTGGAAAGTTCTGCATGGTCTCTAATAGTCAATTGATCGGAACTCTACAAATCTTGCCATTATGACTTAATTCCTTTTAAGAATTTTCTCTCATGGCTGTAGTATTATACAGTGTTTTTTAAGAACTGCAGAAATTTTTCTCTATACGCATAGAGTAGATTATTCAGATGCCATGGGAATATATAAACTCTCTCATATTCTCTGAGGGACAGTTCTGTCTACCAAGCTCCCAATTACTCAACTGCCTTAGCAGGCATGCTTTATTCATGTCTTCCCTTCTTTTCCAACTGTCTTGAAGCCTCTCATATTTCATTTCAGCTTTCTTCTAGTAGTTACAGGACATATGACCACTTAGAGAATAAGGTCATCCTTTCATTCTGCATATTTTCCCACTTAAGGATAGTGGAAGGTCCTCAAACCATCTATTTGTGTTTTTCTCTTCTCTATCAGTTCAGCATTGGCAGATTATAAACATTCTGGTTTGGTCCATCTCCTATCCCTTACTCTTCCTTAGAGATCTTATTTTCTTGTCTCAAGCTTTCTTGAATTCTGATACAGTCTTGTCTCCTCCGCCTTCAACCAGTGTCTCTGGCACAAACTCACCTTTTCCGTTACAAGTATTTTCCAAGTCTGTCCTTTTTCATTTTCATTCTATGTGCCTTCACTCCAGAGCTTCCTTTCAATTGGAAGGGGACTTACTAACTTCCTATGCATTTATGCCATAGGTTCATAAGTATTGCTATACTGGGAAAGACCAAAAGTCCATCAAGCCCAGCATTCATATCTAGTGGGCATAGATACATAAGTTTTGCCATACTGGGAAAGCTCAAAAGTCCATCAAGCCCAACATTCATATCTATTGGGTGTGGGTCTGGTACATCTTGGTGAGGGAGGAGGCATGACCATGGTACGGGGATTGGGGAGATCCAGGAAAATTAAAGGCAGGTGAATCAGACGTCCATACTGTGCAAATTTTGCTGTCTGGAGCGTGCTACCATAGCTGGTGGACACCTATATTCGAAACTTAACCAGCTATGGGACGCCACAGAGATAGGGCTGGGTTATGTAGCCCTATTTAGGTAGTGTCCTTGGTCACCCTTCATCTCCTCCCTAGAACCCAGAAAATGGCTAGTTTTTTGCTTAGCATTAACTGGTCATTTGCAGCAGTATTCTCCCTTCTGTTCTATTTTAGATCTAAAACAATCTTCATCACGCTCTCAGAGTCACAAGTTTTTGTATGGCGACTCCTCGGTCAGTCTTAGTGGCAGTTCGGGAAGGAGAGTATTTAACGGCCTTGGAGATGACAGAAGCTTATTTACATATTCCTAGTCGGCAGGCTCATCGCAGATTCTTGCGCTTTACGATTCTAGGTTGACATTACCAGTTTCGTGCCCTGCTCTTCTGTCTCGCGGCAGCTACGCGCACTTTCTCCTTAGTTATGGTCGTAGTAGCAGCACCACTCATGAAACAAGGGATCCTTGTCAGCTCACGCACCGAGTGGTGCATTTCTTACAGTCTCTAGGTTGGGTGATGAATGTAGCCAGGTCTCTCTTTTGATTTCTCATTTGATCTCTCATATCTCTAATTTTCTTTCTTTGTGTAGTCAGGTTGGCGCAGAGTCTTTCGTCTCCTCTGCAAGCATCCCAGTTTATATTTTTTCTGGATGGCCACTTTCTAGTTCCCAAGAAGGTATTTTTCCTTCATCATATTTGGAATCTCAGGGCCGTCAATCGAGCTATTTAAGTATCAAGTCGTTATCACAAGAACCTTCGTTCCATCATAGGGATGCTTCGTGCAGTACACTTTTTGGCGGACGCTTGTTTGTATATTTTGTTTTTTCTTGGGGACCATAGCAGTTCGTCTACCTTTGGTTGAATTTTGTTCCCCTATTGACAAGCAAGGTGGTGAGAGCTATATTGGTATTTGCCATGGCAATGGGTTATGTCATCCGCCTAGGAGGAACTAAGAGTATACTCTTGAGATTGCAGTCAGTGAGGCTCTTGGCATGGGTGGACATTCGCGTAACTCCCTTTTCAGCCACTCATGTGACGGCAGTCGAAATGTTACAAGCCATTTTTTCTTAGTTGTCTCACCCTGGATTCAAGTGTTTTTTTTACGACACTTCAGGGCTATCTCTTTTTTGCCTTCTGGCTCACAAACATTTCTTGATTCTTCTGTCCAGTAACAGTCTCGATGGAGGCAGGGATAGACGCCATCGGTTAGCAGTGGTCTTTCAACCTTCTATATGCGTTGCCTCCGTCAATTCACTAGGTGTAGTCTCATTTAAAAAAAAAAATTTCCATCTGTCATCCATACCAGGCTTTATTTAGTCTTGTGATTTGGCTTTTTTGCGGGCTTCATTACTTAAGAGCGCATTTTCCACTTCAGTACTTCTTTCTATGCGGCGGTTGCGTTGTTGGGCCTCGTCTCTCTCTTTTTTTCTCTTCTCCTGCAGATTGCAGCTCTTTCCTGTTTCTGAGGTCCGATACGGGGTAATTTTTTGCCTCGTCTTTTTGGAAGTTCTCGCTTACTTCAAGGATCTTAGTCTCCTTCGCCCGACAGTCCGAGATTCTCTTCAACTCACAGTCTTATTCTTTCAGCTCTCATAGCTCCTCTTTCTGGGCTGTTTTTTCTTCTGGTCTCCTTTACGGTTTTCCACTTAAAGCACTGTTTTCTGGTACCCATTGTTTTTCAAGGTTTTTTTCTCTTAAAGCACTGTTTTCTAGAAGCCATAGCTTTTTCTTTAAGGTTTTCCTCTTCAAGCAGTGTTTTCTAGTAGCCATTGCAGCAAGTAGGTCTGTGTGTGGAGTACTTCTACAGTTGGTTACTTCTTTTCGGCCTACTGTAGTTTCGCGTTTTCACCTTTCCCAATCTTTCTTAGTGGTTTTTGGCCTTCTAGCCAGTAGCCGTAAGGGTTTGGTTGTTTCTATCCCGCTATTTTGGTTGTTTCTATCCCGCTATATCTCAACGGATTAAGGAAATGAGAACTTCTATTTGTCTTCTCACTGAGAGGGCGGTTGCATAGAGTATTACAACATATTCCACAACTTCAAAAGTGGGATCTTTCCTTACTACAGCGATTTTTGGTGCCCTCGGTGCACATTTGTAAGGCGGCAACCTGGGCTTCGCTTCATTCTTTTGCTCATTGAGACAGACTACATGTTAGTTGTCGCCAGGAGGCGGCCTATGCAGCATGGATATTTCTCTGCAGTTTTCATAGAGTCCCTCCCTGCAGGTTACTGCTTTGGTACTTCCCATCAGTCCAATCCTGGTCCAGTCCGGAGGGACGCTAAGGAAGGAGAAATTAGATCTTACCTGCTAATTTGCTTTCCTTTAGTCCCTCCGGACCGGACCAGGCCCCTCCCATGTTCTGTCAACTCTTTAGATTCTTTTGTTAAGTTTGGGAGTGTATTCGTTCTTTTACCACACGTGGAACGATTAAAAAAAAAAAAAATCAGATGCTACTATGTATATAAACTTTTACGTAGTCCATTCCACTTCTCTGGTGGTTGCTGGGGAGCTCAGTCGCTGGAATATATATAAAACCTTAAATAAGCCATTCCACTTCTCTGGTGAGAGTTGCTGGTGAACTCAGTTGCTGGAATATATATAAAACCTTAAGTGAGTCATACCACTTTCTGGTGAGAGTTGCTGGTGAGCTCTAATGCAAATGGGCCATACCACTTCTCTGGTGAGAGTTGCTGGTGAGCTCTAGTACTCGGCTTTGCCGAGGAAGTTGTGGCTGCTAGGATTCCATACGGCACAGAAGGTCTTTCTTTCTTTCCTGCTTTGTTATTCAAATACTGAGGCTAAGGTCACATCACCAGGGCTCCTATTGGCTCTCTAGAGTCAGAGTTTTTCTCAGTCTCCACCTGCTGGTAGGCGAGCACAACCCATCAGTCCAATCCTGGTCCGGTCTGGAGGGACTAAAGGAAAGCAAATTAGCAGGTAAAATCTAATTTCTCCTTTTCTCTTAAGTTTATTTTTCCCTATGAAAAAGTATGTTTTCTAAATATTGCATGTCTGTATTTCCTGTTCAAATGTAACAGCATGTTTAATTTGATTAAAACCAATAAATTTAAAATAAAATAAATCTAAAAAATTAACGTCTATAAGTTTCTGATTCAGCTGCTCACTGGGAACACATTTTGTCGCAGCTCGGAGCAAGAAGTAGGTAATTTTACCTTTTTTTCAGAGGGCAGGGGGTTCCCAAACGCTTCCCTTGTGGAATTGGTGGTGGAGGGTAAGGGCGCAAAAATACGTTTCCCTTCCGCATTCGCGTGGTCAGTGGTGAGGCGCTGGGTGCGCAGGCAGAGACGCCTTATTTGACCAGATTCTAACGGAGGACTTCCGAGTTCACCGGGCCTTCTGCCCTTGGGGCGTCGACGGCTTCCCGGCATGGCCGCCCTTTCTCCTGTGGGCGCCCATCCCCCGCTAACCGCCCTTCCTCCGTTGGCCGCCCAGCCTAGTTTAGCCACCCTTGTTTGGGCGGTGGTTATAAAGTTAAGCGCTCCCGCAAGGCTCCTTGGCGGAGTGACACATCGGTCGCCATTTTGATGGCGCAGCGCTCCTCTCCCTCTTTCCTCGGTTTTGAGGTTGAGAGCTCTTCTAGGGCCTTTGCCCAGGCCATGGAGGTACACGATCAGGAGGGATTTTCCCCTGAATTTGTTTTCTTGCTGCATCAGGCCTTCAGCTGCAACGCTGCTCCTGCTTCCCGGGCCTCTTCTGTGGCTGACAAGGGTGAGGTGCCCGCTCTGTGCTAGCGCCCACGAGTGGAGCCTTCTGTTTTGGAGGATTCCGTCTTATCTGAGGTAGATGAGGGCAGCGTCTCTGAATTCTCCCCGAGGTCCTTTGGGGATTTAATGGAGGAGGCTGATCATCGCTCTGTTGGAACAGCTGACCCCTCTGCAGCACGGCCTTTCCGCTCTGTGGAGCTGCCTAACCTGTTGCTTCAGGCTATGAGCATTCTAAACATTCCCTCTCCGGAGGAAGCGCCTCCCTCGGCCTTGGCTGGTTCCTCCATTATGTTGGGAACCAAGCACCCTCCCAGGACCTTTCATATACATGAAGCCATGCATACTCTAAAAAATAAGCGGCGAGCCTCAAGGTGGCTCGGGCTATGTCTCGGCTGTACCCTCTGCCAGAGGGCGAGCGAGAGGCCTTGCGCTGGCCGGCAGTGGACTCTCTGATTACGGCCGTGACTAAAAAGTCGGCACTGCTGGTGGAGGGTGTCACTGCTCTCAAGGAGTCTCAGGACAAGAAGCTAGAGGTGGCCTTTAAGTTGGACTTTGAGGCGGATGCCTTGTGCTTGCAAGCCTCAGTATGCTGCTCATATGTGGCCAGGGCGTGCCTGTCTGTGTTACAGCGGGCTTCTCCCTCGGTTCCTTCCTTGAGGGTGATTTGGTGGGTCCTGGAGTCGAGCTTGGCATACTTGGCAGACCTGCTATATGATGTCTTGAGAGCCTCGGCTAAAGGCCTTGCTCAGACAGTCTCCACCTGTAGGTGGTTTGGGCTTAAGCATTAGTCTGCTGATCAAACCGAGCTTCTCATTTTCCCCCCCAAACCCACCTCCCCACTCCCCCCGTTTTCTATTTCTGTTGATGGATCTCTCATTCTCCCCGTCTCCTCAGCTCGAAACCTTGGGGTCATCTTTGACTTTTCTCTCTCCTTCTCTGCTCATATCCAGCAGATCGCCAAGACCTGTCGTTTCTTTCTTTACAACATCCGTAAAATCCGCCCCTTTCTTTCCGAGCACTCTACCAAAACCCTCATCCACACCCTTGTCACCTCTCGTTTAGACTACTGCAATCTGCTTCTTGCTGGCCTCCCACTTTGTCACCTCTCCCCTCTCCAATCGGTTCAAAACTCTGCTGCCCGTCTCATCTTCCGCCAGGGTCGCTTTACTCATACTACCCCTCTCCGAAAGTCGCTTCACTGGCTCCCTATCCGTTTTCGCATCCTGTTCAAACTTCTTCTACTAACCTATAAATGTACTCACTCTGCTGCTCCCCAGTATCTCTCCACACTCGTCCTTCCCTACACCCCTTCCCGTGCACTCCGCTCCATGGAAAAATCCTTCTTATCTGTTCCCTTCTCCACTACTGCCAACTCCAGACTTCGCGCCTTCTCTCTCGCTGCACCCTACGCCTGGAATAAACTTCCTGAGTCCCTACGTCTTGCCCCATCCTTGGCCACCTTTAAATCTAGACTGAAAGCCCACCTCTTTAACATTGCTTTTGACTCGTAACCACTTGTAACCACTCGCCTCCACCTACCCTCCTCTCCTCCTTCCTGTACACATTAATTGATTTGATTTGCTTACTTTATTTTTGTCTATTACATTGTAAGCTCTTTGAGCAGGGACTGTCTTTCTTCTATGTTTGTGCAGCGCTGCATAAGCCTTGTAGCGCTATAGAAATGCTAAATAGTAGTAGTAGGGTTCTCAGACAAGGTCATCGCCACTATGCTGAGAGCACGGAAGCACTCTACCTCCACAGCTTACACTAGGGTCTGGCGTACCTTTGAATCTTGGTGTAAGACCAGCTTCCTGTCGCCGTTCTCGGCTCCAATGGTTGCAGTGCTGCAAGACGTTCTGGAGAAAGGACTATCGCTCAGTTTGCTTAAAGTCCAGGTGGCGGCTATAGCTTGTTTCAGGGGTCGCCTGAAGGAGGACTTCCCTGGCCTTCCAGCCAGATGTGGTGCGTTTTCTGAAAAGAGTTAATCACCTGCGACCTCCTGTGCACTCAGTGACACCTGCGTGGAATCTCATGCTGGTGCTTCGGGCCTTGCTGAGCCACCCTTTGAGCCTTTATCGGCTATCTCTTGAGGACCTCACGTTTAAGGCGGTGTTCTTGGTGGCAATCACTTCAGCCAGTAGAGTTCCGAGATCCAGGCGCTCTCGTGTCAGGAGCCGTTCCTGCGGTTCACGGAGGCTGGGTGGTTATTCGCCCAGTTCCTTCCTTCCTGCCCGAGATTGTTTCTTGCTTTCATGTGAATCAGCAGCTGTCTACCCTCCTTCCGTAGGGAGGATTATCCAGAGTAGTTTCGTGCCCTCAGATGCCTGGATGTTAGACAAGTCATCAGTAAATACTTGGAGGTGACTAACGATTTCCTATTCAGCTGAAGGCTCATCCTACTAGAGCGCAGGTGGCCTCTATGGCGGAGTCCAGAGCCGTTTCCTTGGAAGAGATTTGCAGATCGGCCACTTGGGTGTTGGCCCATACCTTCTCAAAGCATTTCCACTTGGATGTGGCTGTTCGTGCCGAGGCACAGTTTGGAGCATCAATGTTGCGCTCAGGGATTTCTATGTCCCACCCTGTGTAGATACTACTTGGGTATATCCCACCAGTCTAGGGATTGATCTGCTTGATGATATGGAAGATAAAATTATGTATCATACCTGATAATTTTCTTTCCATTAATCACAGCAGATCAATCCATAGTATCTCCCAGATGTCTGTACTGTTGTTGTTTATATTTCAGTTATTGTTCATGAGGACTTCGTGTGCAAGTTCTTCCAGTTGGATTTTATGTTCAAGTTCCAGTCATTGTTCATGAGGACTTAGTGTTCAGGTTCTTCCAGTTGGATTTCCCTTGAGTTGGGACAACTTTGTGTTACAGTGAGCTGCTGCTTCTCCCCTTCCCCGTTTCAGTGGTGGCCGGGTTGAGCTCTAAATTGCTGGTGCTCCCTCCCGCTTTGGCGGTGTTGGACAGCCTTGTATCCCTCCCGCTTAGGCGGTGGTAGGGTAAGCCAGCTCCTCCCATGGTTGCGATAGTAGGATATGCCATTTCCCCCCGCGTCGGTGAGTCCCCCCCCCCCCCCCCGCTTGGCGGTGGTGGGTTGATGGGTGTGTCCCTGTGTGGGTGTAATTCTCTTCGTTGGTGATTCCTGCGGATGGAGCTTTGATATCGACCATACTGAGGATTTCCTGGCAGCATATGACCACATATAGGGAGGCAAAGGTTTGCTCTCTATCTCCACCTGCTGGTAGATGGACACAACCCACCAGTCTATGGATTGATCTGCTATGATTAATGGAAAGAAAATTATCAGGTATGATACATAATTTTACTTTGCCCCTGGTACAAAATAAGTACCTGAATATATATAAACCGCTTTGAATGTAGTTGCAAAACCTCAGAAAGGCAGTAGATCAAGTCCCATTTCCCTTTCCCTTATGACATCACAATATCAGAAGTGAGCCAAGTATCAGGCAATCAAGCCATTGTGACATCACTGATGAGGTTGGCTCTTATTGGTGGAATGAGTGGAGGAGTAAGCTAGTGGTTAGTGCAGTGGACTTTGATTCCGGGGAACTGAGTTCGATTCCCACTGTAGCTCCTTGTGACTATGGGCAAGTCACTTAACCCTCCATTGCCCCTGGTACAAATAAGTACCTGAATATACGTAAACCGCTTTGAATTTTTTTGGGTGGCAGAGCCGGTGGTGGGAGGCGGGGCTGGTGGTTGGGAGGCGAGGATAGTGCTGGGCAGACTTATACGGTCTGTGCCATGAAATAGACTGGTACAAATCAAGGTAAGATATACACAAAAAGCAGCACATATGAGTTTAATCTGTTGGGCAGACTGGATGGACTGTGCAGGTCTTTTTCTGCCGTCATCTACTATGTTACTATGAATGTAGTTGCAAAAACCTCAGATAGGCGGTATATCAAGTCCCCTTTCCCTCCCTGTACATCTAGCCCTGTCTTTGGCCGTTTTCAAGTCCAAACTTAAAGCCCATCTCTTTACCACTGCTTTTGACTCCTAACCACTACTCACTTGCCCTGTCCTTTTATCCTCATCTCTTTATTCCCTTACCCTTATTTGTTCTGTCTGTTTACCTGTCTTATCTAGATTGTAAGCTCTTTGAGCAGGGACTGTCTTTTTTGTGTATGGTGTACAGCGTTGCGTATGCCTTGTAGCGCTATAGAAATGATAAGTAGTAGTAGCTCATATTTGTGTTGTTTTGAGAGTACGAGGATGACGGCTGAGTGGGGGGAAGGGAAACATAGAATAACCTAAGTGGCTTCAAAGTTTTGATGTCATCCCATCTCCTGTTTTTATCCAACCTCCTTGGTATGACTAGACTGATTTCCAATAGGGAACACTGAAAAGCTGATATCCAATAAGGTGAGTCAGATCTATGAGGCAGGAAGGTGATAATAGCCAATAGCAGAGCTCTTGTCATTGAAAAAGTGATTGACTGAAAAACCAGCAAATAAGGGTTAGAGGTAGGTGCAGGAGCAACCAATGAAGGTTAAAGGCAGAGCTGGGTGTGTGAGGAGCCAATGAGGGTTAGAGGTGGGTGTGTGATGAGCCAATGAGGGTTAGCGGTGGGTGTGTGATAAGCTAATGAGAAGTGTTTGCTCATGTTTATTAATGTGTCTCTTCTCTGCAGTAAATGTGACTCTGGATCCTGAAACCGCTAGTCCTGATCTCGTCCTGTCTGAAGATGGGAAAAGTGTCACATGGAGAAACACAGGACAGAATGTGCCGGACACTCCTCAGAGATTTGATGATGAGCCCTGTGTGCTGGGGAGTGAGGGCTTCACCTCAGGGAGACATTACTGGGAGGTGGAGGTGGGGGATGATCATTTCTGTGAATTGGGAGTGTGTAAAGACTCTGTGAGGAGGAAGGGGGAGATCAAACTGTCACCTGGGGAAGGATTCTGGACAGTGGGGCTGTGGCATGAACAGAGTTGCTGGGCCCTCACCGACCCTGAGACCCAGCTCCCCCTGAGTGAGTTCCCCAGGGCAGTGGGGATTCTGCTGGACTATGAGGCAGGAAAGGTCTCATTTTATGATGCAGATAATAAATCTCATCTCATCACCATCACTGACTCCTTCACAGGGAAACTCCGACCTTTCTTCGGGACTTATTCTGAAATTCCTCTGAGAATTCGCCAGGTACCAGCCTGGAATTAAACAGCAGGACTCAGGATTCTCTCTCTCTCTGCTTGACAATTTGTAGTTATGTTACCAGAGTCTTATGTACAAATAAATCTGGGAAGCTCTGCTGCTCTTCCTTATCCTATATAATAATTCTCACCTCCAACATTCTGAGGCTGCCTGGAACCGTGGATCCCTCGGAGATGGTCTGGATCATGTAGTAGACAACAGTGACGTAACACAACCCACACCAGATTGGCCAGTAGAAGGGAGAGGGGCGGAGCCTCGATACAGGGAGCAGCGAATCAGTACAACAAGGGGAATGCACAGCAGCAGGAACAGAAGCCTCTCTCACACAGTCACTCTCTCAAACATACACACTCAGAGGAAAACCTTGCTAGCGCCCGTTTCCTTTCAAACAGAAACGGGCCTTTTTTACTAGTGATTTCATAAAATCCAGCTTCTTTCCTGATTTATTTCCTGAGGGCCCCTTTTACTAAGCCGCCCAAAACCCACACCTACACTACCGCAGGCCACTTTTTACCGCAGCTTAGTAAAAGGACCCCTTAATCTGAAGTCTCTGGCAGGATTGTGAGAGGTGGAAGAGTTTTCAGATTTGTGTTAAACATGTTCAAATCGATCACTGCCACAGAAATATTAAAGTTTGAGGATTTCTTTCTTTCCTGTAACGGTGGAAACCAGAAAACTTGCAGAGTTTAAAACATGAAATTACCTATATAATAATTTGTACCTCAAGGTTCTCTGGCTGTCTGGGTTCGTAACATCCTGACATCAGCTCGCCTCCAGCGTTCCCTTCCCTCTCACTGTCCCGCCCTCGCGTAAAGACAAAATGACGTCAGAGGAGGGCAGGACACAGGGAGAGAAGGAGTCCCGAAGGCAGGCGATCTGCTGCTGCCTGCAGCGCTTTCACACGGAGGTAAGAGACGCTATGATTTCAATGCAGGGGGCCTGGCCCGGTGGCGGACGGAGGAAGGCGGGTGGAGGGGGGGAGCGGCGGTGACCTCAGGTGGGGCGGTGCCCTGGGCCGGGCCCAGTCTCTCTGTGGCCCTGATGTTACCTCGGGGTTCCATTGCTGTCTGCCTGCCTCTTGTCATTACTTCCTGATGGGAGGGCGGGGCAGTGAGGGGGAATGGAACACTGGACGCAGGCTGACGTCAGGAGATGCCAGGAACCCAGGCAGCCTCAGAACGTTGGAGGTGCAAATTATTATATAGGATATGAGGGACAGAGATGGGATCAGAGCCTGTGAATGTGATGTGAGGTTTCAATTTAACAGTGAGCGTGACAGAGATGGGACTAGAGCTCATGAATGCAAGGAGAGATCTCAATGGCACAGAGAGCGGCAGAGATGGGATTAGAGCTCATGAATGTAAAGAGGGTTTTCAACGACATTGTGAAAGTGACAGATGGTAGAAGATATTGTGAAGATATAGGGGCCCTTTTACTAAGCCGCATAGGCACATATGTGCGTCCTATGTGCGTCAGTTTTGAATTACTGCCCATTTTCTAATCGCACCCACTATGCGTCCCAGAAAATTCTCCTGTGCGGCACTAACCGGGCAGTAATCGTCATTCTACGTGCGCTGATGATTACCACCCAGTTAACACATGAGACTTTACCGCTAGTTCAATGGATGGTGGTAAGGTCTCAGGCCCAAAATGGACACACGCCAGTTTTAATTTTGCTGCACATCCATTTACGGCTAGAAAAAGGCCATTTTTGCAGGTGAGCTGAAAAATGGACCTACGCATGCCTAATACACGCGTCTACACCTTAGTAAAAGGACCCCATAGTGAATAATATGAAACTCTACAGCTCTATCCTCGGGGGGATCAAGAACCATGAGGTATATTAAGAGACTGTAAGCTCAGTAGGGCAGGGACTCATTGTACTTCTATGTATTCTGTCTTTTATGATGTCATAAATACTGATGGTCAGCAGTGGGTTCAGATCCTGGAGAACTGGGTTCAATTCCCTCTGCAGCTCTGTTGCCCCAGGTACAATATATAACTTAGACTGTCAGCCCACTAGGGACAGTGCAAAGTACCTGCAATAGAAATTGTAAACCCCATAATCACCTCAGGGGTCACTTGCAGTATATAAAGCACTGAAATAAATAAATAAAAGCTGTTTTCTATTTAATTTTCTGTTTGTCACTGTTCATAGTTCCACAGATGTTTCCTGGGCGATCCCCGCTAATACGGTTCAAGACCACTGTTAAATAGATGGCCGCTCATGTAGATGGCCGGCGCCGTTTGATTATGCCCCTCTATGATACTATATGTGTTTTAAATCTATATAGACTCCTGAAAATGGCACCACCAGTGCCGAAACAAGGTACCTTGTAGAGTCTTTACTCAAATAAATTATATTTCACATATTGGACGTCTCTAGTCTGCTTTTTGAAGAACCTGGTTCTGTTCCCACTCCTGTTCTTGCTCCTGAGGCTTTCTTCAGATTTCTACCTCCAACCATTGATACAGCTCTCAGAATTACGGAGTCTCTGTGCCCTGGGGCAACACTTCTGAACATCTGACTGTGAGTAAATTATCTGTATTTATTCAATAAAGGACATTTCAGAAAATAAAGAGGCTTCAGGTGTGTGCTGGTGTTCCAAGGTTATACTTCAAGATATTGAGACTTTACAGTTCACAAGTCTTAAGAGGATTGACACTGAGAAATTAACGGGCTTAGACCCCTTCATTAAGTCCAGCATGGCCCTTTCCAGAACCTCACCTTCTCTTCTCCCTTATGGTCTAGAACCTCACACTGTCTTCATGCAACCTTCTCTGTGGACCAGCTCCTCAACTCTCTTCACCCCACCCCACCCCACATGGTCTTGCACCTCATCTTATTTACTTATTTATTTTATGTATTGCATTTGTATCCCACATTTTCCCACCTCTTTGCAGGCTTAATGTGGCTTACAATATTCGCTTTCCTAGCCGCAGCAGCACACTGAGCAGAAGGTTTCAGCGTATATCGACGATGACACCCAGATCCCTTTCTTGGTCCGTAACTCCTAACGTGGAACCTTGCATGACGTAGCTATAATTCGGGTTCTTTTTTCCCCACATGCATCACCTTGCACTTGCTCACATTAAACGTCATCTGCCATTTAGCCGCCCAGTCTCGTAAGGTCCTTCTGTAATTTTTCACAATCTTGTCGCGAGTTAACGATTTTGAATAACTTTGTGTCAGCAAATTTAATTACCTCGCTAGTTACTCCCATCTTCTGATCATCCCCCTGTTAGCCATGCGGCCATCCTTCCTGGCACCACAACAGCCCCAGAAACCCCCACTCTACACTGCTGGACTGCCTCAGCCTGATCCCAGTGCTCCTTTCCCATTTTGCAGTCCACACCACTCTACCTCTCTGCAAGAAATACAATGTTACAATTTTCCATTGTTACACTTACAAAATACAATGTTACAATTTTCCATTGTTCCACTTAACAGATTGAGAACCTGCCTGTTTTTCAGCTAATAAGGAAGCGATACTTATAGTATGGAAACTATTTTTTGTGGTTCCTTATTGGCTGAAAACATATTATAAGTAACGAGGCAGATTGAATTCTACTACTCTCTTATTCTGGTGATTCAGGGGACTGATGTAGTTAGAGGAACAAAAACCCTGCAGAAACTGACTCAGAAGGAGACACAGACACCCACCTTCAGCTCTTTCTCTTCAGTAGATTTAAACTTCAGAAGATCTTCCAGATCCTTTCTCAGAGGCTCCAGGTGCATTTTAAGTTTTTCCTGTGAACATTAAACATCATTGATTAGCATGTGATTATTTTTATAAACACAATTTCAGACTTGACTGTAAATGTGAGATGTCCCTTCCAATTTAGATCGTTTCTTTGAAAGAACTGAAGTCTGATGGGTCAACATTCAAAGTGATATAACCAGGCAGGATAAGCTTCACCTGAAGTATTGTGTTCAGTTTTGGAGGCCGTACCTTGTGAAGGATGTTAAAAAAATGGAAGCGGTGCAAAGAAAAGCTACGAGAATGGTATGGGATTTGGGTTCCAAGACGTATGAAGAGAGACTTGCTGACCTGAACATGTATACCCTGGAGGAAAGGAGGAACAGGGGTGACATGATACACACGTTCAAATATTTGAAAGGTATTAATCCGCAAACAAATCTTTTCCGGAGATGGGAAGGCGGTAGAACGAGAGGACATGAAATGAGATTGAAGGGGGGCAGACTCAGGAAAGATGTCAGGAAGTATTTTTTCACAGAGAGGGTGGTGGATGCTTGGAATGCCCTCCCGCGGGAGGTGGTGGAGATGAAAACGGTAACGGAATTCAAACATGCGTGGGATATACATAAAGGAATCCTGTGCAGAAGGAATGGATCCTCAGAGGCTTAGCTGAAATTGGGTGGCGGAGCAGGTGGGGGGAAGAGGGGTTGGTGGTTGGGAGGCGAAGATAGTGGAGGGCAGACTTACACGGTCTGTGCCAGAGCCGGTGATGGGAGGAGGGACTGGCGGTTGGGAGGCGGGAAATACTGCTGGGCAGACTTATACGGTCTGTGCCCTGAAAAAGACAGGTACAAATCAAGGTAAGGTATACACATATGAGTTTATCTTGGGCAGACTTGATGGACCGTGCAGGTCTTTTTCTGCCGTCATCTACTATATTACTATGGTTAAATCATGCTGAACTGGCCATGAACCAATATTAAACAGCACTTAACCCAATAGTGCCACTGAATATTGGGAAAAGTTCTGTCCAGGCAGTGGAGGGAGGGGTGATTCGGGGGCAGAGTCAGGGTGGAACTGAGAGATATGCGGGCACCAGTAATATTCAGTTCCAGTGCCCCATATCTAACCAGGTAAACTGAACCATGAACAAGGTGTCCTAACCAGGGATTTAGACTATCTCTACTACTACAACAAATCATTTCTATAGCGCTACCAGTCGTACGCAGCGCTTCACAATAGAACATGAAGAAAAGACAGTCCCTGCTCCAAAGAGTTTACAATCTAAATCAGGACAGACAGGACAAATAAGGGTAGGACAGACAGAAGGACACATAGGGAAAGGGCCTATTGAAGAGAGGAAGACAAGATAAAGGTTACGAGCAGGTGACAAGTTAGGAATTAAAAGCAGCATCAAACAGGTAGGCCTTTAGCCCAGATTTGAAGGCGGCCAGGAATGGAGCTAGACGTAATGGCTCAGGAAGTCTATTCCGGGCATAGGGTGCGGCGAGATAAAAGGAACGGAGTCTGGAGTTAGCGATGGAGGAGAAGGGTGCAATTAGGAGAGATTTGCCTAGTGAACAGAGTTCCTGGGAAGGAGTGTAGGGAGAGATGAGGGTGGAGAGGTAGTGAGGGGCAGCAGAGTGAATGCACTTATAGGTTAATAAGAGGAGCTTGAACTGTATACGGAAACGGACAGGGAGCCAGTGAAGTGACTTCAGAAGAGGGCTGATATGGGCATAGCGACCTTTGGTGAAATATTAATCGTGCAGCAGAATTTTGAACAGATTGAAGAGGAGAGAGATGGCTGAGTGGAAGACCTGTGAGAAGCAAGTTGCAGTAGTCCAAGCGAGAGGTGATGAAAGTGTGGATGAGGGTTCTGGTAGCGTGCTCAGAAAGGAGAGGGCGAATTTTGGTGATATTATAGAGGAAGAAACGACAGGTTTTAGCAATCTGTTGGATATGTGCAGAGAAGGAGAGGGAGGAGTCGAAGATGGCCCCAAGGTTACGAGCAGATGAGACAGGAAGAATGAGTGTGTTGTCGACAGAAATAGAGAGTGGGGAAGGAGAGAGGTAGGTTTAGGTGGGAAGATAAGAAGCTCAGTTTTGGACATATTGAGCTTCAGGTGGCGGTAAGACATCCAGGGAGCAATGTCAGACAGGCAGGCAGATATCTTGGCCTGTATTTCTGCCAAGATTTCTGGTGTGGAGAGACAGATCTGGGAGTCATCAGCGTAAAGGTGATATTGAAAACCATGGGCTGAGATCAGAGCACCAAGGGAGGAAGTATAGATGGAGAAAAGGAGAGGACTAGGACAGATCCTTGAGGTACACCCACTGAGAGCGGGATAGAGGAAGAGGAGGATCCACCAGAGTATACACTAAAAGTATGCTGAGAGAGATAAGAAGAAAACCAGGAAAGAGCAGAGTTCTGAAATCCAAGTGAGGACAGCGTGCCAAGGAGTAGGCTGTGATCAACAGTGTCAAAAGCAGCAGAAAGATCGAGAAGGATTAGGATAGAGTAGAACCCTTTGGATTTAGCCAGGAGTAGATCATTGGAGACTTTAGCAAGTGCTGTTTCAGTTGAATGAAGGGGGCGAAAGCCAGATTGGAGTGGATCAAGAATAGCTTGAGAAGAAAGAAAGTCGAGGCAGCGACGGTGGACAGCATGTTCTAGTATCTTGGATAAGAAAGGGAGGAGGGAGATGGGGAGATAGTTGGAAGGAGAGGGTAGGATCCAGAGAAGGTTTTTTGAGGAGTGGGGTGACTACGGAATGTTTGAAGGCATCAGGGACAGTCGCAGTGGAAAGTGACAGATTGAGGATATGACAGATGAAAGGGGTGACAGCAGGAGAGATAGTGTTGAGTAGATGAGTGGGGATAGGGTCAGTGGGGCAGGTGGTAAGTTTTGAGGATGAAAGAAGAAGTAAGGTTTCTTTTTCAGTGATTTCAGAAAAGGAAGAAAAGAAGGCAGGGGTAAGAGGGTTGAGAGAGTGGACTAAGGGAAGAGGGGGTGGAGCTGGTTGCGAATTGAAGTTTAATCTTGTGAACCTTACTGTGAAAGTAATCAGCCAAAGTCTGGGGAGAAAGTGAAGGGGGAGATGGAGGAGAAGGCACTTTAAGGAGAGAGTTTAGCGTGGCAAAGAGACGTCGAGGGTTCGAACCAATAGAGTTAGTGAATTGGATATAATAATCCTGTTTGGCAAGTTGAAGAGCAGATTGGAAGGAGGTCAGCAAGAATTTGAAGTGAATGAAGTCAGCATGGGCACGAGATTTAAGCCAAAGGCGTTCAGCAGAGCGGGCACAAGAGCGTAGGTAGCGGATAGTAGGGGTCAGCCAAGGCTGGGGTTTGGTACGTTTTACAGGACGAGACACAGAAGGAGCGAGAGTGTCCGAGTGGATGACAGAATAGTATTATAGGAAGAGACAGCCTCATTGATGGACTTGGTTGATATAGCAATAGAGAAAAGATTAGAGATATTGGAGGACAGGGTAGAAGGGTTAATAGCCTGTAGATTCCTAAACATGTTGGTTAGAATAGGATGGGACCGAGGAGGAGGGTGTCTAAGTGTGAAAGTAAAAGGATGATGGTCAGATAGGGGAAGAGTTGAGGCAAGGAAATTGGAGGGTGAACAGTTGGAGAAGAATACAAGATCGAGACAGTGGCCATTCTGGTGAGTAGGGGCGGTGGAGCACATTTGTAGATTGAAGGAGGATGTTAAGACAAGAAATTGAGAAGTATAAGAGTTAGAGGGGTCATTAACATGAAAGTTAAAATCCCCAAGAATGAGGGAAGGAGATGAAGGTTCAAGAAAGAAGGAGAGCCAGTCATCAAAGTCAGTGAGAAAGGAAGAGGGGGATTTAGCAGGGGGTCGATAAATGACTGCTACCCGGAGAGGCAGAGGAGCAAATAGACGGATCGAGTGGACTTTGAAGGAAGAAAAACAGTGAGACTGAGGTGGAAGAATGGGTTGAAATTTACAGGAGGGTGAGAGTAGTAGCCCGACACTGCCTCCACGGCCAACTGAGCGAGGAGTATGGAAGAAGAGATAACCTCCATGACATAGGGCTGCAACTGACAGGGTAAATCCAGGTTTCAGTTAGCGCAAGCTGATATGACAGATAAAGAGATCATGGATGTAGGAGAGATTGTTGCAGACAGAGTGAGTGTTCCATAGAGCACAAGAGAAGGGCAGAGAAGAAGGGGGTGGAGAGGAATAGAAATAAGATTGGAAGTATCATGATAAGGCCTGTACGAATAGGATGAGGGCTGATGTGGGGGACCAGGATTGGGATTAATGTCACCAGCAGAGAGCAGGAGAAGGAGTAAGAGAGTACGGAGGAGAGTAGGAGAGGAATGACGACAGCGACGAAGGCGAGATGTATTCAGGTAAAAAGGTGAGGGGTGAATTGAAGGTTGAGAGCTGTGAAGAATTGTGAGGAAAAAAGAGATGGTGAGGAGAGGGGTAGAGAGGTGATGAATACAGAGGGAAGACAATGTGTTCCTACAGTGGGAAGTGGTTTCATAAGGAGGAACAGATTGGGAAGGGATTGTGCCAAGAAGAGCAGGTGTATAGGAGCCATAGGAATAGCAGATTATGGTACAGAAATGCTCAGAATAAGCTGAAGGGGGTGGAGGTTCAGATAGGCTCGGAGCGATTAGGAGGGGGATGGTAGAGGCAATAGAGGTAATAGCTAATAATACAACATAATACAATTCATGGTAATGCATATACAGTAGTAGAATAGCCAATAATAGTAGACAGTTAGATAGCTAGACAGTTAGCTAATAGTCACAGAGTTGAGGCAGCAAGGCTGGAGGCTGGAACAAAGGAGTAGAGGTTGTAGGATTGGATTTTAAGCTGCAGGCTGGAACAGATGGAACAGGCTGGAACAGAGGGTGCAGGCTGGAACAGATGGAACAGGCTGGAACAGAGGGTGCAGGCTGGAACAGATGGAACAGGCTGGAACAGAGGGTGTAGGCTGGAACAGATGGAGCAGGCTGGAACAGAGGGTGTAGGCTGGAACAGATGGAACAGGCTGGAACAGAGGGTGCAGGCTGGAACAGATGGAACAGGCTGGAACAGAGGGTGCAGGCTGGAACAGATGGAACAGGCTGGAACAGAGGGTGCAGGCTAGAACAGATGGAACAGGCTGGAACAGAGGGTGTAGGCTGGAACAGAGGGTGTAGGCTGGAACAGATGGAACAGGCTGGAACAGAGGGTGCAGGCTGGAACAGATGGAGCAGGCTGGAACAGAGGGTGTAGGCTGGAACAGATGGAACAGGCTGGAACAGAGGGTGCAGGCTGGAACAGATGGAACAGGCTGGAACAGAGGGTGTAGGCTGGAACAGATGGAGCAGGCTGGAACAGAGGGTGTAGGCTGGAACAGATGGAACAGGCTGGAACAGAGGGTGCAGGCTGGAACAGATGGAACAGGCTGGAACAGAGGGTGTAGGCTGGAACAGATGGAACAGGCTGGAACAGAGGGTGCAGGCTGGAACAGATGGAGCAGGCTGGAACAGAGGGTGTAGGCTGGAACAGATGGAACAGGCTGGAACAGAGGGTGCAGGCTGGAACAGATGGAACAGGCTGGAACAGAGGGTGTAGGCTGGAACAGATGGAACAGGCTGGAACAGAGGGTGCAGACTGGAACAGATGGAACAGGCTGGAACAGAGGGTGTAGGCTGGAACAGATGGAGCAGGCTGGAACAGAGGGTGTAGGCTGGAACAGATGGAACAGGCTGGAACAGAGGGTGCAGGCTGGAACAGAGGGAGCAGGCTGGAACAGAGGGTGCAGGCTGGAACAGAGGGTGTAGGCTGGAACAGATGGAACAGGCTGGAACAGAGGGTGCAGGCTGGAACAGATGGAGCAGGCTGGAACAGAGGGTGTAGGCTGGAACAGATGGAACAGGCTGGAACAGAGGGTGCAGGCTGGAACAGATGGAACAGGCTGGAACAGAGGGTGTAGGCTGGAACAGATGGAGCAGGCTGGAACAGAGGGTGTCGGCTGGAACAGATGGAACAGGCTGGAACAGAGGGTGCAGGCTGGAACAGATGGAACAGGCTGGAACAGAGGGTGCAGGCTGGAACAGATGGAGCAGGCTGGAACAGAGGGTGTAGGCTGGAACAGATGGAACAGGCTGGAACAGAGGGTGCAGGCTGGAACAGATGGAACAGGCTGGAACAGAGGGTGCAGGCTGGAACAGATGGAACAGGCTGGAACAGAGGGTGCAGGCTGGAACAGATGGAACAGGCTGGAACAGAGGGTGCAGGCTGGAACAGATGGAGCAGGCTGGAACAGAGGGTGTCGGCTGGAACAGATGGAACAGGCTGGAACAGAGGGTGCAGGCTGGAACAGATGGAACAGGCTGGAACAGAGGGTGCAGGCTGGAACAGATGGAGCAGGCTGGAACAGAGGGTGTAGGCTGGAACAGATGGAACAGGCTGGAACAGAGGGTGCAGGCTGGAACAGATGGAACAGGCTGGAACAGAGGGTGCAGGCTGAAACAGATGGAACAGGCTGGAACAGAGGGTGTAGGCTGGAACAGATGGAGCAGGCTGGAACAGAGGGTGCAGGCTGGAACAGATGGAACAGGCTGGAACAGAGGGTGCAGGCTGGAACAGATGGAACAGGCTGGAACAGAGGGTGCAGGCTGGAACAGATGGAGCAGGCTGGAACAGAGGGTGTAGGCTGGAACAGATGGAACAGGCTGGAACAGAGGGTGTAGGCTGGAACAGATAGAACAGGTTGGAACAGAGGGTGCAGGCTGGAACAGATGGAGCAGGCTGGAACAGAGGGTGTAGGCTGGAACAGATGGAACAGGCTGGAACAGAGGGTGCAGGCTGGAACAGATGGAACAGGCTGGAACAGAGGGTGCAGGCTGAAACAGATGGAACAGGCTGGAACAGAGGGTGTAGGCTGGAACAGATGGAGCAGGCTGGAACAGAGGGTGCAGGCTGGAACAGATGGAACAGGCTGGAACAGAGGGTGCAGGCTGGAACAGATGGAGCAGGCTGGAACAGAGGGTGTAGGCTGGAACAGATGGAACAGGCTGGAACAGAGGGTGTAGGCTGGAACAGATAGAACAGGCTGGAACAGAGGGTGCAGGCTGGAACAGATGGAGCAGGCTGGAACAGAGGGTGTAGGCTGGAACAGATGGAACAGGCTGGAACAGAGGGTGCAGGCTGGAACAGATGGAACAGGCTGGAACAGAGGGTGCAGGCTGAAACAGATGGAACAGGCTGGAACAGAGGGTGTAGGCTGGAACAGATGGAGCAGGCTGGAACAGAGGGTGCAGGCTGGAACAGATGGAACAGGCTGGAACAGAGGGTGCAGGCTGGAACAGATGGAACAGGCTGGAACAGAGGGTGCAGGCTGGAACAGATGGAGCAGGCTGGAACAGAGGGTGTAGGCTGGAACAGATGGAACAGGCTGGAACAGAGGGTGTAGGCTGGAACAGATAGAACAGGCTGGAACAGAGGGTGCAGGCTGGAACAGATGGAGCAGGCTGGAACAGAGGGTGTAGGCTGGAACAGATGGAACAGGCTGGAACAGAGGGTGCAGGCTGGAACAGATGGAACAGGCTGGAACAGAGGGTGTAGGCTGGAACAGATGGAACAGGCTGGAACAGAGGGTGCAGGCTGGAACAGATGGAGCAGGCTGGAACAGAGGGTGTAGGCTGGAACAGATGGAACAGGCTGGAACAGAGGGTGCAGGCTGGAACAGATGGAACAGGCTGGAACAGAGGGTGCAGGCTGGAACAGATGGAGCAGGCTGGAACAGAGGGTGCAGGCTGGAACAGATGGAACAGGCTGGAACAGAGGGTGTAGGCTGGAACAGATGGAACAGGCTGGAACAGAGGGTGCAGGCTGGAACAGATGGAACAGGCTGGAACAGAGGGTGCAGGCTGGAACAGATGGAGCAGGCTGGAACAGAGGGTGTAGGCTGGAACAGATGGAACAGGCTGGAACAGAGGGTGCAGGCTGGAACAGATGGAACAGGCTGGAACAGAGGGTGCAGGCTGGAACAGATGGAACAGGCTGGAACAGAGGGTGCAGGCTGGAACAGATGGAACAGGCTGGAACAGAGGGTGCAGGCTGGAACAGATGGAGCAGGCTGGAACAGAGGGTGTAGGCTGGAACAGATGGAACAGGCTGGAACAGAGGGTGTAGGCTGGAACAGATGGAACAGGCTGGAACAGAGGGTGCAGGCTGGAACAGATGGAGCAGGCTGGAACAGAGGGTGTAGGCTGGAACAGATGGAACAGGCTGGAACAGAGGGTGCAGGCTGGAACAGATGGAGCAGGCTGGAACAGAGGGTGTAGGCTGGAACAGATTGGACAGGCTGGAACAGAGGGTGCAGGCTGGAACAGGCTGGAACAGAGGGTGTAGGCTGGAACAGATGGAACAGGCTGGAACGGTGCAGGCTGGAACAGATGGAACAGGCTGGAACAGGGGGTGCAGGCTGGAACAGATGGAGCAGGCTGGAACAGAGGGTGTAGGCTGGAACAGATGGAACAGGCTGGAACAGATGGAACAGGCTGGAACAGAGGGTGCAGGCTGGAACAGATGGAACAGGCTGGAACAGAGGGTGCAGGCTGGAACAGATGGAGCAGGCTGGAACAGAGGGTGCAGGCTGGAACAGATGGAACAGGCTGGAACAGAGGGTGCAGGCTGGAACAGATGGAGCAGGCTGGAACAGAGGGTGTAGGCTGGAACAGATGGAACAGGCTGGAACAGAGGGTGCAGGCTGGAACAGATGGAACAGGCTGGAACAGAGGGTGCAGGCTGGAACAGATGGAGCAGGCTGGAACAGAGGGTGTAGGCTGGAACAGATGGAACAGGCTGGAACAGAGGGTGCAGGCTGGAACAGATGGAGCAGGCTGGAACAGAGGGTGCAGGCTGGAACAGATGGAGCAGGCTGGAACAGAGGGTGCAGGCTGGAACAGATGGAACAGGCTGGAACAGAGGGTGCAGGCTGGAACAGATGGAGCAGGCTGGAACAGAGGGTGTAGGCTGGAACAGATGGAACAGGCTGGAACAGAGGGTGCAGGCTGGAACAGATGGAACAGGCTGGAACAGAGGGTGCAGGCTGGAACAGATGGAGCAGGCTGGAACAGAGGGTGCAGGCTGGAACAGATGGAGCAGGCTGGAACAGAGGGTGTAGGCTGGAACAGATGGAACAGGCTGGAACAGAGGGTGCAGGCTGGAACAGATGGAACAGGCTGGAACAGAGGGTGCAGGCTGGAACAGATGGAGCAGGCTGGAACAGAGGGTGTAGGCTGGAACAGATGGAACAGGCTGGAACAGATGGAACAGGCTGGAACAGAGGGTGCAGGCTGGAACAGATGGAGCAGGCTGGAACAGAGGGTGTAGGCTGGAACAGATGGAACAGGCTGGAACAGAGGGTGCAAGCTGGAACAGATGGAACAGGCTGGAACAGAGGGTGCAGGCTGGAACAGATGGAACAGGCTGGAACAGAGGGTGCAGGCTGGAACAGATGGAGCAGGCTGGAACAGAGGGTGTAGGCTGGAACAGATGGAGCAGGCTGGAACAGAGGGTGTAGGCTGGAACAGATGGAACAGGCTGGAACAGAGGGTGCAGGCTGGAACAGATGGAGCAGGCTGGAACAGAGGGTGTAGGCTGGAACAGATGGAACAGGCTGGAACAGAGGGTACAGGCTGGAACAGATGGAACAGGCTGAAACAGAGGGTGTAGGCTGGAACAGATGGAACAGGCTGGAACAGAGGGTGCAGGCTGGAACAGCTGGAACAGGCTGGAACAGAGGGTGTAGGCTGGAACAGATGGAACAGGCTGGAACAGAGGGTGCAGGCTGGAACAGTTGGAACAGGCTGGAACAGAGGGTGTAGGCTGGAACAGATGGAACAGGCTGGAACAGAGGGTGCAGGCTGGAACAGATGGAGGAGGCTGGAACAGAGGGTGTAGGCTGGAACAGATGGAACAGGCTGGAACAGAGGGTGCAGGCTGGAACAGTTGGAGCAGGCTGGAAAAGAGGGTGTAGGCTGGAACAGTTGGAGCAGGCTGGAACAGAGGGTGCAGGCTGGAACAGATGGAACAGGCTGGAACAGAGGGTGCAGGCTGGAACAGATGGAGCAGGCTGGAACAGAGGGTGTAGGCTGGAACAGATGGAACAGGCTGGAACAGAGGGTGCAGGCTGGAACAGATGGAACAGGCTGGAACAGAGGGTGCAGGCTGGAACAGTTGGAGCAGGCTGGAAAAGAGGGTGCAGGCTGGAACAGATGGAGCAGGCTGGAAAAGAGGGTGTAGGCTGGAACAGTTGGAGCAGGCTGGAACAGATGGAACAGGTTGGAACGGATGAAACAGGTTGGAACGGATGAAACAGGCTGGAATGGATGATGCAGGCTGGAGCAGACGAAGCAGGTTGGAACGGATGAAACAGGCTGGAGCAAATGGAGCAGGCCAGAACAGAGGGTGTAGGCTGGAATAGAGGGTGCAGGCTGGAAAAGAGGGTGTAGGCTGGAATAGAGGGTGCAGCCTGGAATAGGAGTGCAGGCTGGAAAAGAGGGTGCAGGCTAGAACAGAGGGTGTAGGCTGGAATAGAGGGTGCAGCCTGGAATAGGAGTGCAGGCTGGAACAAGGGGTGCAGGCTGGAACAGAGGGTGTAGGCTGGAAGGATAATGCAGGCTGAACAGATGATGTAGTCTGGGCAGAAGATGCAGGCAGGAACAGATTTTGAAAGCAAGGCAGGGGCAGATTGTAAGCTAGGGAGAAGACGTAAGGCAGGAACAGAAAGATGCAGACTGGGCAGAGGATGTGGCATCCACAGGATATTTCAGCCCTAGTTAGTCGGCCGCTCAAACAGATCCGAAAGACAAGTGAGATGCCACGTGGTGTTGGCCTGTCCCGCGGTTATCAATGGTAATCAGCGATGGTAATCATGGGGGTCGTCTTCTTAAGCAATCTCACTGAGGACGGGTTCCCTTTGATCAAGACAGTTGGAGCAAGCTGGGATTGAATCAGAACGTCCCGGCAGTTGATTCTTTCTCTGGCATTCCCGCTCTGCAGCCATGTGTGTTTCTCCTTTCGCATCTGTCAGTGCGAGCAGCGTGGGACAGCATGGGCTATTCAGGTCTTGCTGATCCAGCCTAGGGAGCGTCTCAGAAGTTAGTCCTCTTTCCCGATCCTACCCGCTGTGCAGCCGTGTATGTTACTCCCTTTACAACGGTCGGTGAGGGCAATGAGGCACAACACAGTCGGCCTCGAGTTATTATGGACTTTGTCTTCTCACCCGCCCTCCCCACACTGCAGCCGTGTGAACAACTTCAGCGTGCATTTTGCCGGTACCTCTCGTGGTTCACGGAGGCTGGGCTGGTCCGGTTCTTGGCGGCAATCCGTCCAGCAAGGGAAATGTTGTGGCTCAGGGCGGGAAGGGAGCCGTGTCGGCAGTTGGCAGTGGCCTATTTGGTAAAAAAATGAAAGGCAAACAAATATCTCAAGGGCAAACAAATAATTAAGGGTGGATAACTGGGAAACCAGATTAAGAAAAGGGTGTGGATAAAATTCAAATAGTGTTCTTTGTATTCAGAAAGGCCAAACTGAAGAAATTTATTTAATTATTTGTTGCATTTGTATCCCACATTTTCCCACCTCTTTGCAGGCTCAATGTGGCTTACAATACATCATGGATAGTGGAGATAAGAAGAGAATAGACATTTGGTATTACAGAAGGATTTTGGGTTAACATGACAATGATAAAGCATGATAGCATAGGCGCCCGGTATTGGAGGCTTGGGGAGGCTAAGCCTCCCCAGCTGCAGCGACAGTGGTGTGCTAATTCTTCGGGGCAGTCTTGCCTGCCTGCCCGCCCCGCTGCCAGCACTGATTCCCCCGCTGGCGCTGCGCTGCCGGCGTTTGCGCTTTAAAAATGGCCGCCGAGACTTCCAGCGGCCTCGCGAGACTTCTGTAAGTCTCGGCGGCCATTTTGAAGCATGAACGCCGGCAGCGCCGGGGGAGGGTTGTCGCACTGCACCCGGGGGGGGGGGGGGAGCGCATTGGTGATCCGCCCTGGGTGTCAGCCAGGCTAGGAACACCACTGTATTGAACTTGGCAGGGGGAATGGGAACATAGATGGCGATATCCTGGACTTTAGGGGTTAGAGAAACATGCTGGACATGATGGGGCTGTGAAAAGGACACAGGTGGTTAGATGTTGGACTTGAGAGGAAGGGGAGAATTTGGAGGGGGTATGCTGAGCATAGTAGGGCTATAGGATGGAGAATAGGGACACATCTTGGGAAAGGGGACTAGGGTCATAAATGGAAGATGCTCGACATGATAGGGTTGGATGGAGGTAGAAAAAGGACACAAGTGGGGGCAATATTTGACCACAAGTGACAGGGAAACAGATGAGAAATGCTGGAGGACTAGAGAGATGGGAGGATGCTTGACATGGGAGACAAAGAGGGGTTTGCTGGACATAAGACATTGTATAATAGGGCTGATCAGGAGTAAACTCCCGACACAGTCTGAAAAAGAAAAGGACACGTTTCCCTGTAACACATCCAGCTGTAAGCTATGCCAAAACATTTCACAGGACCCCACAGTCATTCACAAGGGAAAAATATTCAACATAAAGGACTATTTTACATGCTCATCTTCCAATGTGGTATATACTGTATCATTCAGTGTAAAAAATGTAATGAAGGATGCTATATTGGAGAAACAGGCCAGATGCTCAAGACAAGATTCAACCTGCACAGGCACCACATGAAAATAGCCGGTGCCAGTCAAGCCCTCACCCCTGTGGGCGAACACTTTTCAAGACCTATATATACTATCAGCCACCACATTTGCCCCTCCCCCCGGGCTCTGGACCTCTCTCCCACGGAAGGCTGGCTACGCCCCTGCTTCACATACAAAAAGATCCATCATTTACAGCCAAGCCACAAGATACCACCATATCTGCTCGGACCCAGAGGATAGAGACAGACACCTTGAAACCCTGACTGCATCCTTCAAACAGAAAGGCTACAACCCCAAAATAATCTCCAAGAATATTGCCTCCTCCCTCAAAACACCCAGGGAAAATCTGCTACAGTACAAAGAAAAAAAAGCCACAGACAGAATTCCCCTTGTAGTGACATACAACCCAGAGCTGGAGAAACTGAGGAAAATCATAAGAGACCTACAGCCCTTACTCCAGGAGGATGAATTACTGAAAGAGATATTCCCATCCCCACCAGTCCTGGCCTTCCAACAACCACCAAACTTAAAACACAAGCTGATCAGAAGTAAACTCCCGACACAGTCTGAAAAAGAAAAGGGCACGTTTCCCTGTAACACATCCAGCTGCAAGCTATGCCAGAACATTTCACAAAACCCCACAGTCATCCACAAGGGAAAAATATTCAACATAAAGGACTATTTTACATGCTCATCTTCCAATGTGGTATATATCATTCAGTGTAAAAAATGTAACGAAGGATGCTATATTGGAGAAACAGGCCAGATGCTTAAGACAAGATTCAATCTGCACAGACATCACATGAAAATAGCCGGTGCCAGTCAAGCCCTCACCCCTGTGGGCGAACACTTTTCAAGACCAGAACACTGCACCAGTGATTTCACAGTAAGGATACTGAAAGGTAATTTTAAAACAATACAGGAACGTAAAACCTTTGAAATAAGAATGATTGAATATTTTAACACCCAACAGACAGGACTAAATAAAGACCTGGGTTTCCTAACCCACCATAAACCATAAATGTCCCTGAGATGGGAAAGCGGAAGGGGAAAATTGCGGCACCCACCTCCCTGGTCCCGCAGTTGACGCCATCCACCCGCCAGACGACTCTCGACAGCTTTGGCATCGCCTCCCAGGTTCAGCGGATTTCCATATCGACTAGCTCTGCTCTGTCGGGAGTGGAGCGCAGCATAGAGGGAGTCTCATTGAGTCCTCCCTCATTTTCAGCACCCCAACAGCCCTGTGTCATATTTTCCTCACAGGGGCCACAGAGAATGGAGGAGTATCCAGCCATAGCCGTGGAAGGAGGACCCAGGGGAACTTCAACCCCAGGAAGTGAAATGGCGGAGCAGGGGCAGAGTCAACCCTGTTTTTCTACTCCTGGGAGTTTGGCGCCGGGGAGTTCTGGAGGAATTACAAGACCTGCTGTAGTCACGTTGGAGACCGTATGGGACGATATACAGGGTGTGAGTAATGTTTTGTTACAAATTAATACTTCAATGAAAAATTAAATTTCAGAACTAAAACAAGGCCATCAGGATTTGTCTGTTAAATTTCAAGAGCAAACTGAGAAAAATGCTAAGTTCGATGGGGAACTGGAAAATGACAAAATATTTCCTCAGAATTAATAAGAGAAAGAGAGCTTCAGGAAAGGAAAATTGAACATTTGGAAAATAATGCTCGTAGGAACAATTTGAGGTTGTTAAATTTTCCAAAATGCCTATTGATACCCGCAGGTGAAATGCTTAAGAAATACTTTAGAGAAATACTGGAGATCCCAATGGAGGGCTTTCCGCCCATTACGAGGGCCCAGTATTTATCAGGAATAAAGGGGACCAAAGGGCCAAATCAAGAAAATCCTAACTTAAATCTAACAGAATTTCTGGAAAACTCTCTCGAGATAGTAACTGAAAGAACAATGTTAATAGTAACATTTGCTCTGGAACCAGACAAAAATAATATATTTCAACTTTATTTTCGTCATTTGAATGACTCTTTCCTTGCGGCTAAGATTACTACTACTACTACTTAGCATTTCTATAGCGCTGCCAGGGTTACGCAGCGCTGTACAAGTTTAAACATGGGGAAGGACAGTCCCTGCTCAAGAGAGCTTACAATCTAAAGGTAACAAACTATGTAGTCAGTGTAGGTATCATGACATTGCAAGAAATACACAAAAAAGGAGGAAAGAATTTCTCTTATATAAATCCAGGGTTATGAATTTAGGTGTTTTTTTTGTGTTAAAGTTTCCTTGCAGATGTTGTATATCTTTAGAATCAGTTAATTATGTATTTTATACCCCAAGAAAATTGTTGGAATTTATTGAACTTAAAGAAAAAGGGAGAAGACCCCTGTAAATGATCTCATCGGAAAAGCTGTAAAGTTGGCTTTCGGTTACTGCTGTTCCTAACTGCTTATTAATTTGATTTAATTTTCTTTATATATCTTAGTATCTTGATTCAGATATTGTTATTGGGGACTAAAGTAATAGTATATTTCAATAATATATTTACTAGATGTAAAATATGTTACGTATATATTTTTCCTTTTTTTTTTCTCTATTTCCACATTTATGTTTTAAATATGTAAATGTGGGGGGATCACGTGGTGCGATGAGAGGGTGAGACGTGTTTTCTGCTCTCTCCGAGGCCCCAGCATACTAAACTCCTAAAATAACCCGCTAGCGCCGGAATTACAACACAACAAGCCAGAGGCAGTCAGCCGAACATTTATGGACAAATATTTAGAAACGCCAGCGAAAGGAATGGCAAATAGAGGAGCTAAAAAAGACAAAGAGAAAACGCGAGCAACTGAGGCTGGGACAGAGAAGTCGCCATCTTGTGCTGGGCCGATTTTTTCGGCGGAGCAACTAGCGCAGATGACAGAGGTGGTAATAACAGCACTGGAGCCCAAATTTGAAAAGCTGGCAACTCAATATGAAGCTTTCGAAACACGGCTCTCGGAGACTATGAGAACTGGAGAAGTGGAAAAAAGGGTATCAGAGCTAGAAGACGCTAACAACCCGACGCAAGCAGCCCTTAAAAAACTTACTGGTACGGTGGAGCTTCTGACTACAAAACTAGACGACCTAGAGAATAGATCCCGGCGATCGAACCTGCGGATTGTGGGACTGCCGGAGACAATCGGGGACCGCGTATTGGCAACAACGCTGGAACGCTGGCTGGCTTCAGAGTTTGCCTTGTCGGACTCCTCAGGGCCGCTCTGCCTGGAACGCGCGCACCGCGTGGGAAGAATCAAAGATGGCAGACAATTACCTCGCGTGGTGATTTTAAAAGTACATAATTACCTGCATAAAGCAGAGATCCTGCGGGGGTACCGGCTAAAGCGAGACGAGGTGAAGTTTGACGGACACTTGATACGTATATTCCAAGACTATTCTGCCCAGTTACAGGACAGACGGAGGCAATTTAACCCAGTATGCAAGCAGCTGGTTGCACTAAATATTAAATTTATGCTCCTATATCCAGCTATACTTAAGATCAAGCAAGAGAACACCTGGAAAAGTTTTGAATCCATGAATGAAGCAAAGGAGTTTGCCTGCAGCATTGAAAAGAAACAAAAAGAAAATAAAAACAATGCATCAGAAAACTGAAGCCGCTGTACCAAGGTTTGTCTGGCTGAATGTGTAGGGTAAGGCAGCAGATAACACATTGCTGCGGGTTATAAAGAATTATTTAGTAATACACAAGTTGTTGGGGCCTCGAGCAAGGAAGTGTCCTCTAATGTCACAGCTGGGGAAGTATTCAAGGGGGGGATGGGGAGGGGGGGAGAGTTCGGGGAGGGAGGGAGGGAGAATAGGGTATAGGAACAGACAGAAAGGAAGGAAATTAAAAAAGAAACATGGAAGAAGAGACAACATGGGTGCAGTATGGAGTAAGGTAAAAGACAAAGGAAGAAGTAAAACAGAACAGAGGGCCCTAAGGGTGAGGCTGGGCGCCCTGGGGTGTTATGTACTAAGCAAGCTGAATGTAACATATGGAGAAGTCCCTGGCTAGATTAGGACTCAAAAAGACACGTCTGGTTTCATGGAACGTGTGTGGTATCACATCCCCAGTAAAACGCACAAAAATTCTAGCTGCCCTCAAGCATCATGGAGCTCAGATAGCCTGCCTGCAAGAAACGAGGTTGTCTCGAGAAGAGCATGACAAGTTAAAACGGCATTGGGTGGGAGAGGTGTTCTGTTCACCAGCAATGGGAAGGAAGGGAGGGGTAGCAATACTGATACATAAAGCCCTTGCATGCACAGCCAAGTTAAGGTTCAAAGATGGAGAAGGGAAATACCTAGGGGTACAAATAAACATACAAGGGAAGGAGATATTACTGGTAGCAGTTTATGCGCCCTTGGTTAAAAGTAGAAGCTTTTTTGCACAGCTGCTAAATAGATGTCAGCAATACACACATCTGCCTTTGGTAATAGCAGGAGACATGAATCAGGTATATGATGCACAGATAGACAGGTCTAAAGGAACGCCACAGGGAGATAAAACAGGAGGAACCATATTAGAGTCTTTCTGTACACTAGCAGGGATAATAGACCCCTGGAGATTACTGCACCAGGAAGAAAGAGACTATACGCATACATCCAGAGTGCATCGAACACAATCCAGGTTAGATTATATTCTTTTGTCCCCAACGCTATTCCCCCAGGTGCTGAATGCCCAGATAGGCCCGGAGGAAATCTCCGATCACGCAATGATATGGGCAGATTTGGAAGCACAGGCATTCTTTCAGAAACCCTCGGGATGGAGGTTCCCCGCATATCTTTATTCCTCCCCAGACTTTAAGAAATACATATGTGAGAGATGGGAGGACTACCAGAAGAACAACGAGTGTCATCTCGATGACCCCGGCCTATTCTGGTCAGCGGCAAAAGCAGTACTACGGGGAGACATAATAGCGTATGTGTGTAGGCGAAACCGCAGAATTAACCAGCAAGTTATAGCCTTTGAACGCAAGCTGAGAGAGGCAGAGAGAGCGTACACCAAAACACCTACCCAAACATGCTATGATGCCCTTATGGTAGCTTGAACAACACTTAACAGCCTCTTACATGAGAGAATGACACGTTCCCTTGTATATCGGAAATTTAGGCTCCAGAAATTTGGAGACAAAGCCGGTGCTTATCTGGCCAAAGTAGTAAAAAATACTAGGAAACAACACTTTATCACAGCTTTGCGCACACCCGAAGGCAGGGCTGCAACTAACATGGACGAGGTAGCTGAACTATTTAAAGAGCACTTTGAAGCACTCTACAAAAAAACAGGGGAAAAAGAATCATTAGAGAACAAAACGGCAGAATACCTAAAAAGATCGGGAATGGCTAAATTCTCAACAAGGGAGATTGAGGCCCTAAACGCCCCAATAACTGCAAAAGAAATTATACAAGGTATTAAAACACTTAGACTCCATACTGCACCTGGGCCAGATGGCTATACAAGCGAGTTCTATAAGTTGCTCCAAGGCCAGGTGATTGGGCCGTTGATAGATGTATACAACGAAACGGTCCAGCAGGGCGCCTTTCCCCAGTACGCAAATACAGCTCTGATTAGCTTGATCCCTAAAGCAGGGAGAGACCCCTTGCAGCCCGGCTCATATAGGCCAATATCACTAATCAATGTTGACATCAAAATCTTGTCCCGAATCCTGGCGGATAGACTGGCCCTAAGTCTACCCCAGGTTGTACATACAGACCAAGTGGGGTTCGTCAGAGGTAGAAAATCAGTACTTAATGTGCGGAGGCTGTTGGCGGCGCTGATGCATGCAAAAGAGACAGACACAAACAGGCTATTGGTTAGCTTAGATGCAGAACGAGCATTTGATGTAGTCAGGTGGCCGTTCATGTTTGAGACATTACGTTGGGTGGGAGTTCAGGGTTGGTTCTTTGAGGCAGTTCAGGCTCTATATACATCGCCAACAGCTTCCATTTTGGTCAACGGCATTAGGACAGAAGAGTTTAGGATTGAGCGGGGGACGCGTCAGGGGTGCCCGCTCTCCCCCTTACTATTTGTGCTCACACTAGAACCACTTCTATGTGTAATAAGAAACACAAAAGAAATCAAAGGAGCACAACTACCTGGACACATGATTAAATTACTGGCGTATGCAGATGATCTCATGCTTCTCCTAGATGATCCTCAGACATCACTAGAGGCCCTGCTCAAAGTGGTGGGGAACTATGGGGAGATATCAGGTTTTAGACTCAACCACACAAAGTCTCTGGCCATGCCGACGAGGGAAGAGGTTCAAACAGAGTGGCAGGGACAGTTTCCTCTGAAATGGGGAAATGAACGGTTGAAATATCTGGGGGTAGTGATACCAACTGACCCATCGCAGCTTTACAATGAAAATGTAATACCACTGCTCACTGAAACCAGATGTACACTTCAAAGATGGGGGAGGGCTCCGCTTTCCCTTACAGCCAGAATTGCCCTGTTCAATATGATGGTGGCCCCTCGCTGGTTATATACCTTCCAAATGCTCCCGTTATACTTAAGACAGAGGGAGGAGAGGGTCCTGTCTAGAGCAATCCAGGCTTTCTTGTGGCGAGGCCAGAGACCGAGGCTCCCAATAGGTGTCTTACACAAACCTAGGACGCATGGAGGAATGGGACTATTAAGTATAAGGTACCTCACGATAGCATGCTCCATGAGACATATAAGAGATTGGCTGGTGGGAGGCCAAGAATTCACAGCAACTCCCATAGAATCATCGGCCTTCCCAGCGCTGCATCCTGGCTGGTTGTTGCATACAGGCAAACAAATCTCAGACATCAAAATATCTAAGAACTTGTTTTTGACATCAACCAGAGCAACATGGAGATGGCTATGCAGACGGCATGGATTTTCAGCGAGCTCAACACCGTTCCTGCCAATATATCATAATCCAGACTTCCCGGTGGGAACAACTTCCGGAGTGTTTGCTCGTTGGCGGGAAAAAGGTATTCAATTCTTATACCAAATAATAAATGTTGAAGGGCAAATGCGTCCTTTTACAGATTTGCAGAGAGAATACACATTGCCAGCCTCAGACGTGTTTGCCTACCTTCAAGTGAAACACTATGCTACATCAGTAGGCTGGATTAATCTATGTGAAGATGTTCAGGACACATTGAGTACAGCCTTAACACTGGGATCTCAAAATGAAGTTCCGCTAAGGTACCATCACAGATATCTGTTAGACACCACAGAGGACATAGACTACAAGAAGAAGGCGCAGGACTGGTCCGCAGACTTGGCAACGGAGGTGACGGACAATATGATACAAAATCATTTGACCTCTATACTCAACACCTCGCCATTCACGCGATACTGGGAATTACAATACAAATTTGTACTCCGTTTACACATATCACCATACAGAGCCCAGAAAGCAGGATATGGAGCATCTGGAAATTGCCCGAAGTGTAATGCACCAAAGGCCACTTTGGGACATATGTTTTGGGCCTGCCAGAGAGTGCAACATTTCTGGAAACAAGTGCTTGAAGCAGTGTGGACATGTTGGCACAGAAAGACAGAGCTACAGCCCTTACTCTTATTTGGAATATACAAATATGCCAAGCCTGCGTTGCCGGGATACCGTGGATTTCTGCAACGCGCGATAATGATTGGAAAGAAGGTGATCTTAAATGGATGGATGGACCGGAATGGACCGAATATCACCCAATGGAGAATACTGATGATTGACCTATCCAAACTGGAAAGATGCGCGGTTTCCGACCAGAACCTAGAAGACAGAAGGCGGTTGCGACAGACTTGGGGCAGACTCTGGAATACGCTGCAACCGTCAGCAAAGAGACATTTACTTGCCAACTAAACCCAAATACTCTTCCTTGCTGTTGTCATTGTTGCATTTTTAGTTAATAAAAGGGAAAGGGGAGGGGGGCAGGCTGGGTGGGAAGGGGGGAAGGGGGGAAGTTCATAGATATATAATGTTAGACAGCACAGACTTACCATGTAATTTCCAAAGAGATGTTATTGTACTTGATACGCTGTCAATAAAAATCATTGAAACATAAATATGTAAATGTAAAAAATTAATAAACATGTGAAATAATAATAATAAAAAAAACACAGACACTAGCAACCAACCTCCCAGTCCACCCCACCCTCTCTCACTTTTGTACACACACAAACACTCTCTGTGATACACAAACAGACACACTCTCTGTATCACACACACAGTGAAGCAGAGTTACAGATCACAAAACACGCCCCCTCCCCAACACTGCTACATCATAATCGCCCCATGCTCTAACTTTGCCCCACCCTCTTTCACTTCCACGCACAGACACACAATCTATCTTTCTGACACATTATCTTTGTCTCTCACACTCACAAACACAACCACCGCCCCCCCCCCCCAAATCCCCCCTAAAAAAAATTTAAACCACACAGTGATCCACAACATGGACAGATGGACACTCACTCTCTCCCCCACCACACCCTCACAGTTCAACACCCCCGCCATCCACCAACCCCCCACCCCAAAACCAACATTTACAACAACAAAAAAAAAAACAGATTACAACACCACACTATTACAAGCCAACAACAACACGACCACCCCCCAGTTAAAAAATCATATTGCACATAATACAAAAATGTCAATTCTTCATTACCAACAAAACAAAATTATCCAAAAAAAATCCCTTTCAAAACATTCATTGCAGAAAACAAATACCTTGCTAGCGCCCGTTTCATTGCTCTCAGAAACGGGCCTTTTTTTACTAGTCCTATATAATAAAAGGCACCTCCAACATTCTGAAGCTGACTGCATGGCTGAGGCATTCCTGCTCTCTGTATCCATCTCCTGAATTGACATCACGTACTTCCGGGTTCGTCACAAGCAGAAGTGACCAATCACACGAGGTTTCTTGGCTTCAGAATGTTGGAGGTGCATTCTATTAAATAGGATTGGTCAGTTCCTTTCCTATATAATAAAAGGCACCTCCAACGTTCTGAAGCTGACTGCATGGCTGAGGCATTCCTGCTCTCTGTATCCATCTCCTGAATTGACATCACGTACTTCCGGGTTCGTCACAAGCAGAAGTGACCAACCACACGAGGTTTCTTGGCTTCAGAATGTTGGAGGTGCATTCTATTAAATAGGATTGGTCAGTTCCTTTCCTATATAATAAAATGCACCTCCAACATTCTGAAGCTGACTGCATGGCTGAGGCATTCCTGCTCTCTGTATCCATCTCCTGAATTGACATCACGTACTTCTGGGTTCGTCACAAGCGGAAGTGACCAACCACACGAGGTTTCTCAGCTTCAGAATGTTGGAGGTGCATTCTATTAAATAGGATTGGTCAGTTCCTTTCCTATATAATAAAAGGCACCTCCAACATTCTGAAGCTGACTGCATGGCTGAGGCATTCCTGCTCTCTGTATCCATCTCCTGAATTGACATCACGTACTTCCGGGTTCGTCACAAGCAGAAGTGACCAATCACACGAGGTTTCTCAGCTTCAGAATGTTGGAGGTGCATTCTATTAAATAGGATTGGTCAGTTCCTTTCCTATATAATAAAAGGCACCTCCAACATTCTGAAGCTGACTGCATGGCTGAGGCATTCCTGCTCTCTGTATCCATCTCCTGAATTGACATCACGTACTTCCGGGTTCGTCACAAGCAGAAGTGACCAACCACACGAGGTTTCTCAGCTTCAGAATGTTGGAGGTGCATTCTATTAAATAGGATTGGTCAGTTCCTTTCCTATATAAAGAGTAGTTACTTACCTGTAACAGGTGTTCTCCGAAGACAGCAGGCTGCATATTCTCACAAGTGGGTGACGCCACGTCGGCCCCGGAGGATTTTAAAGCAAAATCTAAAAATCTCTTCTACGGCGTTCCGTCGCGCGAGCGATCGCACTGCGCATGTGCGCACACCTCTTCCCGCTCGCTGTGCGGACACGCCCCTCAGTTAAATCCAAAAGATGGAGGAGACAACTACAAAAGGGGAGGTGGGAGGGTTTGTGAGAATATGCAGCCTGCTGTCTTCGGAGAACACCTGTTACAGGTAAGTAACTACTCTTTCTCCAAAGACAAGCAGGCTGATATTCTCACAAGTGGGGTATCCCTAGCTTCCAGGCTTACACAACACAACAAACAGTGGTCAATTGGGTCTCGCAACTGCGAGGCCAGAATAAAAATTGACCTGAAAAGAAGAAACATCTAAATGAGTGTAGCCTGGAACAGAACAAAAATGGGCTTAGGAGGGTTGGAGTTGGATTCTAAACCCCAAAGAAGTTCTGCAGCCCCGACTGCCCAAACCGACTGACGAGTCGGCTATCCTGCTGAAGGCAGTAGTGAGATGTGAATGTGTGGACTGATGACCACGCCGCAGCTTTGCAGATCTCTTCAATAGTGACTGATCTTAGATGAGCCACCGACTCAGCCATGGCTCTAATTTTGTGAGCCGTGACATGGCCCTCTAGAGTCAGTCCAGCTTGGACAAAAATGAAGGAGATGCAATCTGCTAGCCAAGAAGAAATGATGCGGTTTCCGACAGCAACTGGCATTAAAAGAAATAAACAACTGGGCGGACCGTCCGAGGGAGCTCGTCTGCTCCACGCAAAAAGTGCGCAGCTTGCTTTCGCCAGGGCTTGTAAGATGAGGGAGAAAGAATGTTGGCAAGACAACTGACTGGATCAGCTGGTACTCTGATACCAGCGCCAGTAAGAACTTTGTCTGCATGCGGAGAACTACTCTGTTAAGATGAGAAGTAAGGTAAGGCGCTTGAGCTACTAGAGACTGAAGCTCACCGACCTTACGAGTTGAAGGAACAGCCACTAAGGAAAATGACCTTCCAGGTCCAATACTTCAGATGGCAGGAATCCAGTGGCCCGAATTGAGCTTGCAGCAGCTGGATGAAAACGACATTGGGACCCCAAGATACTGGATAAGGAGTGATAGGGACTCTGACCGAAGCATAAGAGCCAACTGTCAAAATTATTGGGGGTGCTAAGCCCAACAGAAATAATCTCCCCTAGACACATACAAGGAATTCTCTCAATATTGGGGGAGAAATAAACCTCTCGTGAAGTGGACAGCTAAAGGCTGACCTTTCACACGTTGATGATAAGCTCTTATTGCACGAAGATGAATACTGACAGAGTTGGTCTTGAGACCAGACTCAGACAGGTGTAGAAAGAACTCAAGCAAGGTCTGTATAAGACAAGAGGCAGGATCTAGGGCCTTGCTGTCACACCAGACGGCAAACCTCTTCCATGAAAAAGAATAACACCTCTTTGTGAAATCTTTTCTGGAAGCAAGCAAGAGTCGGGAGACACTCTGGAAAACTCAACGAAACCCATACTCTCAACATCCAGACCGTGTGAGCCAGAGATTGGAGGTTGGGATGTAGAAGTGCCCCCTCGTTCTGCGTAATGAGAGCTGGAAAACATTCCAACTCCAGAAGAAGAGGGAATCCTATCTGACGCAGCTAGAAAGGAGCAATCAGAATCATGGCTCCACAATCTTGCTTGAGAATCAGCAAAGTCTTTTCCACCAGATGTATGGGAGGATACGCATACAGAAAACCTGTCCCCCAAAGAATGAGAAAGGCATCCGATGGTAGCCTGCCGTGAACCTGCAGCCTGGAACAGAACTGAGGGACTTTGCGATTGGACTAAGTAGCAAAAAGATCCACTGAGGGGGTATCTCACTTCCGGAAGATCTTTCGAACTATAGGCATGCTCAACAACCATGACTGTAGCATTATCCTGCTCAGCCTGTCGGCCAGACTGCTGTTTACGCCAATTAGATAAGTGGCTTGGAGAAAACATGCCGCGTTGCGGGCCCACCGCTACATCTGCATGGCATCCTGACTCAGAGGGCAAGATCCAGTACTCCTTTGTTATCGAGTGCATCACATCCCGATTGTTTGGTTGAATTAAAATAATTTGGTTGGATAGCCAGGAGGGATGCAACCTTCGTCAGCAGCTTTTGACTGAGTAAGGTGGATGGGACGCCTCAGAATCAAAATGGAGAGAATTAACCACCTCTGAGGGGAATTCCGAAGACTGGCGAACAGTTGGGTTACATCCTCTAGATACCCTAAACTTGATACCACTGGGGAGCGGATGTCATGTGCAAAAGTGCCATGGGAGTTACATGAACTGTGGAAGCCATGTGTCTAGAAGTCTCAATATGTACTGTGCTGTAATCTGTTGAGACGGGCAATCATCGTGTTAAGGGAACACATGCACTCCCAGTCCATGAAGATACGCTGCAACAACAGCCAGGCACTAGGAAAAAACATACTCTGGATGCAAAGAGAGTATAAGTATCCTGTAAGTCCAGAGAGCATAACCAATCGTTTTCCTGAAGTATGGGAAGAAGGATGCCCAGGGAAAGCATCCTGAACCAAAATCTGTTTAGGCCCCTTATGTCTATGATGGGACGCAACCCACAAGGAAGGACCTGGAATAGAATCTCAACCCTTCTTGCCCTGGTGGAACGGGCTCGACTGCATTGGCGCTGAGAAAGGCAGAGAGTTCCTCTGCAAGTACTCACTTTTGATGGAAGCTAAAGGATTAAGCTTCCAATGAACAATGTGGAGGGTTTGATTCCAGATTGAGAATGTATCCTAACCGGACTATTTGAAAAAACCCCACCGGTTGGAGGATAAAAGAAGTCACCTTTGGTGGAGAAAATTTAAACTTCCCCCCCGACAGGCAGATTGGCCGGTACGGACATTTTTTTTTTTTTTTTTTTTATAGTGGCTATGCTGAATTGGAGCCAGTCAAAAACCCCTCTCTGGTTCCTGGGGAATAGCTGCAGGGGCCTGATTAGGTGCACGCCGCTGACTAGAACGAGCGTGCTGAGGCATAGCCTGAACCGGCTGTCTAGAAGTAGGAGTATAGGTACGACCCCTTAAGGCACAAGGAAAACTACTCTTCTCTCTAAAGAACTTCCGAGATGAGGAAGTGTATGCACAGCATATCTACAATTTTCTGCTGAGTCTCCTCCTCCAGGTGAGAGGCACACAGTCATGAGAGTCTGCGCATCACTGTACCTAGAGCAGAAATCTAGGTGTTACATTACAAGTGTCGAAAATGCCCTTGGACAGGAACCTGCGACACACCGTGTGCTACCTGACCACTTGGTGAAAAGGTTTAGCCTACTCCGGTGGGAATGCTCGTAAAGATCTGACAGGACTTGATTTTGGACGCGATCATGCCAGCCTGGTACGCCATTCTCCAAAAGAGGCTAAGGATGTATGCTCTGGCCCCGGGGGCGCCGAAGTAAGTTCTTAGAACTCCTATCTGTTCTGAGTGGCAGAAGACTCAGGTGAAGATGGTAGTCCAGGACCTCGAGCATCTGGGCATTGGGATTCACAATCTCCACTGTAATGTCAGATGAACCATCATTGAACTGAGCTAACTACTCAAACAGAGCAGCTCAGATCCAAACGCGTCCGATATGGAGGCGCGGTAAGTTCTACTACGGGGTCGAGAAGTTGCCCCAGTAGGGTGCGAACACCCATACCAGAGGCAGCATCGGTGAAGGAGACCAGGTGAAAAGCTAGATGCCGCAGGAGGCGGTAGCACCCATGGCATCCAATGGTACCCATGGTCCCGAAGCCAAGGACAAAATATGGAAATGCAAGGGAATCGAAACCAGACTGCTAGACCATGGCACCGACGGTACCGATGATACACATGGTACCGATGGCCCCCGGTACCAATGGTACCCATGGTACTTGGTACCGATGATAGTCATGATATCTGGTATCGATGGTACCCATGATACCTGGTACCGATGGTACCCATGACATGTGGTACCGATGGTACCCATGATATCCGGCACCAACAGCACCGACGGTACCGATGGTACACATGGCACCGACGGTGCTCATGACACCTGGTACCAATGGCACCCATGGCACTGATGGTACCTGGTCATGATATCTGGTATCGATGGTACTCATGTGCCGACGGCATCCATGATACCTGATACCCATGTATCCACGGTACCGACGATACCTGATACTATGGTACCGATGGTACTCATGATACTTGGTACCGATGGGCGATGATACCTGGTACCGATAGTCGATGGTGCCCACGATACCTGGTGCCGATGGTGCCCATGATACCCGGTACCGACAGCACCCATGGCACTGATGACACTCGGTATCGACGGCACCCATGGTACCGATGATACCCGGTGCCGACGGGACCCATGGTACCGATGATACCCGGTACCGACGGGACCCATGGCACCGACCATGGTACCAATGTTCCTGGTACCGATACTCCTCGGTACCGACGCACCGATGATATTCGGTACCGACAGTACCCATGGTACCGAAGATACTCGGTACCCGACGGTACCGAAGATACTCGGTACCGACAGTACCCATGACACCCGGTACCGATGGTATCCACGGCACCGATGATACCCGGTACCGATGGCACTGATGATACCTGGTACCGGTGTATCGACGTCCAATGCCAGGATACCTCCATAACAGAGGGAGCAACGCTCTCGGCACCGACTGATGTCTGAAGCCCGGATACCTCCATAACAGAGGGAGCAAAGCTCTGGGCATCTCCTTTGGGCATCCCTGGCAGAGTAGAATACGTCTCGTCTTTGAGACACTACTTGCGCTTCACAGGGAGATGATCCGGCCCAAGACACATCCGCCGATGCGCCCGAATGACCTGCCAAGCAGGAGGCGCCGAGGCAGGTGGAGACCTATTCGATGCATAACTATACCCAGCGTGCATCGGTCTCTGTCGGACTCCAGAATGATCTCCTTTGGTCATCCCTGGCAGAGTAGAATACGTCTCGTCTTTGAGACACTACTTGCGCTTCACAGGGAGATGATCCGGCCCAAGACACATCCTCCGATGCGCCCGAATGACCTGCAGAGCAGGAGGCGCCGAGGCGGGTGGAGACTCACTTCAAAGGTTACACCACTGATATTGTGTCACCAGGTTGCCCATTCAGTGGCTGACCAGGGATGCACCTGCTTAGGTTCCTGTTTTTTCCTGTGACATACACCTTCACCACTTGTGGGGCTTAAAGACAGTGGTGTGCTGAAGCAGGCTCTCACAGCTCTGGAGAGCCATTTGTAAAGTTTTAATAAATGGATCCTAAAAATGTGGGCTTGTTTAATTTGCTGGCGAGAGAGAGCCCACAGATAACAATATACCAGCACTTTTATAAGAAAAAGAGAAGCTTATATGCTTTGTTTTCCTTTCAGGCACAGCCCCTTGTGACTCTGGCAACTACTTAACTTTTCCTTGCCCCAGGTACAAAAAAGTACCTGTATATATAAGCCACAATGAGCCTGCCATGAAAGAGTACAAATGAAAAAATAAAGAACACCCAAAAGGGTAAAATAAAAAAAAAGAGATTTTACTCCGAGGACCTGAAGAAAACACGAAGCACTAACGAACTCCGTGTCTCCTCAGACGCGGAAAAAGAAAAACTGAGGGGCGTGTCCGCACAGCGAGCGGGAAGAGGTGTGCGCACATGCGCAGTGCGACCGCTCGCGCGATGGAACGCCGTAGAAGAGATTTTTAGATTTTGCTTTAAAATCCTCCGGGGCCGACGTGGCGTCACCCACTTGTGAGAATATCAGCCTGCTTGTCTTTGGAGAATAAAAGGCACCTCCAACATTCTGAAGCTGACTGCATGGCTGAGGCATTCCTGCTCTCTGTATCCATCTCCTGAATTGACATCACGTACTTCCGGGTTCGTCACAAGCAGAAGTGACCAATCACACGAGGTTTCTCAGCTTCAGAATGTTGGAGGTGCATTCTATTAAATAGGATTGGTCAGTTCCTTTCCTATATAATAAAAGGCACCTCCAACATTCTGAAGCTGACTGCATGGCTGAGGCATTCCTGCTCTCTGTATCCATCTCCTGAATTGACATCACGTACTTCCGGGTTCGTCACAAGCAGAAGTGACCAACCACACGAGGTTTCTCAGCTTCAGAATGTTGGAGGTGCATTCTATTAAATAGGATTGGTGAGTTCCTTGAAGCACAGCCAAGAGCTCAGCGTCCTGCACAGTAACACTCAGCTTTCTCTCCGTGGGGGTCTCCTTTTTCGCTGCCCAGCTGCAACTCGGGGGGGGGGGGGGCGAACTGGGAGGGGGGCCAAATTGGGAGGGAAGGAGCGAGGGGGAGGGCCACCCTGGAACTGGGAGGTAGGGAGGGAGGGGGCCACCCTGGAACTGGGGGACATATAGGGAGGGAGGGAGGGGGGCCACTCTGGAACTGGGAGGCAGGGAGCGAGGGTGGAGGGCCACCCTGGAACCGGGAGGGACGGGGAAAAAACCCTGGAACTGGGAGGGAGGAAGAAGGGACGGGGCCCTGTGGGGGCCCACCCTGGAACTGGAAGGGAGGGGGCCCCTGGCACACAATCTCATTCTTACACACACACACTCTCTCTCACACAGACACACTCCCACCCAGTCTCACTCTCTCTGTCAAACACACACTCACACATTCACTCTCACACACACTCTGTAAAACATACACACTCCGAGGAAAACCTTGCTAGCGCCCGTTTCATTTGTGTCAGAAACGGGCCTTTTTTCCTACTTGTGAATAAAGAGACCCATATTCAGTCCGCAGAAGGAGGACAACTAAGTGCCAAGCTCAGCGCTCAGCCCGGATGTCCAAGGTCAGGCTGTTTCCGGTGACTGGCACTGAATACCCTTTTTTTGTTTTTTTGGTTTAAACTTAACTGGCCAAGTTAATATTCAGATAGGCTGCTTTTTAGGTGGCCTATTTTAGCTGCTAAACTTAGCCAGTCAGCGTTTGAATATTCACAGATAGCTGGTTATATCGCAAGATATAGCTAGTTATCTACTGCACACTAAACGCCAATATTCAGCAGAGATAACTGGCTATCTGACACTGAATATTAGCGCTTCGCTGTCTTCGCACTATTTAACTGGCCAGGAGCCCTTCTTGGCTCCTTAAATAGCACTTGCATGTCAGCCAGACTGTCTTTTATGATCTGTCCTAAATACTACATGTGGAGGGGTATAATCAAACAGCGCTGGCCATCTATATGGCCGGCGCCGCCAAGAGCTGTCCCGAACCGTATAATCGAAAAAGATGTCCGGCCATCTTTTGTTTCGATAATACGGTTGGGGCCGGCTAAATGTCAGAGATGGCTGGGTTTGAGATGGCCGGCATCGGTTTTCACCGATAATGGAAACTGAAGCCGGCCATCTCAAACCCGGCCAAATCCAAGCCATTTGGGCATGGGAGGAGCCAGCATTTGTAGTGCACTGGCCCCCCCCCCTCACATGCCAGGACACCAACCGGGCACCCTAGGGGGCACTGCAGTGGACTTCAAAAATTGGTCCCAGGTGCATAGCTCCCTTACCTTGGGTGCTGAGCCCCCCAAAACCCACTCTTCACAACTCTACACCACTACCATAGCCCTAAGGGGTGAAGGGGGCACCTGCATGTGGGTACAGTGGGTTTTGGGGGGGGGGATTGGAGGGCTCCCATTTGCCACCACAAGTGTAACAGGTGGGGGGGATGGGCCTGGGTCCACATGCCTGAAGTGCACTTCACCCACTAAAAACTTTTTCAGGGATCTGCATACTGCAGTCAGGAAGCTGGGTATGACATTTCAGGCTGGTATAGAGGCTGGCAAAAAATGTTTAAAACAATTTTTTTGGGGGGTGGGATGGGGTTGGTGACCACTGGAGGAGAAAGGGGAGGTGATCCCCGATTCCATCTGGTGGTCATCTGGTCAATTGGGGCACTTTTTTGAGGCTTGGTAGTGAAAATAAATGGGCCAAGTGAAGCCGGCCATCTTTTTTCCATTATCGGCCGAAGCCGGCCATCTCATAACCACGCCCCCTTCCCGCCTTCCATACCCTTCCGAAACACCCCCTTTAACTTTGGCCGGCTCTGCGACGGAAAGCAGTTGGAGTCGGCCAAAATCGGCTTTCCATTATACCGATTTGGCCGGCTTCAGGAGATGGCTAGCCATCTCCCGCTTTGAGGCTTATTTTCGAAAGAGAAAAACGCCCAAATTCCGACCTAAATCGGGAGATGGACGTCTTTCTCTTGTGGGTGCCCAAATCGGTATAATCGAAAGCCGATTTTGGGCGTTTCCAACTGCACTCCGTCGTGGGAACGCATAAAGTTGACGGGGGCGTGTCGGAGGCGTGGTGAAGGCGGGACTGAGGCGTGGTTATCGGCTGAGCAGAGATGTGCGTGCTCGGCCGATAATGGAAAAAAGAAAGGCGTTTTCAGAGAGAATTTAGGTCACTTTTGTTGGACCCGTTTTTTTCACGAACAGGTCCCAAAAAAGTGCCCTAAATGACCAGATGACCACCGGAGGGAACCGGGGATGACCTCCCCTGACTCCCCCAGTGGTCACTAACCCCCTCCCACCAAAAAAAAACGAATGTTAAACACTTTTTTTCCAACTTGTAAGCCAGCCTCAAATGTCATCCCCAGCTCCATGACAGCAGTATGCAGGTCCCTGAAGTAATTTTAGTTTAGTTAGTGCTGTGCGGGACCCATGCAGAGAGGAAAAGTCAGAAGAAAAAAAAAAAAAACAAGCAAGTGCAGTCAGGGACGTCCAAATTACCAGGATAGTAAAAGGGGAAATCGAACCAGCAACCTTCTGATTACAAGCTCAGTGCTCTAGCCAGTGAGCCACATTATTCAGGTGCTTAGATATCCTTCCCTTTCCATTAAGTCCCTCCAAGTTTCTGTCAGCCAATCACCGCTGTTTAGTTGACACAGATGTCAGCTAAATGAGCTGTGATTGGCTGACAGAAACTTGGAGAGACTTAATGGAAAAGAAAGGACGTCTAATCAGTGGTGCACTGGCTAGAGCACTGAGCTTGTAATCAAAAGGTTGCTGGTTCAATTCCCCCTTTTACTATCTTTTAATTTGGACGTCCCTGACTGCACTTGCTTGCTTGTTTTTTTTTTTCTTCCGATTTTTCCTCTCTGCATGGGTCCCGCGCAGCACCAACTAAAGTAAAATTGCTCTGGGGACCTGCATACTACTGTCATGGAGCTAGGTATGATATTTGAGGCTGGCATAGAGGCATCTCAGGGGGACCAGTGCACTACGAATGCTGGCCCCTCCCACGACCAAATGCCTTGGATTTGGTCGTTTTTGAGCTGGGACGCTTCGGTTTCAATTATCGCTAAAAAACAAAAACGCCCAGCTCAAAAACCGCCCTAATCCAATGTATTTTCGAAAAAAAAGATGGACGTCCATTTTTTTCGAAAATACAGTTTGGCCCGCCCCTTCACGGACCCGTTCTCGAAGATGGACGTTTTTACAAATGGGCGTTCGCGTTCGATTATGCCCCTCTTTGTGTCAGAAGATGGCCGGCGATCTCTTTTGAAAATAAGCTGGATAGTGAATAACATGTAAGCCTACAGCTCTAAACTCTGGAGAAGCTTTAACCATGAGGTATATTAAATGAGACTGTAAGCTCAGTAGGGCAGGGACTCATTATGCTTCTAAGTAATTTCTGTTAAATCTCGCTGTCGTTTAATGAACTGTCTTAAATTCTTACAGTGACAATATGAATATTCAAAATAAAAGCTATTTTCCATTTGATTTTCTGTTTGCCGCTTTTTTATACTTCCACAGATTTTTCCTGGGAGTTCATCCCACAGTTTAGAGCGACTGAATATCGGGCAGATAGATTTTAAGCTCTGTTGGTCAGGGATTCATTGTACTTTTGGAGGTAACTTCTTTGGGGCCTGCAAGCTAACTTTCAAAAGAAAACATCTGATAGACTTTCCATGAACAGGCCTCCCATTGCCCAGGAAGTCCAAGGGAGGGGAGCAGGGTTGGCTCTTCTCCAGCTCCCCATGCAGCACTAGGGGATTTCTCCCGCACTGCTCCAGCTAGCCAGAGGAACCTTTGCTCATCATCTCCAGCTCCCCATGCAGCACTAGGGGATTTCTCCCGCACTGTCCCAGCTAGCCAGAGGACCCTTTGCTCATCTCCAGGTCCCCATGCAATGGCATGATTGCACGCATCTGACTCATCAGCTGAGCTCACGCTTTGCAAAATTAAAGAAAACCGGGCAAGCCAAGCTGCAGAGACACTGAGTAGGGAGGGCACCTTCCCTGTTGGCAGCAATTACACAACTTACTGGACCTGTATGAGCAGCAACAGCCGGGACTTCCTGCCTCCCTTTCCTCCAGCGAACGCAGACTCACACTTTCCGTGAACAGTGCGCCGATCTGAAGCAAACTAGCTCTCCCACTTCAACCGCAGACTGATGCCCGGACGTGACGTAGAAGAGGACATCTCATCCGGGCTCCACTCTGGGGTTATAAACCCCTTTTTGCTCCCTACCCACCTCACCTCAGCGGGGTGCTGCTGCGCGGTGGGAAAATTCCCACCGCCCCCAGCTCGCACCCACCCCGCTGCATCCTCGCGCATGCCCGTCCGGGCATGGCACCATGTTAATGGCGGCTCCGTGCACCCGGAGAGGGGGCACTGCGCCTTGCTTAATGCCCAGATGCCCCTGCCTACCACCATCTTCATTTCCCACTCTGTCAAACAGTTTAATAATGTTATCATCTATTAATCTGAAATAAGACCATAAGCTATTCTCAAAAGGTGCAGAATCAGCAATCAAGTAGGCAACCTGCACTTCATGCAAAGCAATTGGCTAAACAAGGCATCATGGGAAGAGGTTGCTGTTCTCCCTGCAGCTCCCAGGACCCCCCCCCCCCCCTCCCCGGTCTCTTTAGCTGGGGAAAAAAAGGGAGGAGCTAGGAGACAGGAAGGAGGGCAGACAGCCCTGGTGTCCTATCAAATTACACAAAGATCCTGTTAGAGCCACCCCTTATTTTCAAACTGAATTCCTTTCTTGCATTTGCTTTCCTGTAAGAAGCATGGCTGCTGCAAACCCTATTGAGAGTCTGCAACATGAAGTTTCTTGTTCTATCTGTCTGGATTATTTTACAGATCCAGTAACTACAAACTGTGGACACAACTTCTGTCTTTCCTGTATCAGTCGGAGCTGGAAGGGGAGAGACACAGACTTCTGTCCCCAGTGCAGGGAAACATCTCAGCAGAGAAACCTCAGATCTAACAGGCAGCTGGCAAATGTGACAGAAATGGTGAAAAAGCTCAGTCAGTGTTCAGTGAGACCCAAAGAGGAGAATCTGAGTGAGGAGGCTGCGCAGGAATACAAGGTGTGTGTCAGTGTCTTTATTATTACAGTGTGATCCCCATAGTGGAGGAGTTGCCTAGTGGTTAATGCAACAGACTTGGCTTCTGGGTTTGATTCCCACTGCAGCTCTGTGACTCTGGGCAACTCACTTCACCCTCCATTGCCCCAGGTCTAATCTTGTGTGTAAGTTTAGCTAGCCCAGATCAGTGTTGGGTCTGCTGGTTCCAGTGATAAGTTAAAGAGCAGAGGAGCTGGAGGAGGAGAGTAGCTCTGAGTCGGGGTCTTTCTTTGATCTGTCTTCTGGCAGTTAATGCTTCACACCTTCTTAGCCCAGAGAATCTGGCTTCTAGGGTTTGTGTAGAGACAGAGGGGTGGGGGAGGGGGGCGGTGTAACTGCAAGGCCTTTTCAGGTAATTGTTGGGGGGGAGGGGTTGTCACATGTGTGGCTGACTGTCTTTGCTTGCTGGCCAGTTGGCTCAGAGGGAGAGGTGCTTGGGAGACAATGGTAGGGTATTGAGCTTAATTGCTCTTTGGAATGTGTTAGGCAGGGATTGTAGTGCTTGAATATTGGTTTTAGATTTCACTGGAGTTTTCACAGTCATGTATTAGTCAGCAGTCTTGCTTCTCTAGCTAAATGCTCACTTCTGTGCAGACCACTCAATGTCAGGCTGATTCACTCACAGGCAGATGATCAAAAGCAAACGCCGGTGCTAGAGGTTGTTAGCGGCATACTAGCGCCGGCATTTGCAACCGCCCCATGATCAGAGCCCTCGAGTGCGTGAAACAACGTGCTCGAGGGCTCTTTGCGCAAGTAACATTCATCGCCAATGATCAGCGGTCAGCACGCCAAAATTTGGGCCTCTGGCCGCGGCAAACCCTACGCCAGCTCCGAGCTGGCATTGGGGTTTGCAGATCATTAGGGAGGAATGGTGAGCCCTGCCTAGGGTTACCATTCGTCCGGATTTCCCCGGACATGTCCTCTTTTTGAGGGCATGTCCGGGGCGTCTGGCAGATTTTGCCTGCACCCATGTTTGTCCGGATTTCTGGACAAACGTGGGTGCAGGCAGGCGCGTGCGTGTGGGCGGGCGATCGGCGCCGTGGGTCTGGTCTCCCGTCCCCTCCCCTTACCATGTTCCCTGGTGGTCTAGTGACGTCTTCGGGGCAGGAAAGAGCTCCCTCTTTCCTGCCCGGAGCGCTGCCTCCCCTGTCTATCATCCTTCTCGGTCTGGCTGGGGATTCAAAATGGCCGCCGAGAGTTGAACTCTCGCGAGGCTGCTTCAACTCTCGGTGGCCATTTTGAATCCCCAGCCAGACCGAGGAGGATGCAGCAGGCAAGGGCAGGCAGCGCTCCGGGCAGGAAAGAGGGGGCTCTTTCCTGCCCCGAAGAGAAGACGCTACTAGACCACCAGGGCTAGATAGTAAGTGAGGGGGGGGTATGTGAGGAGGGGGAGGGGACTATGTGACGGGGGGGGGGAATAGGGGCGGAACAAGGGGGCGTGGTGGGGTGGGGCATGAGGCGGGGCGGGGTAGGGGACGTGACATGTGTCCTCTTTTTCAGAGGACACAAAATGGTAACCCTAGCCCTGCCCAGCATGCAGTTGCATGCTGGCAGGCCCACGTTCCCCCCCCAAAGCAAATGCCAATAGGGGGCTGGAGGTCCGGCGGACCTCCATTCCCCCCCCCAATGACCCCCCCCAGGTTCAAGGAGGGCCGGAGACCCGGTGGGTCTCTAACCCCCCCCCAAACTCCCAGAAAATGGTCCCTGGTAGTCCAGTGGCCGCTGGCCAACCCCCCTTCCAGCGAGCGACGGGGGGACTGGAGGTCCGGCGCACCTCCAGCCCACCCTAACTCCCCCCCCCCAGCGTTGTCTGCCGAATCCCTGGTGGGTGGGGCTATAGATCATATAAGGGAGCAATTCCCTTATATGGTGTGTAGCCCCACCCAGCGCATCCCAGGATGCACTGGCCAGGGCTGGGCGCCACCATTTTGTGGCGTCGAAGGAAGAGGAGGGAGGCAGGCTGCGTCCCTTCTCCAATCAAGGTAGGGGAGTGGGCTTCGGATGTGACTGACAGACCCTTGGCAATATTGGGGGTTGGGTTGGGGGGTCCAGCGGACCACCAGCCCCCCTGTCAGTTTTTGTTGGAGTAAGAAGAAGGTATTGATTGGAACTTGGTTTTTCAGCAATTTTTGGTTTTACCATAAGTGTGTTTAACATATTTATATACACCTTTGAAAGTTTTACCCCTGACGCAGCTTGAGGGCGAAACGTGGCCACGTCGGGTATTGTTCCAATAAACCTTTTTGACCTTATTCTGCTTTTCTGTTTGTTTATGCTTTTGTGCAAGCAGTTTTTTTTGCCTTTTTTATTTGCTTCCTTTTCATTCTCATAAAACTAACCGGAGTTGAATTAGCAGCGTTTTGAAGCAGGTGGAGGAGTGGCCTAGTGGTTAGGGTGCTGGACTTTGGTCCTGAGGAACTGAGTTTGATTCCCACTTCAGGCACAGGCAGCTCCTTGTGATTCTGGGCAAGTCACTTAACCCTCCATTGCCCCATGTAAGCCGCATTGAGCCTGCCATGAGTGGGAAAGCACAGGGTACAAATGTAACAAAAAAACAAAAAAAAATCTTATCGAATTACCCCCTCGTAATGCTGTTTCATCTTGTCTTACATTTCCCTATCTGTAAGAATGTGATATATAAAACAATTCACTCTGCTAATTTCTCCTATCAAGGCACCAAAATTCTCTTCCTAAATCCATCAAGTTTACAGGTGATTACCTAAGTTTTAGAAGAAAACTAGAACTAGACAATTCGAACTCTTATCACTTGACTCTCACTTTAAACCTTATGTTGAATATGATTTCTCTATAGCCGATGACCTAATGTATGTTACAATCCTATCTATCACGCAAGAATCAATATGCACTACCATAATGTATTCTTCTTTACCGTGTATATACGCACCTTAATGCAACAACTTTTGTACTCTGTTACCCGGAAATGGCAACCGGCATTACGGCAAATGTAAGCCACATTGAGCCTGCAAATCTGTGGGAAAATGTGGGATACAAATGCTACAAATAAATAAAATAATAAATACAAGTCTCTTCCTAAATCCATCAAGTTTACAGGTGATTACCTAACTTTTACAAGTCTTCTAAAAACACATTTCTTCAGTTTGGCCTTTCTGAATACAAAGAATTTTACCCACACCCTTTTCTTAATCTCGTTTCCCACCTAGTCCTGCCTAATTATGCTCTCACCTATCCACCCTTGAGATAGTCTAAATCCCTGGTTAGGACACCTTGTTCATGGTTTAGTTTACCTGGTTAGATATGGGGCACTGGAACTGAATATTACTGGTGCCCGCATATCTCTCAGTTCCACCCTGACTCTGCCCCCGAATCACCCCTCCCTCCACTGTCTGGACAGAACTTTCGCCAATATTCAGTGGCACTGTTAGGTTAAGTGCTGTTTAATATTGGTTCATGGCCAGTTCAGCATGATTTAACCAGGCAGCAGCCTATCCTGGTTATATCACTTTGAATATTGACCCATCAGAATTCTGTTATTTCAAAGAAACGATCTAAATTGGAAGGGACATCTCACATTTACAGTCAAGTCTGAAATTGTGGCTATAAAAATAATCACATGCTAATCAATGATGTTTAATGTTCACAGGAAAAGCTTAAAATGCACCTGGAGCGTCTGAGAAAGGATCTGGAAAACCTTCTGAAGTTTAAATCTACTGAAGAGAAGGAAGCTGAAAAGCTGAGGGTGGGTATCTGTGTCTCTGTCTGAGCCAGTTTCTGCAGGGTTTTGGTTCCTCTCACTACATCAGTCCCCTGAATCACCAGAATAAGAGAATAGTAGAATTCAATCTGCCTTGTTACTGCATGGAAAATATTTCTTGGTTCCTTTTTGGCTGAGAACAGGCGGATTCTGAATCTGTAAGTGGAAGAAAGGAACATGTTAACATTGTATTTCTTGCAGAGAGGTTAGTGTGGTGTGGGCTGTGTCTGAGCCTTTTGATGCTGGGCCTCAGAACCACAACCCACCATCTCACCCAGACAAATTCCTCAACTGATTCCTTAGACTGCCGGCTGGGTAAAAAATACCAAAAACAACTACACGAGAAGCTTCTCACATTATCAACATTTTATTTTTACCCAAGAACATGAAAAATAAGAAATAATAAAATTAGGAGCAGCACATAAGAAACAGCATATTGAGGGAGCATAGACAAAAAGGGAAAAGCCATGGAAATGGTTGCATATTCCTTAGTCTATTGAGATAGACTGAGGAAGATTTTCATTGACTCCTTTTGTCTTCCAGAACAGATAGTTATATAGGGTTTCTCAGCCCAAAATACAAGAAACTGGTACATCACACAAGAATACGTCAGGCAGGATGTCTGCTACTACTATTTAGCATTTCTATAGCGCTACAAGGCGTAGGCAGCGCTGCACAAACATAGAAGAAAGACAGTCCCTGCTCAAAGAGCTTACAATCTAATAGACAAAAAATAAATAAAGTAAGCAAATCAAATCAATTAATGTGAACGGGAAGGAAGAGAGGAGGGTAGGTGGAGGCGAGTGATTACAAGTGGTTACGAATCAAAAGCAATGTTAAAGAGGTGGGCTTTCAGTCTAGATTTAAAGGTGGCCAAGGATGGGGCAAGACGTAGGGGCTCAGGAAGCTTATTCCAGGCGTAGGGTGCAGCGAGACAGAAGGCGCGAAGTCTGGAGTTGGCAGTAGTGGAGAAGGGAACAGATAAGAAGGATTTATCCATGGAGCGCAGTGCACGGGAAGGGGTGTAGGGAAGGACGAGTGTGGAGAGATACTGGGGAGCAGCAGAGTGAGTACATTTATAGGTTAGTAGAAGAAGTTTGAACAGGATGCAAAAACAGATAGGGAGCCAGTGAAGCAACTTGAGGAGAGGGGTAGTATGAGTAAAGTGACCCTGGCGGAAGACGAGACTGGGCAGCAGAGTTTTGAACCGACTGGAGAGGGGAGAGGTGACTAAGTGGGAGGCCAGCAAGAAGCTGTTTCTTTTGTTTCTTACAGCTGCTTAAAAGGCATATAAAAATATATATTGCATTTCCTTAAAAGTTACATCCTTAGCCCATCCTAAAGGCAATCCTTACTTCAAAGGATTCAGGATTCCTTTCCCAGGACCCCCTCTGCAATAGCATTTTCCCATCCCTTCCTGACTACAGGATTTCTGTCTTCTGTCCTCTGTCAGCCCCTCCCTTTTGTCACCTGGAACTTCCTTCTGCATCCTGAAAGTCTCTCAAAAGGCTAATAAACACTCAAGTCAACAGTGAATGGCAAATGGCTCATTGACTTTCAAGTGCCTGCTCAGAGGAAGGGTAGGGGAGGGGTGAGGTACTTGCTCCACACCTGGCCTGTTTGCTTAATAATCCACAGAAATGAAAAAGTCTTCACCTGTTACTGTCTGTAGACTACTTTTTAGATATTAGGCCTTCATACGTATACATACAAGTACACCTCCACCAACAGCTGCAAAATGGGCTTGAGGCAGTCCACCAGTTAGTCTGTTGTGATGCCAGGAAGGATGGCTGCAGGGCTAAGGCCCAGATGCATTAAACAGAACAAGCCTTTAACGACCCTTTAACGAAGAAATTCCTTAACCGTTGCATGCATTACAGGCCCTTTTCCGACGAATCAAGCAGCTAACGAAAACGGAATACAAACGAGTAACTACCATTGTAATGTGGACGATTCAGGATGCACTAACAATACCGACAATTACACCGAATCATTTACCGCGACATATTTAACGTATAGTCAGAGCAGTCGTAAAGGCCAGAGCTGTCATACAGACATTGCTCCCCGCTTCTCCCTACAGCATAAAAATCCAAGCTGGCATGTTTGAAAATAAAAAAACCCCACACAAACACATGGCTCCCTGCTTCCCCCTGCATAAAATTGAAAAAAACGGGGCAAAGGCGCTCATCAGGAGCGTCCTTTATGGACGGCCTTGCCCCCCCCCCCCCCCCCGCCACACCCGAGGTCACCGCTGCTCCCTGCTCCCCCCCTGCATTAAATTAAAAAAAAACCAAAATAAAAATCAAAGCTGTAGCAGCCCTGGTCCCCCTCCCTTCCTGTTCCTTTCTCTCTTCTCTGCCAAAGCTCCGCCTCCCGCCATCCTCCGCCCCGCCCCCGCCACCCCCCCTGAGGTCGTTGCCGCCGCTCCCCCCCTCCACGGAGGATATGCTTCTGGGTATGGTGAGAGAGAAAGGCTGGGAAAAGAGTGGGTAGTGAGAGGAGGAAGGCTGTGGTGGAGTCACCACTGTTAAAGAAGGAAGTGCTGTACCAGAGCCACCATTGATAAGAGGGTAATGGAGCCACTGGAACTCTGGAATATGGGTTTGGGTGGGAGAAGGTACAAGCCTTGATTAATCTAGGGTGCTTATTACACTTGTACTGGCCCTGCTGACAACAAAAGAGATTTCTTGTTCATTGAAGGACCTGAATCCAGAGCTCTGGGCAACAAAATTACTCTCGTGTTACTGAGAAATTTCTCTGTGTTTAATCCAGAGTGAGACAGAGAGGAAAAGACTGATAGTTGAGTCCGAGTTTGAAGAGTTGCACCAGTTTCTGAATAAGGAGAAGCAGATCTTTCTCTCGAGACTGGAGGAGGAAGAGAAGAAGATTCTCCAGAGAATGAGGGAAAATGAGTCCCAGCTAGAACAGCAAAGCTTCTTCCTCAAGCAGCTGATCTCGGAGATAGAGGAGAAGAATCAGCAGCCGGCCAACGAGTTACTGAAGGTAAGATTAGCAAATATATTTCTAAGGAAGTTACTGATCTGCCAGGAGGAATCAGGGAATTCAAGTAGCAGATCGAAATATCTTACATAAGGGCCTGAATAAAGGCTGATTTTTCAGCCAGGAGCCACTTACCAAATCAGAGCTTTTAAAATAATTTCATGGGGCTTAAATGGCCAAATCCTCTTGCCCTGAAGAAGGTGTAAATTGTTGTATGTGCTCTACACATGTAGACACAGGTCATGTGTTTTTAATGATCAATATTTGACTCACTGAGTGAAAAGGTACCAAACGTGGGGTTACAAATGTCCTGTGTACTTCTGGGTTCGGGGCCTTTGGACCCTCACTGACCTGGTGCTCGGTGCCTCCACCTGGGAACCTAAGCGTTAGCAGGTGGGACGATCCTCTTCCCTCCCAGGAAACCCCATAAAACAGGTCTACTCTAAACTCTGGAGAAAAGGCTGGCTGCGAAATTGGCAATCATAATAGATGTGTTTTACTCTTTTAAGTTCAGTGAGCACTCGGGAGTCAACAGTTCATGCAAACTCAACTGTTTATTCCTCAACTCTGCAAAACAGGATCTTCCAACTGTGTGAACTTTTCAACTTTGATTGGAAGTCTTCTAAAAACACAATCCTTCTGGTATTCCCCAGGGGAACTCCTGTATCCCCTCTCCTGGATTTATTTACAGATGTTCTTGAGCAGGACTATATACACTTTCTATAACGCTCCTGTCCATGCTTATCCCCAAGAATAAGATCTCCAAAGACTGTGCTCCTCTCAGTTGTATAGGTCCAGATCCCATGTGGCCTGACCTCCCTGTAGGGTGACCCTTTTTGTTGGCACCACCCTGATCCTGGGATGGGCAATCTCTAGCTCTAATCCCATGCTTCGGGGCTGGGTCTCTCCACTGCCCACCCATTGCTCTCCTCCTTTACAGCTAGTGGTCTACTTCTCTTAATTGAAATTCCTCTTTACTCCTCCAGGTCAGTGATAGGGGACCATCACGCAACCAAAGACCCTCCCCCCCCCCCCCCCCCCAAAGGGCAAACATTCCTCTTTATGAAGTTCTAATCCCCTCCCCCGTCACTCTTGAGTACCAGGGCACTCTCTCTCTCTGCATTTTATTTTAAAATTTCTCCCCTTGGGTTGGGCTTTCTCTCACCCAGGGCTCCCAGTCACTCCCCCCCAGTGACTTTCTACAGGAACTTACTCTGCTATTCAGAGGCGGACTGACCAGTCAACTGGGAAGTGCCCTAGGCTCCAGGGGGCCCAGAGATTCTGCCCAGTTGCCCACTGCCACTGGCGCTCCTACTTTGAAGAGCCCTGGTGGTCTAGTGTCTTCTTTGGGGCAGCCAGGCTGGAAAGAATCCCACTCTTTCCTGCCTGCTACCGCTAGTGTGCCTGGTGCTGGCACTGACGTGTTTTAAAAATGGCCTCTGAGACCCGCGAGACCGCTGCGGGAAATCTCAGAAGCCATTTTGAATACTCGCTAGTACCAGGCCTGGGCACACTAGCAACAGCGGGGAGGAAAGTTTGGGATTCTTTCTGGCCTGGCTGTCCCCGAAGAATCCACTAGACCACCAGGGCCCTTTAAGGTAGGACGCACTTGCAGGGGTCTGTAGTGTGTGGGAGGGGGGGGGGCTGTGATGTACATGAGGGAGGTGGTGGAAGCAGTAGCTGGAGGTGCCCTGGTGACCCTTTCTTCCCGGGGGCCCCAACCACTGCCATTCTGCCCCTGCACCTATTAATCCCAAACTAACAGGGATTTACATAAATAACAGAGATAAAGCGAGGCAGGCAATTGCATTTAAATCATTGCAGAGAATAATATTATTTTGGCTGAACAGTTCGTTTGCCTTCTAAGTATAATGTTTAAGATATTTGAACGCGTCTGCACTAAATCATTACAGGAGTGGTGCTATTTTGGTATAGGACTCAATTGCCTTCTATTTAGAGCAGTAAAGCAGAGTATAAACTTTTAACTCCAAGTTGAAAGCGGAGCATGCAATTAGCCTTCTATTTAAAGCAAGCAAAGCAAAGTATAGACTTTTAAATCAAGCTGAAAGCAGTGCATGCAGTTAAGCAAAGCAGGCAGTTATTTTATTTATTATTTTATTTGTTATCCTTGTTCCATGGTCGGGATGCTCTTCTGTCCCCCGTTCCAGCAGTGGTCTGCTCCGTTGTGGCTGGGTAGCGGGGGGGCCTCAGTCGTGTGGTTCTTGCCTGTTCGCGGCTGGCCAGTCGCTAGTGAGGACGTGTTGAAGGATCGAGTATATCTTGTTGCCAGGCTGGGTTCAGGCAAGTCTTATGGTGCTCCCGATTACAGCAACACCGTTCGCCGCGTGGCATCGCTCGACGCGTGGCTGATTCCGGCTGTCTCTCTGCGCACTTAGAGGATTAGCGCGCTCGTCCTCCCCTCGCTGCAGGGGAAACAGTCCGTCGTCTCCGGCTCTCCGCGCTCCGGCCTTCTCCCCGGGTCCATGTGTGCTTGGGCGAAGTGAGCTCTTCTGTTCCCAGTTCGGCCTCGAGGCCGGCGCCACGAGGCAGATTCCAGTGCCAGGTAGATGAAGTGGTTGGTCGATCGTTTGAAGCCGCGCAGCGCGGCCTCGACTTTCCCTCGCCGTCCGCTGCAGTCAGCGCCACGGGTCCTCACTCGTCCGACCCGCACCATAGATGGCTCAATGACCCTCGGATTCTCACAAAGGGCTTGCTTCTGGCCGTTCCCGTCAGGATGTGGACCCGAGCTCTCGCGGGATTCGCTGCTCTCGTGCCGACTGGATGTTCAGCGCAATGGCAGCTCGGCACCAAGTTGACTCCCGACCGGTCAGTGCCGTTCCGGTTCGGTCGGGATGTCCATTGACTCTTGGATGGCCTGGCAGCTCAGCTCTCTCCAGGCCCCTCTAGGCCTCGATCGCCCGCAGTTGGATGGGACACATGGTAGGGGCACTCCCGTCCGGATTGTCCCACATCCCCTGATCCTTGGACTCGGCTGGGTTAACGAGCACAGGATCGGGCTCCGGCCCTGTAGCCTCCCGGTCTGTTCCAGTCCAGGTAGGACTGGCCAGGTGGGTCTCCCTTACTTGGGACCTCCGGAGCTCACTCACCAAGCTCCTCACCCGTCGGCCATCTTAGAGAGGGACTACTGTGGGGTATGTGATTTCTGGGGTTAATTACTTTTTTGTTTCTCAATATTAAAGATACAGTTAGTCCGTTCCTGAGGCTGCAGGATTATACCGTTGATATCCCTCTATTCTCTGGTAGAAATAAGGGGGTCTTTTACTTGGCGTTTTTAGCGCGCATTGAAAATAGGCGCACACTAAAGACGCCCATAGGAATACATTGGCATCTTTAGCGTTTTGCATGCACCTATTTTTAATGTGCACTAAAAATGCCAGCGCACCTTAGTAAAAGACCCCCTTAGTCACTTATCCCACTTTTGATACTTTTTCACCCAGTGGGTCACTTGCAGACATCACAACTCCACCTCTGCCCAAACCAGGCCCTTGAAAATATCTACAGATCACGGATCAGAGCCACTAAGGAGGTTTCAGTACTGTGCCCCATCCGAAAGTCTGATTGATTGGCATGAAGGCCGTGTGTTTTAGCTAAATACATGAAAAGTTGCCCCAGTATCAATTTCTCTACAACTTAGAGAAAAATGGTAGGTATGAAACTGGCTGATATACTGGACAACATGATTTTTGTTTCCATAATGAGTTTGGGTGTTTCTTATAGATTTTTGGATGCTGATCATAGAAATGGCATCAAAATTTTGTAGCTGTTAAGTGATTGAGCAGAGCTGTGAGTAGAATATCCTAATGTATAATGTGTTCTCATAAACTGTGAAATCTAACTAGAAATATTCTCTGTTTCATTTCCCTTTAGGATGTGAACAACACTCTGAGCAGGTACAAGTTAATTTTCTCTCCTTTTCTATGTGGCTGGATGGATTTGAGTGAGGAAGAAGGGAATTAATCGATTGGTGAGAATTGAGATTGAGAATGGGAGAGAGGGAAGTGGGATTGAGTGAGGACAGGGAGAGTTAGTGTGGAGGAAGCACTGAGAAATGAAGGGGAAGTGATGGAGGAGAGGGGAGGAGAATTACAGACCTACCCTCCCTTCCCCCTGACTCTCCCTTTTTCATCCCTGTACTGCCAGAACTTCTCCTCTCTTCCTGTCCTCACCTATTTGGCCCTCCATGAATCCTGTCTTCATTCCCCACCAAACTCCACCCTGTGAATCTCCTTTACCCTGCCAGTCGATATTGTTTATCTGGATTTTCAGAGGACATTTGATAAAGTTCCCCAGTACCCCTTGAATTTCTCCTGAAGAAACTAAAAAGTCATGGGATAGGAGACTGTGTCCTATTGTGGATTAAGAACTGGTAAAAAAGATAGAAAACAGAGTAGGGTTGAATGGTCAATATTCTCAGTGGAGAAGGGTAAATAATGGGGTTCCTCAGGGTCTATGCTGGGACCTCTACTTTTTAACATATTCACAAATGATTTAGAAATGGGAATAATGAGTGAAGTGATTAAATTTGCTGAGGACATAAAGTTATTCAAAGTTCTTAAAACACAAGAGGATTGTGAAAAATTGCAAGAGGACCTTACATGACTGGGAGACAGAATCCAATTGGCAGATGACATTTAGATCTAGATTCTATAAATCTAAAACTTCTAAGTGAAAAATGCACAAAATCAAGCCTTAGGATGGATGTTTGCCAGTATTCTTAGTAGACTGGCCACACGGACATCCCAGCAGACCAGTGGGGCACCCTAGGAGGTCCAAGCTAGACATCTTACCACTGCCCATTATTTTGTATGGTGAGCCTTCCAAAATCCACAGAAAAACTACTGTAAACAACTACACTAGCCCTTATGGCTCCAGGTCTCAGCTATATTTAGGTACAGTAGGCTTTTGGTAAGTTTTGGAGGGCTGACACTTTCCACCACAAGTGTAACAGATAGAGGGAGATATGGGCCTGGTCCATATTTCTGACCACTCCAGGGGCCTGATTGATGCTCTAATAGGATGGACCATAACATCTGAGGCTGTCATAGAGGCTGCTATATACTGTCTCTTTCACGTCTTTGGGAGGTGGGAGGGGGTCAGTGACCACTAGGGGAGTAAGGGGGGGGGGTCATTCCTTAATCCCTCCAGTAGTCATTTGGTCATTTAAGGCACTTTTTTGTGAGTTAGTTGTGATTAAAAACAAATCTAGACCAAAACATTTAAATTGTAGCCCTGGACACACCCCTTGTGATTTGAATGTAATGCTGACAAAGTTCATAGCAAAATGTTTAAAAAATGGGTTTCAAAAATAGCGTTTTTGGCGTTTAAGCATGCAAAATATCCAAATGCCACGTTGTGCCACAGAAAACTGAGTGTTCATGGCATATTTCATTCCTTCCACTCTCTATCCCCTGGGTGTGAACATCTCCCAGAATAATCCCAGTGACTCTCTAACCCATAGGTGTCAGAAAATGAAGTTTCCAGTACCAGAGGCTGTTTCTACTGATCTGAAAATGGGTTTCCAATTGAGCTTCCCTCAGCAGCTGAAGAAATGGGTTACAAAATATGAAGGTGAGGAATTGATCTCTTTAATTTGGTTTATCTTCTTTACAAATGCTCTGGATGATTCCAGTAAAAATGTGCAGAAATAAAAGTCTAAATCTGAGAAACAGACACTGCAGTAAAATGCAGTGTTACATTGTTCACCCCGTAGTAAATTATAATGTTAAATTGTTCAGCCCCCAGGAAAATTGCACTGTTCAGCACATATATAGCAAAAAAGTGAAGATGACTCAAGAATAAGTGGACGACGCTCCAGATTATAAAACAGTTTATTACAAGATGAACGAGACTCGACACAGCTGTGTTTCAGCCGGTTAGGCCTGCAGCAGGAGTCTTTTAAAATAAACATAAAAAGAATAATACAAGTATTCAAAACAGCGTAAAACAATTTAAGAATAATTCATATGGTTTATTGTGGGAACATTGGACACTAAAGGGTTAAAGGTGAATGTTTAAAACAAGCTGAATTAAAATAAGCTAAATTGAAAATAATATTGCTATGGTGAATGTTGAAAATCAGTGATAAAAAGTAACTAGAGCGCCAGAGTGAATAAAGCGTAAAGAAAAAGTGATCAAAAATAACTAAAGCGCCAAAGAAATTCAAGTGAGTACCGAACCTGTTGACATGGCCTCCTCGGGTAATCCCAGGATGGCTAGTACCAAGAAAGCTGCTCGGGCCTTCCCTTTGCATGACTCCATCCTAGAGCTTGTGTCGGCTCAGTGGGCTGACCCCGAGGGACCTTTGAGAGTTTCCAGGCCTCTGCGTGAGGGACATATGGCTCGTTTTCAAATGCCTACAGTGGATGCCCTAGTCACTGTGGTGACAAAGATGGGTTATGTCCATCAACCAGCAGGGGAGATAGAGAGCACTCAAACTTTCTCAGTGCCCTCTTGGCCAGCTAGCTCCACTGCCTCTTCAGTATTTGAAGCTTCCAAAGCAGTATGGCAAACCGCAATGGGAATCACAAGAGCTTTCCTCACAGTGAACGATGGCCCATCACAAGGGCATGAACTCATAAAGGAGGGAAAGCACATCCTCCTGGAGGGAATAAACTCATCCTCCTTATTGTATAAGTGGAGGGGAACACGCGCGCCTCCTGGAGGGAATCAACACATCCTCCAAAAAGATGTAGGGAAGTTGATTGGTCTGGAGATTTTTATGGCGATCAGGAGATGTCCCATTTAGTACAGCAGGAAGAGCTTGCAGAAGATTTCTGGGATGTCCCTTCTCTGCACATCCAACTTAAGCGCCATAGTAGCTCCAAACATGCTTTTAATTTTCATAGGTCTAGAAGGCTGGTAGCATATACCACATTAAGTTGCAGTTATACTGCTCAACAAAATCCCTTTCAGTATTTTGATCTGAAAACTGGTACAGAACTTCCCTCAACTGCCTATACCAGATCGGAGGATACTTTTGCTGTTAGAATAAACATTCTGAGGAGAGGGGAACAAAAGATGGCTTAAGCTTGAAGTAAAGTTGGAAATGTGCCAACAAATGAAGCATTGTGTACAGCCACAGAATTGCCCAAAAGCTATGCTCAATTGGTTTGCACCGAGCGGTTTCTGAAAAAACAGTTTCTGTATTTTCTTTGTATTCAAAGAACTATGAACATGTAAAAGGAGTAGACTAGTATTACCGTTGATGTTGTAAATAGCTGTTGAAAATAGCAGTGCTACTCTCCCTACTGTTGCTAAAGCTTTCCTGTGGGAATGTCCAGTAAAATAATAAACTGGGGGAGGGGAGGGGGATGGAGGAGAAGAAGGGAAATGTGAGCTTTTGTTAAGATTCATTGAAAAGAAAAAAAAACAATAAACTGCAATATTCTAAAATGATTCTCATTACTACTGCTGAGGACATGGGCCTGTGAAGTTCCAACAGAAAAAACATGCTTGTACCAGCTGCGTCCCAGTGTGTAAAGAAAACATACAGCATGATAGGCTTAAAGAGCCATGTCAATTTACGCAGGGCTTTCCTGCAAAAAGAAAGCATTTCTTGTAGAAAAAACTGCTGCATGTAAAGCCATGCAAAGAATATGACTTGATGGAAAAAGCAATATTTTGTATAACAATTCTTTGAGCAAGCACAAAGATGCTCTAACCTATGCCCTAAGAATAGACATGTCAAGTGTGAAAAATGAAAAGAAGCTGTTAGAAACCTTTAAAAAGATTAATTTAAACATAGGGGTCCTTTTATTAAGGACTCCGAAAAATGGCCTACGGTAGTGTAATTGCGGGGTTTGAGAGAGCACAGATCCATTTTTCAGCGCACCTGTAAAAAAGGCCTTTTTAAAATTTTTGCCAAAAATGGACATGCCTCCATTTTAGGTCTGAGACTTTACCGCCAGCCATTGACTTAGCAGTAAGGTCTCACGTGGTAACCGGGCGCTAATGACCTATTCACGTAAAATGCCACATTATTTTTTGGACGCAAACCAAAAATGAAAGTACCGCAAGAGCCACTCGGTAGCCGGGCACGTAGGTACCTATGCGGCTTCGTAAAAGGGCCTCATAGAGTATGAAGAAATCTTGCTGCTATAAAATAAATTAATAATCAAAGATAAGACCACACTGGCTTATAAATAATGCAAATTATGAGCAGGAATTGGAAAAAAAAACTCAGAAGGTCAACCAACATAAGCATCAATATGAAACAGCTGAACCAAAATTGATAGAACCAATAAAACAACCTCGTGCCAGCAAATAATTTAATGAACAACCAAATCAAACACCACTTGCAAATGGTAAGAAATCAAAGTACAACCAAAATCGGACCACGAACTAGAAAATGTCATAAGCAACACATACTCTCCCACCAATAATTAAATGCAAAGAAACATTTATGGAGAACTGTTAATACAGAACAAGTGGCACATCCTACATAATAATTGTCACCTCCAACGTTCGGAATGTGCCTGGGACCGTGGAAGTGGTCTGCTTCCGTCGGTAGATCGCCCTGCCCTTGCGTCAAAACGTGATGACGTTGAGGGCGGGGCGATCTCACCTACTCCTCCCCCTGCCTGAATAACGATGCGAACGCGAAAGACCTGCAACAAACGGAGCACTAACACTTGGGAGGGAGCGAGCCAACAAGAACGTGGGAGGCAGGCAGCCAGAACGTGGGAGAGAGGGAGGGACGCAAGCAGGTGGAAATGGTCTACGCATGCGATCCGTTGACGCACTGAACGGACTAACAGTCGACCTGTGGTTCTGATGCAGCAGTGGCGTAAACGGAGGCCACCGTTAACCACGGTCTGACTGAACGGATGAACTTTGATAGAAGACCCCTGAGGTTTTTTGCCAACGATGAAGCAGTCCTAGCTCTTTCTCTGCCTTCATAGCAGAAAAGGTGCTTGTTGAGGCTTTTTCCTCCGAGAATAATTCTATATGTGAGTAGTGGGCTTACATGACATGACTCTTTGGTTTATACTAAGAAGAAAACCCAAATATCAACATTACCAGCATCTTCTGCTCCCCCGACATACTCTCCTGCCAACACCTGAATTAGAAAAATCAGCTGCTATAAAAGACGAACACATGAATAGTGTAGATGACTAATGTCACTTCGTACTGCTAATAAGCTAACAAATAGAAAAACATATGCTCAGTGTATATAACAACAAGCAGGTGTCTTGTCCCACCAATTTCAGCACCGAGTACAAATGATGAATAAGTATAAAGTGTGTATAAATAAATAAAATACACCACCTGAGCAACATCATTAGTAATACAACTTTGTATTTGTTATCCACCGACTGGGCAAATGCCTTTGACGGTACTATGTAAGCCACATTGAGCCTGCAAATAGGTGGGAAAATGTGGGGTACAAATGCAACAAATAAATAAATATGAACACAGCCAATGGCTTATAAAAACTAAACAGACTATCTTGTAAACTACATAAAAACAAAACGAAAAATAAATGGGATGTAAAACAATCAAAAATTACACCAAACGCTAAAGTGAGAGCTCCACTTTTACCAGCTACTGAGAAACTCACAAAAGAAAACTCTCCCTCCAACACTTAAACTACAAAGGATCATCTGGGAAGGCTGCTATTTTGAAAAAAATGGACAAATGGGAAAAGAGCAGTCTTTTTCTCATTATTATGGTTGCTTTAAAGGGTGGGGGGGGGAGTGAAAAAGGGAATGGTTTGGTGTGGGAGTATGGTTGTTTATATGACTGGATTCATATGTTGTGGATTTTGCACTAAAATTAATAAAAAATTATTTAAACATAAAAAATGCTGACTGCCGTGGGCTGATTATCGGCTGGATGATGTCACGTTCTTACTTTATAACAGTTGTACCATCAGTTCTGCCCAAAGCAACAATGACCTTGTGTTGTCTATTGTCACTCCTGTTTGAGTGTAACCTGAAGAAGGAATGGGTGATAAAGCAAAGCTTATTTTATTTTGTTCCATTGCACCCTGGAAGTCATGGGTTTACTATATCATAAACTTATTCCTGGGATAAGCAGAAGAAAATCTGTTTTACTCTTTTGGGACCTTGCCAGGTATTTGTGACCTGGATTCACCAGTGTTGGAAACAGGATACTGGGCTTGATGGACCTTCAGTCTTTCCCTGGATGGCAAAGCTTATGTATGAATGTACTTATAAGACAATTGAAGGACATTTTTATAATTCAAAATCTCTAACATTTCTCTCTCTCTCTCTTTATTTATTTAGATTTTTACGAAAGAAAATCACATCCTGCAGGAATAGGTAAGTTTTATTCAGTTAGAAACATATATATTTTAGGGTGGGCAATTAACATGTTAATAACACTATTAATGCATTAATCTTTTAATGCATACCATGTTTTTTGAATCTGCCTGGGTTTTTTTTTTAATGCTGACCCACCCCTCCCCCACACTTACCTCTACAGCAGGGCTCGGGATTTTTTTCTTCTTCTTTGCAGCTGCCTCAAATTGCTTCTCTCCCCCTGCATGGACAGGCTGTTCAGATATTTGAGCTGCATGGTGCATGAAGTTGGGGAAAGTCTCTTGAGACTTGAAACTGCAAGACTTCCCCAAATTCCTGAACTGCGTGACTCAAGTATCTGCAGAGCCCAATCACTGTGCAGGGCGAGACAAGGAGTTTGAGGCAACGCTGAGCCTGAGCCCTGCTGTACCAGTAAATGTAGGGATTGGGGAAGAGAAACTGGGTGAAGGCTGTTTGAAATTTAATTTTTTAATGCCCAAAATTCTGTGATTAAGCGCACTTAATTGCATGTTTAAAAGTTTTAATCATTGTCCACCTCTAATATATTTTTTATATCTTTGTACTTATTTCTCTTCTCTGAGATCTGATCATTGTTCATCTTTATTTTAATGCAGATTGGTGGGTGGAATGTGGCAGATATACAGGTAATCTGATATATAATTATACAAAACCATCAAATCCACTAATGTGTTTTTTGACTGTGATCCTGCTATACAGACACCTACAGCCAGTGTTAGGGATTATTTTTCACTCTGTGATAGAGAAGAGAATGTGTGTTTCCCCTGATCAGGGTCAGGGAGTGATCCCTCTGGCTCAGACCTGGCAAGTTTCCCACATTCATTGGGAGACTCCAGTTTTCACAGGTTATCTCCGAAACTTCCACAAGGGAGTGAATGCCTCCCACTCAGCAGTCTGTGACAGCCGCAGGACTTTTCACCAAATGATACAGTACAGTTTGCTTCTGGAAATAGTCACCAATGATCCTAGAGTGGCCAAGAGGGATACAGTAAATAGCTTTTTATCATTGCCTCCAAAAACTGCTTTCAAAATGGAATAAACATATTTAATCTGATGACCAGATTAAGACAAGAACTGTTTCCATCTGAATGATACAGTAGAATTTGCTTCTGGAAATGGCCACCAAGCATCCGGTGGGTGAGTTGGAAGCTACTTGTACCAATCGTAAGAGAAAGAAACATGTGATGTGTCTTAGTGACAAAATAGGTGTCTTAGATAAGCTTCATTCCAGCATGTCTGTTTCTGCCATTGGCTGCGAGTTAAAGTGTAATGAATCAACAATCTGATCCATCCAGCAAAAAAAGGAAGAGATTCAGTGGTCTGTTCGTGAAGCAGAACCAGAAAGTTCAAAAACTACATCTGTGCTTCGTGATGAGTCAGTAGAAAAGATGGAAAAGTGGTTAAATTTGTGGATTATGCAAATGGTGGATTAAAAAAAGCACTGTGGACAGCATTGCTGTGAGGATGAAACCAAACAGATTTATAAACACATCACCCAGGGTCAGGAAAGCGTGAAACCCTTTTCTGCTAGTTCTGGCTGTCTTGTGTTGGGGTCTGGACCCACCTTAGCCAAACCCGAACTGATTACTGCTAGAACACCCAGGTTCTTCAATTTGTTTCTTACACTAGTTAAATACTTACTCAGAAGTGAAATAAAGAGAAAAGTTTATTCTGGAAACAAGTAAATAGTAGCTCAAGCAGAGGCTTATAGCAAGTCTGAAATACAGAAAAGAAATTAGATAGACTTCCTTGGGTCCATGCCAGTTCACTGCCCTGGAAACAAGGAAGCCCAACGTACATAGATTTCCCTCATTTTTATACAATTGATTTAGTACATGTTATACAATAATCCGGAAACTAATTACCATCTTAGCACATCCCACTAACTAATCATCTTCATGAAATTACCTCTATATCTAAGACTCCAAAAAACACACAAGTAACATGTTCAATCAATTGGTTATGGGAATATATTACCCCAGCTACACATAGGTGTTTTCTGGGTCTGAGTCTTTAATGTTTTGTTTTACTACTCAAAGCCAATTAGTGGATATAAAAGACTCATGGCTACTTATGAGAAAGTAATTGGATTATTTGCCAATTCAAATACAGTTCATTGGTTTCTCATAAGGAGAGAGAGCAGCTCTGTGGCCGTCTCTCTGACTTGAAGTAGGAAGTACATTCATTTTTATAGGTGCACTCTGGATACAGATAATATGACAGTAAGCACACCTGATTGGATCTATGTTAATGTCATAGTTAACACTGATTGGCTATGGTAATGAAGTGGTTAGTACTTTACTGGAAAAGCTAGCACTACTACTACTACTACTACTATTTAGCATTTTTATAGCGCTACAAAGCATACGCAGCGCTGCACAAACATAGAAGAAAGACAGTCCCTGCTCAAAGAGCTTACTAATAGACAAAAATAAAGCAAACAAATCAGTTAATGTGTAGAGGAAAGAGGAGAGTAGGGTAGGTGGAGGCGAGTGGTTACAAGTCAAAAGCAATGTTAAAGAGGATGTTATAATGCCGTTGTATCGCTCCATGGTACGACCGCACCTTGAGTATTGTGTTCATTTCTGGTCGCCGCATCTCAAGAAAGATATAGTGGAATTGGAAAAGGTGCAGCAAAGGGCGACTAAAATGATAGCGGGGATGGGACGACTTCCCTATGAAGAAAGACTAAGGAGGCTAGGGCTATTCAGCTTGGAGAAGAGACGGCTGAGGGGAGACATGATAGAGGTATATAAAATAATGAGTGGAGTGGAACAGGTGGATGTGAAGCATCTGTTCACGCTTTCCAAAAATACTAGGACTAGGGGGCATACGATGAAACTACAGTGTAGTAAATTTAAAACAAATCGGAGAAAATGTTTCTTCACCCAACGTGTAATTAAACTCTGGAATTCGTTGCCGGAGAAAGTGGTGAAGGCGGTTAGCTTAGCAGAGTTTAAAAAGGGGTTGGACGGTTTCCTAAAGGACAAGTCCATAAACCGCTACTAAACAGACTTGGAAAAATCCAAAATTCCAGGAATAACATGTATAGAATGTTTGTACGTTTGGGAAGCTTGCCACGTGCCCTTGGCCTGGATTGGCCGCTGTCGTGGACAGGATGCTGGGCTCGATGGACCCTTGGTCTTTTCCCAGTATGGCATTACTTATGTACTTTCAATCTAGATTTAAAGATGGTCAAGGATGGGGCAAGACGTAGGGGCTCAAGAAGTCTATTCCAAACATAGGGTGCAGCAAGATAGACGGGGTGAAGTCTGGAGTTGGCAGTAGTGGAGAAGGGAACAGATAAGAAGGATTTATCCATGGAAAAGCTAGCACTAGACCACCCCTTACTGGAAGACTAAGCCACGTTCCTGCAAGACCCCTCATTTCTACATTTTTGACCATATCTTCCTCAAAACACTTTCTATGGCACCTGGTCATCTTCCTATGAAGCCATCTTTGTTCTGTTTTTCAAAAAACATCTGTTACCACCATATTACCACATCCATGCAACTCAGCAAGTTAGACCCCCACCCTTGCGGTTTTCTCTGCAGTGTCCCAATAGCTCCTAAGCCTTTGAACAACACTGAAGTTCAAGTCAGAGTCACAGGCCTGTAAGATTTTCTCTCATTTTGAATCCTGAACCAAAGTCAGGCCTGGGACCCAATAATAATATTATTCATAAGCTAGCGGACTGTTCCCAACTTCACTATCCAAATACAATGTGGTTTCAAACTGTATGAAACACAGGAAATCTTGACCCAAGAATTAATGCAAATCTAAATATCCATTAAAGTTATCTTAATTACATTGGACCATTCTATATGCATGTACTTTTTTTTTTTGTTAAATTTGTACCCCGCGCTTTCCCCCTCATGGCAGGCAGACAACCCCTAAATTCACCAGCACTTAGCCACTCTCCCCTAGGAGTTGAACCCCTGGCTTTGAGCGGCTGGCAGGACTTCAGGAGCCGGCGGGGTTGCACGACCACTGACCAGACTGGTGGGCAAATAAACACAGTCCAGGAGCCCGTAAACAGCAAGGCAAAGAATAGTCAGTAAACAGTCCAAGGTCAAGGCAGGCAGTAAGACAGCACGTGGTCAGCAAGCAATCCGAGGTCAGGAACACAGGAAATCACTGGAACAGATGACGACCACAACCTCTACGAATAGCAGAAGCCAAAGCATTGAAGCGCTGCAGACAGTGCCTTAAATAGGGGAGGAATTAGGCTAAAGCATGTGCAGCTGAATCAAGATGGCTGCCCCCATCAGCAGAGCTCTGAGGACCAAATATGGGCTTCCTTCCTATCCTCGTTAGTCCAAGATGGCTTCCTGGGAAACGCTCTAGCCAAGATGGCTGCTGCCCTTGCTCCACGTCGGATGACGGCTGCCGGACTAGGGAAACCGAAACATGCCTGATTCCTCTGAGCTAACCAAGATGGCTGTGGTCTTGCTCCAAGTCGGATGACGGCTGCCAAACTAGGAACCCGAAACCGGCCTTCCCCAGAGTAATCCTCGTCCTAGCCGGGAGACGCGTCGTACAGGTGAGGGACGTAACAGCTTCAGATTGAACAGTTTCTAATCCTTTCCTCATGTGTGAGAAAAACAGGACTCTAACACCCACATCATATAAGCAGGTAATATTTGGATGACAGGGTTCCTTTCATATATAAATATATATATATTTTGATTACCTGGTGTTAAGATTTACATGTCTCATTGGGCTATTAACACTGGTACACAGCTTTATAGTTGTCCAGTGGCAGTGGTATTTTGTTTTGTTTTGGGCCCTTCTTAATACCTGGTGGAAAGTTCTGCATGGTCTCTAATAGTCAATTGATCGGAACTCTACAAATCTTGCCATTATGACTTAATTCCTTTTAAGAATTTTCTCTCATGGCTGTAGTATTATACAGTGTTTTTTAAGAACTGCAGAAATTTTTCTCTATATGCATAGAGTAGATTATTCAGATGCCATGGGAATATATAAGCTCTCTCATATTCTCTGAGGGACAGTTCTGTCTACCAAGCTCCCAATTACTCAACTGCCTTAGCAGGCATGCTTTATTCATGTCTTCCCTTCTTTTCCAACTGTCTTGAAGCCTCTCATATTTCATTTCAGCTTTCTTCTAGTAGTTACAGGACATATGACCACTTAGAGAATAAGGTCATCCTTTCATTCTGCATATTTTCCCACTTAAGGATAGTGGAAGGTCCTCAAACCATCTATTTGTGTTTTTCTCTTCTCTATCAGTTCAGCATTGGCAGATTATAAACATTCTGGTTTGGTCCATCTCCTATCCCTTACTCTTCCTTAGAGATCTTATTTTCTTGTCTCAAGCTTTCTTGAATTCTGATACAGTCTTGTCTCCTCCGCCTTCAACCAGTGTCTCTGGCACAAACTCACCTTTTCCGTTACAAGTATTTTCTAAGTCTGTCCTTTTTCATTTTCATTCTATGTGCCTTCACTCCAGAGCTTCCTTTCAATTGGAAGGGGACTTACTAACTTCCTATGCATTTATGCCATAGGTTCATAAGTATTGCTATACTGGAAAAGACCAAAAGTCCATCAAGCCCAGCATTCATATCTAGTGGGCATAGATACATAAGTTTTGCCATACTGGGAAAGCTCAAAAGTCCATCAAGCCCAACATTCATATCTATTGGGTGTGGGTCTGGTACATCTCGGTGAGGGAGGAGGCATGACCATGGTACGGGGATTGGGGAGATCCAGGAAAATTAAAGGCAGGTGAATCAGACGTCCATACTGTGCAAATTTTGCTGTCTGGAGCGTGCTACCATAGCTGGTGGACACCTATATTCGAAACTTAACCAGCTATGGGACGCCACAGAGATAGGGCTGGGTTATGTAGCCCTATTTAGGTAGTGTCCTTGGTCACCCTTCATCTCCTCCCCAGAACCCAGAAAATGGCTAGTTTTTTGCTTAGCATTAACTGGTCATTTGCAGCAGTATTCTCCCTTCTGTTCTATTTTAGATCTAAAACAATCTTCATCACGCTCTCAGAGTCACAAGTTTTTGTATGGCGACTCCTCGGTCAGTCTTAGTGGCAGTTCGGCAAGGAGAGTATTTAACGGCCTTGGAGATGACAGAGGCTTATTTACATATTCCTAGTCGGCAGGCTCATCGCAGATTCTTGCGCTTTACGATTCTAGGTTGACATTACCAGTTTCGTGCCCTGCTCTTCTGTCTCGCGGCAGCTACGCGCACTTTCTCCTTAGTTATGGTCGTAGTAGCACCACCACTCATGAAACAAGGGATCCTCGTCAGCTCACGCACCGAGTGGTGCATTTCTTACAGTCTCTAGGTTGGGTGATGAATGTAGCCAGGTCTCTCTTTTGATTTCTCATTTGATCTCTCATATCTCTAATTTTCTTTCTTTGTGTAGTCAGGTTGGCGCAGAGTCTTTCGTCTCCTCTGCAAGTATCCCAGTTTATATTTTTTCTGGATGGCCACTTTCTAGTTCCCAAGAAGGAATTTTTCCTTCATCATATTTGGAATCTCAGGGCCGTCAATCGCGCTATTTAAGTATCAAGTCGTTATCACAAGAACCTTCGTTCCATCATAGGGATGCTTCGTGCAGTACACTTTTTGGCGGAAGCTTGTTTGTATATTTTGTTTTTTCTTGGGGACCATAGCAGTTCGTCTACCTTTGGTTGAATTTTGTTCCCCTATTGACAAGCAAGGCGGTGAGAGCTATATTGGTATTTGCCATGGCAATGGGTTATGTCATCCGCCTAGGAGGAACTAAGAGTATACTCTTGAGATTGCAGTCAGTGAGGCTCTTGGCATGGGTGGACATTCGCGTAACTCCCTTTTTAGCCACTCATGTGATGGCAGTCGAAATGTTACAAGCCATTTTTTCTTAGTTGTCTCATCCTGGATTCAAGTGTTTTTTTACGACACTTCAGGGCTATCTCTTTTTTGCCTTCTGGCTCACAAACATTTCTTGCTTCTTCTGTCCAGTAACAGTCTCGATGGAGCCAGGGATAGATGCCATCGGTTAGCAGTAGTCTTTCAACCTTCTATATGCGTTGCCTCCGTCAATTCACTAGGTGTAGTCTCTTTTTTTTTTTTTTAAATCCATCTTTCATCCATACCAGGCTTTATTTAGTCTTGTGGTTTGGCTTTTTTGCGGGCTTCATTACTTAAGAGCGCATTTTCCACTTCAGTACTTCTTTCTATGCGGCGGTTGCGTTGTTGGGCCTCGTCTCTCTCTTTTTTTTCTCTTCTCCTGCAGATTGCAGCTCTTTCCTGTTTCTGAGGTCCGATACGGGGTAATTTTTTTGCCTCGTCTTTTTGGAAGTTCTCGCTTACTTCAAGGATCTTAGTCTCCTTCGCCCGACAGTTCGAGATCCTCTTCAACTCACAGTCTTATTCTTTCAGCTCTCATAGCTCCTCTTTCTGGGCTGTTTTTTCTTCTGGTCTCCTTTACGGTTTTCTACTTAAAGCACTGTTTTCTGGTACCCATTGTTTTTCTTTAAGGTTTTTTCTCTTAAACCACTGTTTTCTAGAAGCCGTAGCTTTTTCTTTAAGGTTTTCCTCTTCAAACAGTGTTTTCTAGTAGCCATTGCAGCAAGTAGGTCTGTGTGTGGAGTACTTCTACAGTTGGTTACTTCTTTTCGGCCTACTGTAGTTTCGCGTTTTCACCTTTCCCAATCAGTTTTTTCTTAGTGGTTTTTGTCCTTCTAGCCAGTAGTCGTAAGGGTTTGGTTGTTTCTATCCCGCTATTTTGGCTGTTTCTATCTCGCTATATCTGAACGGATTAAGGAAATGAGAACTTCTATTTGTCTTCTCACTGAGAGGGCGGTTGCATAGAGTATTACAACATATTCCACAACTTCAAAAGTGGGATCTTTCCTTACTACAGCGATTTTTGGTGCCCTCGGTGCACATTTGTAAGGCGGCAACCTGGGCTTCGCTTCATTCTTTTGCTCATTGAGACAGACTACATGTTAGTTGTCGCCAGGAGGCGGCCTATGCAGCATGGATATTTCTCTGCAGTTTTCATAGAGTCCCTCCCTGCAGGTTACTGCTTTGGTACTTCCCATCAGTCCAATCCTGGTCCAGTCCGGAGGGACGCTAAGGAAGGAGAAATTAGATCTCTTACCTGCTAATTTGCTTTCCTTTAGTCCCTCCGGACCGGACCAGGCCCCTCCCATGTTCTGTCAACTCTTTAGATTCTTTTCTTAAGTTTGGGAGTGTATTCGTTCTTTTACCACACGTGGAACGATTAAAAAAAAAATCAGATGCTACTATGTATATAAACTTTTACGTAGTCCATTCCACTTCTCTGGTGGTTGCTGGGGAGCTCAGTCGCTGGAATATATATAAAACCTTAAATAAGCCATTCCACTTCTCTGGTGAGAGTTGCTGGTGAACTCAGTTGCTGGAATATATATAAAACCTTAAGTGAGTCATACCACTTTCTGGTGAGAGTTGCTGGTGAGCTCTAATGTGAATGGGCCATGCCACTTCTCTGGTGAGAGTTGCTGGTGAGCTCTAGTACTCGGCTTTGCCGAGGAAGTTGTGCCTGCTAGGATTCCATAAGGCACAGAAGGTCTTTCTTTCTTTCCTGCTTTGTTATTCAAATACTGAGGCTAAGGTCACATCACCAGGTCTCCTATTGGCTCTCTAGAGTCAGAGTTTTTCTCAGTCTCCACCTGCTGGTAGGCGAGCACAACCCATCCGTCCAATCCTGGTCCGGTCTGGAGGGACTAAAGGAAAGCAAATTAGCAGGTAAAATCTAATTTCTCCTTTTCTCTTAAGTTTATTTTTCCCTATGAAAAAGTATGTTTTCTAAATATTGCATGTCTGTATTTCCTGTTCAAATGTAACAGCATGTTTAATTTGATTAAAACCAATAAATTTTAAATAAAATAAATCTAAAAAATAAACGTCTATGAGTTTCTGATTCAGCTGCTCACTGGGAACACATTTCGTCGCAGCTTGGAGCAAGAAGTAGGTAATTTTACCTTTTTTTCAGCGGGCAGGTGGTTCCCAAACGCTTCCCTTGTGGAATTGGCGGCGGAGGTTAAGGGTGCAAAAATACGTTTCCCTTCCGCATTCGCGCGGTCAGTGGTGAGGCGCGGGGTGCGCAGGCAGAGACGCCTTATTTGACCAGTTTCCAACAGAGGACTTCCGAGTTCGCCGGGCCTTCCGCCCTTGGGGCATCGACAGCTTCCCGGCATGGCCGCCCTTTCTCCTGTGGGCGCCCATCCCCCACTAACCGCCCTTCCTCCGTTGGCCACCCAGCCTAGTTTAGCCGCTCTTGTTTGGGCGGCGGTTATAAAGTTAAGCGCTCCCGCAAGGCTCCTTGGTGGAGTGACACATCAGTCGCCATTTTGATGGCGCAGCGCTCCTCTCCCTCTTTCCTCGGTTTTGAGGTTGAGAGCTCTTCTAGGGCCTTTGCCCAGGCCATGGAGGTACACGATCAGGAGGGATTTTTCCCTGAATTTGTTTTCTTGCTGCATCAGGCCTTCAGCTGCAACACTGCTCCTGCCTCCCGGGCTTCTTCGGTGGCTGACAAGGGTGAGGTGCCCGCTCTGCGCTAGCGCTTACGAGTGGAGCCTTCTGTTTTGGAGGATTCCGTCTTATCAGAGGTAGATGAGGGCAGCGTCTCTGAATTCTCCCAGAGGTCCTTTGGGGATTTAATGGAGGAGGCTGATCCTCGCTCTGTTGGAACAGCTGACCCCTCTGCAGCACGGCCTTTCCGCTCTGTGGAGCTGCCTAATCTGTTGCTTCAGGCTATGAGCATTCTAAACATTCCCTCTCCGGAGGAAGCACCTCCCTCGGCCTCGGCTGGTTCCTCCATTATGTTGGGAACCAAGCACCCTCCCAGGACCTTTCATATACATGAAGCCATGCATACTCTAAAAAATAAGCGGCAAGCCTCAAGGTGGCTCGGGCTATGTCTCGGCTGTACCCTCTGCCAGAGGGCGAGCGAGAGGCCTTGCGCTGGCCGGCAGTGGACTCTCTGATTACGGCCGTGACTATAAAGTCGGCCCTGCCGGTGGAGGGTGGCACTGCTCTCAAGGAGTCTCAGGACAAGAAGCTAGAGGCGGCCTTTAAGTTGGACTTTGAGGCGGATGCCTTGTGCTTGCAAGCCTCAGTATGCTGCTCATATGTGGCCAGGGCGTGCCTGTCTGTGTTACAGCGGGCTTCTCCCTCGGTTCCTTCCTTCCCGCTAGGGGCCGTTTTCAGGAAGTCCGTCGATATCTTCCGGGCAAGTTTGGAGCCGCCTTCTCCTCCAAGCAGCGGTTCTCTCCAAAGCAGCATTCCTTTCGCAGAGACCGCTGACCGGGAGGTCCTTCCCCCGGTCCTGCCCCAGGGTCTCGTACCCAGTGACGGGGCCCTGGCCCATGGTCCAGGGCAAATAGGAGGACGGCTGTCTTCATTCCTGGACGAGTGGACCGGGATGACTTCAAACACTTGGGTTCTGGAAGTCATCACAGCCGGCTGCAAGTTGAAGTTCTGCCGGCCTCCAAGAGACTGTTACGTAAGGTCTCCCTGCAAGTCCCCGCTCAAAGTGGCGGTGGTCCAACAGACTTTGGACAGCCTTATCCGCCTGGGGGCGGTGGTCCCATTTCCCATAGGCCAGTGTGGCACGGGACGTTACACCATGTACTTTGTGGTGTCAAACAAAAGGGGGCTCTCCTCGGCTGATTCTCGACCTCAAAGGGGTCAATCGGGCCTTGAGGGTGCGGCATTTCCATATGGAGTCTCTCCGCTCTGTGATCTCTGCAGTGAAGAAGGGAGAGTTCCTGGGTCCCTGGACATCAAGGAGGCTTGTTTGTACATTCCCATCTGGCAGCCGCATCAGCGTTTCCTGCGTTTCGCAGTGCTGGGTCGGCACTTCCAGTTCCGAGCCCTCCCTGTCGGGTTGGATACAGCTCCGCGGACATTTTCCAAAGTGATGGTCATCTTTGCGGCTCATCTCCGCAGGGTAGGAGTGCAAGTCCATCCTTATCTGGATGACTGGCTGATTCGGGCCCCCTCCTTTGTGGAGTGTGGAAGAGCGACGGACAAGGCCATTGCTCTGCTGAGCTCTCTGGGTTGGGTCATCAACTGGGAGGAAAGCCAGATTCTACCAACACAGTCCCTGGAGTATCTGGGTGTGAGATTCAACACCGGGCAGAGTGTTTCTGCCGGAGAACCTGAATCTCATGCTGCGGGCCCAGGTGGGTCGGTTCCTGGTCTTCTCAGTTCCCCGAGCTTGGGACTATGTGCAACTGTTGGGCTCCATGACGGCCACGATGGAAGTACTGCCCTGGGCCAGGGCCCATATGAGACCGCTCCAGCACTCTCTTCTGTGGGGTTGGACTCCAGTTTCGGAGGATTATGCGGTACGCGTTCCCCTGGATTTGGGGGTGAGAAGAGCCCCAAGTTGGTGGCTGAGGTTGGGCAAGCTGTTAGCCGGAAGGCCTCTTATGATCCCGGAGTGGACTGTCATCACGACGGACGCCTGCTTGACAGGCTGGGGAGCCCACTGTCTGGGACGGACAGCGCAGGGGATATGGACGCCTGCGGAGGCGCAGTGGCCCAATAATCTCTTGGAGCTCCAGGCCATTCGTTTGGCGCTACAAGTGTTCCTTCAGGACCTGGTGTGGAGGCCAGTTCGGGTCCTCTCCGACAATGCCACAGCCGTGGCCTACGTCAATCATCAGGGCGATACCAAGAGCGCTCCCTTGGCCAGGGAAACCAGGAAGTTGTGCCTTTGGGCGGAAGCAAACCTGGAGCAGCTGTCGGCGGCTCTCATTGCGGGAGTCCTGAATGTCGAGGCAGACTTTCTCAGTCGCCATACCTTGGAGCCCGGAGAGTGGCAGCTGTCGGCTCAGGCTTTCGTGGGGATCACGAAGCGCTGGGGCATGCCGACCTTAGACCTGATGGCAACCTCGGCCAATTGTCAAGTGCCATGGTTCTTCAGCAGAGGACGGGACCCTCGGTCTCTAGGGCTCGATGCTCTTCTTCAGCAGTGGCCGACACAGGAGCTTCTCTACGTGTTTCTGCCAGGGCCTATGATGGCAGAATCCTCGGCCGAGTGGCGAGGCATCCAGGCCCGTGGTGATGGAGGATCCCTCCCCCTTTGGTCTTGCGGCCTGGCTCTTGAGAGGAAGCGGCTGAAGAAGGGGTTCTCAGACAAGGTCATTGCCACTATGCTGAGAGCACGGAAGCGCTCTACCTCCACAGCTTACACTAGGGTCTGGCGTACCTTTGAGTCTTGGTGTAAGACCAGCTCCCTGTCGCCGTTCTCGGCTCCAGTGGTTGCAGTGCTGGCGTCCCTGCAAGACGTTCTGGAGAAAGGACTATCGCTCAGTTTGCTTAAAGTCCAGGTGGCAGCTATAGCTTGTTTCAGGGGTCGCCTGAAGGAGGACTTCCCTGGCCTTCCAGCAAGATGTGGTGTGTTTTCTGAAAGGAGTTAATCACCTGCGACCTCCTGTGCACTCAGTGACACCTGCGTGGAATCTCATGCTGGTGCTGCGGGCCTTGCTGAGCCGCCCTTTGAGTCTTTATCGGCTATCTCTTGAGGACCTCACGTTTAAGGCGGTGTTCTTGGTGGCAATCACTTCAGCCAGTAGAGTTCCAAGATCCAGGCGCTCTCGTGTCGGGAGCCGTTCCTGCGGTTCACGGAGGCCGGGTGGTTATTCACCCAGTTCCTTCCTTCCTGCCCGAGATTGTTTCTTGCTTTCATGTGAATCAGCAGCTGTCTACTCTCCTTCCGTAGGGAGGATTATCCAGAGGAGTTTCGTGCCCTCAGATGCCTGGATGTTAGACAAGTCATCAGTAAATACTTGGAGGTGACTAACGATTTCCGGAAGTCGGATAATCTATTCATGCTGTTTGTGGGCCCTCGGCAGGATCTTCGGGCATCTACGGCTACAGTGGCACGTTGGGTCAAGGAAACGATTGCATCAGCCTGTGTGGCCTCAAGGAAGTTGCCGCCTATTCAGCTGAAGGCTCATCCTACTAGAGTGCAGGCGGCCTCTGTGGCGGAGTCCAGAGCCGTTTCCTTGGAAGAGATTTGCAGATCGGCCACTTGGGCGTCGGCCCATACCTTCTCAAAGCATTTTCACTTGGATGTGGCTGTTTGTGCCGAGGCACAGTTTGGAGCATCAGTGCTGCGCTCAGGGATTTCTATGTCCCACCCTGTGTAGATACTGCTTGGGTATATCCCACCAGTCTAGGGATTGATCTGCTTGATGATATGGAAGGTAAAATTATGTATCATACCTGATAATTTTCTTTCCATTAATCATAGCAGATCAATCCATAGTATCTCCCAGATGTCTGTACTGTTGTTGTTTAAATTTCAGTTATTGTTCATGAGGACTTAGTGTTCAGGTTCTTCCAGTTGGATTTCCCTTGAGTTGGGACAACTTTGTGTTATAGTGAGCTGCTGCTTCTCCCCTTCCCTGTTTCGGCGGTGGCCGGGTTGAGCTCTAAATTGCTGGTGCTCCCTCCCGCTTCGGCGGTGTTGGACAGCCTTGTATCCCTCCTGCTTAGGCGGTGGTAGGATAAGCCAGCTCCTCCCTTGGTTGCGATAGTAGGATATGCCATTCCCCCCCCCCCCCCCCCCGCTTCGGTGGTGGGTTGACAGAGTGTCCCCTCCCCGCTTGGCGGGGGTGGGTTGATGGGAGTGTCCCTGTGTGGGTGTAATTCTCTTCGTTGGTGATTCCTGCGGATGGAGCTTTGATAGCGACCATACTGAGGATTTCCAGGCAGCATATGACCACATATAGGGAGGCAAAGGTTTGCTCTCTATCTCCACCTGCTGGTAGATGGACACAACCCACCAGTCTATGGATTGATCTGCTATGATTAATGGAAAGAAAATTATCAGGTATGATACATAATTTTACCTTGCCCCTGGTACAAAATAAGTACCTGAATATATATAAACCGCTTTGAATGTAGTTGCAAAACCTCAGAAAGGCGGTAGATCAAGTCCCATTTCCCTTTCACTTATGACATCACAATATCAGAAGTGAGCCAAGTATCAGGCAATCAAGCCATTGTGACATCACTGATGAGGTTGGCTCTTATTGGTGGAATGAGTGGAGGAGTAAGCTAGTGGTTAGTGCAGTGGACTTTGATTCCGGGGAACTGAGTTCGATTCCCACTGTAGCTCCTTGTGACTATGGGCAAGTCACTTAACCCTCCATTGCCCCTGGTACAAAATAAGTACCTGAATATACGTAAACCGCTTTTAATTTTTTTGGGTGGCAGAGCTAGTGGTGGGAGGCGGGGCTGGTGGTTGGGAGGCGAGGATAGTGCTGGGCAGACTTATACGGTCTGTGCCATGAAATGGACTGGTACAAATCAAGGTAAGATATACACAAAAAGCAGCACATATGAGTTTAATCTGTTGGGCAGACTGGATGGACTGTGCAGGTCTTTTTCTCCCGTCATCTACTATGTTACTATGAATGTAGTTGCAAAAACCTCAGATAGGCGGTATATCAAGTCCCCTTTCCCTCCCTGTACGTCTAGCCCTGTCTTTGGCCGTTTTCAAGTCCAAACTTAAAGCCCATCTCTTTACCACTGCTTTTGACTCCTAACCACTACTCACTTGCCCTGTCCTTTTATCCTCATCTCTTTATTCCCTTACCCTTATTTGTTCTTTCTGTTTACCTGTCTTATCTAGATTGTAAGCTCTTTGAGCAGGGACTGTCTTTTTTGTGTATGGTGTACAGCGTTGCATATGCCTTGTAGCGCTATAGAAATGATAAGTAGTAGTAGCTCATATTTGCGTTGTTTTGAGAATACGAGGTTGACGGCTGAGTGGGGGAAGGGAAACATAGATTAATGTAAGTGGCTTCAAAGTTTTGATGTCATCCCATCTCCTGTTTTTATCCAACCTCCTTGGTATGACTAGACTGATTCCAATAGGGAACACTGAAAAGCTGAAATCCAATAAGATGAGTGAAATCTATGAGGCAGGCAAGTGATAATAGCCAATAGCAGAGCTCTTGCCATAGAAAAAGTGATTGACTGAAGAACCAGCAAATAAGGGTTAGAGGTAGGTGCAGCAGCAACCAATGAAGGTTAGAGGCAGAGCTGGGTGTGTGAGGAGCCAATGAGGGTTAGCGGTGGGTGTGTGATACGCTAATGAGAAGTGTTTGCTCATGTTTATTAATGTGTCTCCTCTCTGCAGTAAATGTGACTCTGGATCCTGAAACTGCTGGTCCTGATCTCGTCCTGTCTGAAGATCGGAAAAGTGTCAGATGGAGAGACATAGGACAGATTGTGCCGGACACTCCTCAGAGATTTGATAAGGATCCCTCTGTGTTGGGGAGTGAGGGCTTCACCTCAGGGAGACATTACTGGGAGGTAGAGGTGGAGGTGGAGGTGGAGACCTTCTGTGTATTGGGAGTGTGTAAAGACTCTGTGAGGAGGAAGGGATGGGTCCAACTGTCACCTAGGAAAGGAGTCTGGGCTATGCAGCTGTTCTATGGGCAGTCATGGGGCGCCCCTGCTTCCTCTGACACCCAGCGCCCCCGTGAGTTCCCCCGGGCAGTGGGGATTCTGCTGGACTATGAGGCAGGAAAGGTCTCGTTTTATAATGCAGATAATAAATCTCATCTCATCACCGTCACTGACTCCTTCACAGGGAAACTCCGACCTTTCTTCGGGACTTATTCTGAAATTCCTCTGAGAATCCGCCAGGTACCAGCCTGGAATTAAACAGCAGGACTCAGGATTCTCTCTCTCTCTGCTTGACAATTTGTAGTTATGTTACCAGAGTCTTATGTACAAATAAATCTGGGAAGCTCTGCTGCTCTTCCTTATCCTATATAATAATTCTCACCTCCAACATTCTGAGGCTCCCTGGAACCGTGGATCCCTCGGAGATGGTCTGGATCATGTAGTAGACAACAGTGACATAACACAACCCACACCAGATTGGCCAGTAGAAGGGAGAGGGGCGGAGCCACGATACAGGGAGCAGCGAATCAGCACAACACTGGGAATGCACAGCAGCAGGAACAGAAGCCTCTCTCACACAGTCACTCTCACATACACTCAAACATACACACTCAGAGGAAAACCTTGCTAGCGCCCGTTTCCTTTCAAACAGAAACGGGCCTTTTTTACTAGTGATTTCATAAAATCCAGCTTCTTTCCTGATTTATTTCCTGAGGGCCCCTTTTACTAAGCTGCCCAAAACCCACACCTACACTACCGCAGGCCACTTTTTACCGCAGCTTAGTAAAAGGACCCCTTAATCTGAAATCTCTGGCAGGATTGTGAGAGGTGGAAGAGTTTTCTGATTTGTGTTAAACATGTTCAAATCGATCACTGCCACAGAAATATTAAAGTTTGAAGATTTCTTTCTTTCCTGTAACGGTGGAAACGAGAAAACTTGCAGAGTTTAAAACATGAAATTACCTATATAATAATTTGTACGTCAAGGTTCTCTGGCTGTTTGGGTTCGTAACATCCTGACGTCAGCTCGCCTCCAGCGTTCCCTTCCCTCTCACTGTCCCGCCCTCGCGTAAAGACGAAATGACGTCAGAGGAGGGCAGGACACAGGGAGAGAAGGAGTCCCGAAGGCAGGCACTTTCACATGGAGGTAAGAGACGCTATGATTTCAATGCAGGGGGCCTGGCCCGGTGGCGGACGGAGGAGGGCGGGTGGAGGGGGGAGCGGCGGTGACCTCAGGTGGGGACGGTGGGGCGGTGCCCTGGGCCCGGCCCAGTCTCTCTGTGGCCCTGATGTTACCTCGGGGTTCCATTGCTGTCTGCCTGCCTCTTGTCATTACTTCCTGATGGGAGGGCGGGGCAGTGAGGGGGAATGGAACACTGGACGCAGGCTGACGTCAGGAGATGCCAGGAACCCAGGCAGCCTCAGAACGATGGAGGTGCAAATTATTATATAGAATATGAGGGACAGAGATGGGATCAGAGCCTGTGAATGTGATGTGAGGTTTCAATTTAACAGTGAGCGTGACAGAGATGGGACTAGAGCTCATGAATGCAAGGAGCGATCTCAATGGCACAGAGAGCGGCAGAGATGGGATTAGAGCTCATGAATGTAAAGAGGGTTTTCAACGACATTGTGAAAGTGACAGATGGTAGAAGATATTGTGAAGATATAGGGGCCCTTTTACTAAGCCGCGTAGGCGCATATGTGCGTCCTGTGTGCGTCAGTTTTGAATTACTGCCCATTTTCTAATGGCACCCACTATGCGTCCCAGAAAATTTCTGCTGTGCGGCACTAACCGGGCAGTAATCGTCATTCTACGCGCACTGATGATTATCACCCAGTTAACGCATGAGACTTTACCGCTAGTTCAATGGTTGGTGGTAAGGTCTCAGGCCCAAAATGGACACGCGCCAGTTTTTATTTTGCTGCACGTCCATTTACGGCTAGAAAAAGGTCTTTTTTGCAGGTGCACTGAAAAATGGACCTGCGCGCGCCTAATACACGCGTCTACACCAGCGCAGGCCATTTTTTTTGGTGCGCCTTAGTAAAAGGACCCCATAGTGAATAATATGAAACTCTACAGCTCTATCCTCGGGAGGATCAATAACCATGAGGTATATTAAGTGAGACTGTAAGCTCAGTAGGGCAGGGACTCATTGTACTTCTATGTATTCTGTCTTTTATGATGTCATAAATACTGATGGTCAGCAGTGGGTTCAGATCCTGGAGAACTGGGTTCAATTCCCTCTGTAGCTCTGTTGCCCCAGGTACAATATATAACTTAGACTGTCAGCCCACTAGGGACAGTGCAAAGTACCTGCAATAGAAATTGTAAACCCCATAATCACCTCAGGGATCATTTGCAGTATATAAAGCAGTGAAATAAAACAAATAAATAAAAGCTGTTTTCTTTTTAATTTTCTGTTTGTCACTGTTCATAGTTCCACAGATGTTTCCTGGGCGATCCCCGCTAATACGGTTCAAGACCACTGTTAAATAGATGGCTGGCGCCGTTCGATTATGCCCCTCTATGTTACTATATGTGTTTTAAATCTATATAGACTCCTAAAAAAGGCACCACCAGTGCCAAAACAGATTTTTTTTCTCAAATAAATTATATTTCACATATTGGACGTCTCTTGTCTGCTTTTTGAAGTACCTGGTTCTGTTCCCACTCCTGTTCTTGCTCCTGAGGCTTTCTTCAGATTTCTACCTCCAACCATTGATACAGCTCTCAGAATTACGGAGTCTCTGTGCCCTGGGGCAACACTTCTGAACATCTGACTGTGAGTAAATTATCTGTATTTATTCAATAAAGGACATTTCAGAAAATAAAGAGGCTTCAGGTGTGTGCTGGTGTTTCAAGGTTATACTTCAAGATATTGAGACTTTACAGTTAACAAGTCTTAAGAGGATTGACACTGAGAAATTAACGGGCTTAGACCCCTTCATTAAGTCCAGCATGGCCCTTTCCAGAACCTCACCTTCTCTTCTCCCTTATGGTCTAGAACCTCACACTGTCTTCATGCAACCTTCTCTGTGGAGCAGCTCCTCAACTCTCTTCACCCCACCCCACATGGTCTTGCACCTCATCTTATTTACTTATTTATTTTATGTATTGCATTTGTATCCCACCTTTTCCTACCTCTTTGCAGGCTCAGTGTGGCTTACAATATATCGTGAATGGTGGAAATCGATTAGAAAATAGACATTTAGTGTTACAGAAAGGGTTTTGGTAGTATTATAGTGATAAAACATAATAGTTATATAACAAGTAGCTATTATAACACAGTTCTGAGTATATGTGGAGGAGTTGTGTACATTTACGTTTGTTGATCTTTTTGGTAAGCCTTATTAAAGAGATAGGTCTTCAGTAGTTTACGGAAGTTAGCAAGTTCGTAATTCGTTTTTATGTTGCGTGGTAATGCGTTCCATAGCTGTGTACTCAAGTAGGAAAAGTAAGACGCATGCATTAGTTTGTATTTTAGACCTTTACAGTTAGGGAAGTGAAGATTAAGGAATGTGTGGGATGATCTTTTAGCATTCCTAGTTGGTAAGTCTATCAGGTCTGACGTAGGTTGGGGCATCTCCGTGAATGATTTTGTGTATTAGGGAGCATATTTTGAACGTGATGCGCTCTCTGAGTGGGAGCCAATGTAGCTTTTCTCTCAGACCCTCACCCTCTTTTCATACCACTCCTGTGCTCCAGCCTCTCATTCTCCCTCCTGTAGTAGGTGGGGAATGGAAGATGCAACAGCATTGGTTGAAAATATAAGTGAGATTAAATAAAAATGCTAACAACAATTAAGCACAACAACGTTGCAGCAGCTCATATCCGCTCCATTCTTGGGCTCCCTCCCCTCCCTCCATCCCCCATCACAGACTTACAAGAGGGCACAGGCCACATGGAGGAGCCACAGTCGGGGGGGGGGGGCACAGATACCCCCACAGCACTGTGGAGTGAGAGAGACGGAGATTGACACAGAAAAGGTGCACAAATCAAATTTCATGGATGCCACCTCCCTCGCCCTCCTATTGGTCCAATTAGGACCAATAGGAGAGAGGGAAGCTCAGGGACTACTGCAGCTGCACAGACTAGCATCTAACGGTGCTTCTTAAAACGCGGCTACGGGGGCAGGGAAAAAACACCCAACCCGCGGCCAAGGGCTAAAAAGCACCCAAAAATCTGCAACCCGTGACTTTCTCAGAAATCCCGCGGGCCGGTTATGGGAAACAGCCCAATTTGGCAGTATTCTCGCCAACATGGCAACTTTAGAGACAGGAAGGAGGGCAGACAGCCCTGGTGTCTTCAAATTACAGAAAGACCCTGACAAAGGTCCTCCCTCAGAGAGACACTCCCTTATTTTCAAACTCACTACACGTTACAATGTGAAACAGGAACTGAATTCTTGCTCTCATTTCCTGTAAGAATCATGGCTGCTACAACTCCAGCTGAGAGTCTGCAGGATGAAGCTTCTTGTTCTATCTGTCTGGATTATTTTACAGATCCCGTGATGACAGACTGTGGACACAACTTCTGCCGCTCCTGTATCACTCAGACCTGGAAGGGGAGAGACACAAACTTCCCCTGTCCCCAGTGCAGGGCACTGTCTCTGCAGAGAAACCTCAGACCTAACAGGCAGCTGGCAAATATGACAGAAATGGTGAAAAAGCTCAGTCAGACTTCAGTGAGACCAAAAGAGGAGCATCTGTGTGAGAAGCATGAAGAGAAGCTTCAGTTGTTTTGTAAAGAAGATAAGAAACTTGTCTGCATTATTTGTAGAGAGTCCAGAGATCACAAATCTCACACCGTGATCCCTATAGAGGAGGCTGCACAGGAATACAAGGTGTGTGTATTTAATGGAATTACTGAAAATTGACATTTTCAATCTCATAAAACTAGGAGTTGAATTAGCAGAGTTTGAAATGTGAGCAGTAAGATCAATCATCAAAACTTGAACCCTGGCTGCTGTCTATTCGGGCATCTTCCATATACATTCAAGGGTCAATATTCAGCCTGTGAGTTGTGGTTGCCAATACACCATGTTGTACCAGAGTACTGAAACAGGTAATGTTAGGGCAAGGGAATAGGATGATACACTGCCTTTCTGTGCCTTTTACAACTATGTTCAAAGTGGTTTACATAGTATATACAGGTACTTATTTGTACCTAGGGCAATGGAGGTTAAGTGACTTGCCCAGAGTCACAAGGAGCTGCAGTGGGCATCAAACCAAGTTCCCCAGGATCAAAGTCCACTGCACTAACCACTAGGTTACTCCTCCACTCCATATGTGCCACTGGAACTGAATATCACTGGTGCCCACATATCCACCCTGACTCTAGTCCCAAATCACCCCTCCTCTGCCTGGACACAGATGTGGAGGTCTCTGCCAAAATTGAGGGGCAATGTCCAGTTAAGGGCTGCTGAATATTGGCTCATGGCCAGGTCAGTGTGATTTAACCAAGCAGAAGCCTAATCAAGGATGTTTTATTATTCACGGGAAAAGCTTAAAATGCACCTGGAGCCTCTGAGAAAGAATCTGGAAGATCTTCTGAAGTTTCAATCTACTGAGGGGAAGAAGGCTGAAAAGCTGAGGGTGGGTGTCTGTGTCTCTTTCTGATCCAGTTTCTGCAGCAAAATGGGAAAGGAGCATTGGGCTCAGGCTTGAGGCAGTCCAGCAGTTAGGGGGGGGGGGCTCTTGTGGTGTCAGGAAGAATGGCTGCAGGGCTGAGTGCACCAGGAGCTGTTAGGGGGCAGGAATTGGAGCAGTAGCATGGTCATTGGAACCTGTGCATGCCTGAAAGGGTCTGGGGAAGCAGAGCAAGAGGTAGGCAGGAGCCTGAAGATGTTAAAGTAGGAAGTTCTAGGCCCACTGGGGAAAACATCAGCCTGATTCGGGGCCATGCTGGCTGCCCATGTTGGAGTGAGCCTGGGAAACCAATTTGAGCATCAGTTGGCCCAAAGCAGGAGTCCCGACAAACCCAGAGTTCTGTGCATTGGTGCATTCTCCTTAAGAAGCCTTCACTTGACCCTACTTGTCCCTCTAATTACCGACCCATCTCCCTCCTTCCTTTTCTCTCCAAATTACTTGAGCGTGCTGTTCACCGCCGCTGCCTTGATTTTCTCTCCTCACATGCTATTCTTGACCCATTACAATCTGGTTTTCGCCCTCTCCACTCAACCGAAACTGCGCTTACTAAAGTCTCCAATGACCTATTACTGGCTAAATCCAGAGGTCAATATTCCATCCTCATTCTTCTTGATCTTTCCGCTGCTTTTGACACTGTCGATCACAGCATACTTCTCGATACCCTGTCCTCACTTGGATTCCAGGGCTCTGTCCTTTCCTGGTTCTCTTCCTACCTCTCCCTCCGCACCTTTAGTGTTCACTCTGGTGGATCCTCTTCTACTTCTATCCCTCTGCCTGTCGGCGTACCCCAGGGTTCTGTTCTTGGTCCCCTCCTCTTTTCTATCTACACTTCTTCCCTTGGTTCATTAATCTCATCCCATGGCTTTTCCTACCACCTCTATGCTGATGACTCCCAAATCTACCTTTCTACCCCTGATATCTCACCTTGCATCCAAACCAAAGTTTCAGCGTGCTTGTCTGACATTGCTGCCTGGATGTCTCAACGCCACCTGAAATTAAATATGACCAAAACCAAGCTTCTCATTTTCCCCCCCAAACCCACCTCCCCGCTCCCCCCGTTTTCTATTTCTGTTGATGGCTCTCTCATTCTCCCTGTCTCCTCAGTTCGAAACCTTGGGGTCATCTTTGACTCTTCTCTCTCCTTCTCTGCTCATATCCAGCAGACCGCCAAGACCTGTCGTTTCTTTCTTTACAACATCCGTAAAATCCGCCCCTTTCTTTCCGAGCACTCTACCAAAACCCTCATCCACACCCTTGTCACCTCTCGTTTAGACTACTGCAATCTGCTTCTTGCTGGCCTCCCACTTAGTCACCTCTCCCCTCTCCAGTCAGTTCAAAACTCTGCTGCCTGTCTCATCTTCCGCCAGGGTCGCTTTACTCATACTACCCCTCTCCTCAAGACCCTTCACTGGCTCCCTATCCGTTTTCGCATCCTGTTCAAACTTCTTCTACTAACCTATAAATGTACTCACTCTGCTGCTCCCCAGTATCTCTCCACACTCGTCCTTCCCTACACCCCTTCCCGTGCACTCCGCTCCATGGATAAATCCTTCTTATCTGTTCCCTTCTCCACTACTGCCAACTCCAGACTTCGCGCCTTCTGTCTCGCTGCACCCTACGCCTGGAATAAACTTCCTGAGCCCCTACGTCTTGCCCCATCCTTGGCCACCTTTAAATCTAGACTGAAAACCCACCTCTTTAACATTGCTTTTGACTCGTAACCACTTGTAACCACTCGCCTCCACCTACCCTCCTCTCTTCCTTCCCGTTCACATTAATTGATTTGATTTGCTTACTTTATTTATTTTTTGTCTATTAGATTGTAAGCTCTTTGAGCAGGGACTGTCTTTCTTCTATGTTTGTACAGCGCTGCGTATGCCTTGTAGCGCTATAGAAATGCTAAATAGTAGTAGTAGTAGTAGTAGTAATTTACAGTGAAGCTTAGTGAAGCAAAGAGTGTAACAGTGTCAAGGCTCAGTAGGGAGGCGAGAAGTGAGAGTGGAGGAAAAGAAGCAACAGCGGAGGTCTTTTAATGATTCTGAGTTATGGAAGGTTTTTTAAAGCCAACGATTGGAGAACGGAGAACACTGATTGTTTGGTGTCCAGCAAGTATTCTGAGCTTATTACTTCCTTGGAGCTATCTTGGAGCTATTACATTTTGAGAGGGTATAATTGATTGGAGACAAAAATGGTGACCAGAATTCAAAAATTTCAGTGAGAGGGGGCAGCTGACAGCTGTCAGCTATTCACTGGAAATACACTGAGATCTCTGTGAAGGCGTGAAATGCAGGAAAATGCCTGTTAGTCAGTAATTTACCAGCTATCAGAGAAAAAATAAGGTAATGTGGAGGGGCTTAATCGAAGGGGACGCCCAAGTTTTGTTGAGGACGTCCTTGCAAAATGTCCTGATTGAGGGGCGGAGAAACCCGTATAATCACAACAAGATGGATGTCCATCTTTCATTTCGATAATACGGTCGGGGACGCCCAAATCTTGAAATTTAGGTCGTCGTTAGAGATGGTCATCCCTAGACTTGGTTGTTTCTGATTTTTGGCAATAAACCAAGGACGCCCATCTCAGAAATGACCAAATGCAAGCCCTTTGGTCATGGGAGGAGCCAGCATTTCTAGTGCACTGGTCCCCCTGACATGCCAGGACACCAACTGGGCAACCTAGGGGGCACTGCAGTGGACTTCATAAATTGCTCCCAGGTACATAGCTCCCTTACCTTGTGTGCTGAGCCCCTCAAACCCCACTACCCACAACTGTACACCACTACCATAGCCCTTACGGGTGAAGGGGGCACCTAGATGTGGGTACAGTGGGTTTCTGGTAGGTTTTGGAGGGCTCACTCTTTCCTCCACAAACGTAACAGGTAGGGGGGATGGGCCTTGGTCCACCTGTCTGAAGTGCACTGCACCCACTAAAACTGCTCCAGGGACCTGCATACTGCTGCGATGGACCTGAGTATGACATCTGAGGCTCACATGGGGAGAGAGGCAGAGGGAGTTGCTGGACAGGGGATGGAGGAGATTGTGTAAGGGGGCTAAGCTTCTGAGTATGGTGAGAGAGGAAGGCTGGGAAAAGAGTGGGTGGTGAGAGGAGGAAGGCTGTGCTGGAGTCACCACTGTTAAAGGAGGAAGTGCTGTACCAGAGCCACCACTGAGAGGAGGGTAATGGAGCCACTGCAACAAAATCACTCTAGTGTTACTGAGAATAATCTCTCCATGTTTAATCCAGAGTGAGACAGAGATCAAAAGACAGAAACTGGAGTCTGAGTTTGAGGAGTTACAACAGTTTCTGAATAAGGAGAAGCAGATCCTTCTCTCGAGACTGGAGGAGGAAGAGAAGAAGATTCTTCAGAGAATCAGGGAAAATGAGACCCAGCTAGAAGAGCAAAGTTCCCCCCTCAGGCAGCTGATCACCGAGATAGAGGAGAAGAGTCAGCAACCGGCCAACAAGTTACTGAAGGTGAGATTAGCAAATCTATTTCTAAGGAGGTTACAGATCTTCCAGGAGGAATCAGGGAATTCATGTAACAGTTCAAAATATCTTACATAAGGGCTGATTCTCCTGACAAACCGTGACAACATAAATAACAGAAATAAAGTCTATAAATGTTTGGAGGATTAAATTGGGCAACTTTAATTTTCGAAAGTTTTGTATACTGTAGGGTCAGTAGAGAGGGACTATGCAACTTTTTTACAACGTTGATGTTTTTCATGTTCTACAGCCTAAACACTGAGGGGTATGTTAGTTCTGGGGTTAATTACATTTTTTTTTAAATTGATAAACATTTCTCATTTTTTAAAGATGTAGTTAGTCCATTCCTGAGGCTGAAATTTTGCAGGATTATACAGTTGATTTCCCTCTGTCCTCTCCCAGTGGGTCACATACGCAGACATCACAACCTCCATCTCCACTCTCCCAAACCAGGCCCTTGAGAATTTCTACATGCAGATCATGGATCAGAACCATTAAGGAGGTTTCAGTACTGTTCCCCATCTGGATAATGATGAACCAGTCGATATGGTTTATCTAGATTTGCAGAAGACATTTGATAAAGTAACCCAGTATACCTTGCTCGTGAAGAAACTAAAAAGTCATGGGATAGGAGACTGTCCTATTGTGGATTAAGAGCTGGTTAAAAGATAGAAAACAGAGTAAGGTTGAATGGTCAATATTCTCAGTGGAGAAGGGTAAATAATGGGGTTCCTCAGGGTCTGTGCTGGGACCTCTACTTTTTAACTTAGACACAAATGATTTAGAAATGGGACTAATGAGTGAGGTGAGTAAATTTGCTGAGGACATAAAGTTATTCAAAGTTCTTAAAACACAAGAGGATTGTGAAAAATTGCAAGAGGACCTTACATGACTAGGAGACCGAATCCAACTTGCAGATGACATTTAGATCTAGATTCTATAAATCTAAAACATCTAAGTGAAAAATGCACAAATCAAGCCTTAGATCAGTAGGGCACCCTAGGAGGTCCCAGGTACATAAGTAATGCCACACTAGGAAAAGACCAAAGGTCCATCAAGCCCAGCATCCTGTCCACGACAGCGGCCAATCCAGGCCAAGGGCACCTGGCAAGCTTCCCAAATGTACAAACATTCTATACATGTTATTCCTGGAATTGTGGATTTTTCCCCAAGTCCATTTAGTAGCGGTTTATGGACTTGTGCTTTAGGAAACTGTCTACCCCCTTTTTAAACTCTGCCAAGCTAACCGCCTTGCATAGGAGCCAATATTGCCCCCCTTTCCTTATAATAATTAGTCTATACATTTTTTATATATACATGTTTGATGCTTTATATTTTTTTAACTATTTCCCACTATCCATTTTAGATACATGTTTATGTATATTTATGTGGTTGTGCTTATTTTTGTATTTTATTATCAGACCCCTGAAGCAGGTGCTGTTTAGCGCTGAAACACGGCCCGTGTCGGGTCATCAATAAAGAATTTTATCTCTCCCAGTCTTGAAGTCCCAGTGTTGCTTTTTTTGTTTGTAAGCTGACCCCCTTCACTACGTTCTCCGGCAACGAATTCCAGAGTTAAATTATGTGTTGCGTGAAGAAAACTTTTCTCCAATTTGTTTTAAATTTACTACACTGTAGTTTCATCGCATGCCCCCTAGTCCTAGTATTTTTGGAAAGTGTGAACAGACGCTTCACATCCACCTGTTCCACTCATTATTTTATATACCTCTATCATGTCTCCCCTCAGCTGTCTCTTCTCCAAGCTGAAAAGCCCTAGCCTCCTTAGTCTTTCTTCATAGGGAAGTCGTCCCATCCCCGCTATCATTTTAGTCACCCTTAGCTGCACCTTTCCCAATTCTACTATATCTTTCTTGAGATGCGGCGACCAGAATTGAACACAATATTCAAGGTGCGGTCGCACCATGGAGCGATATAACGGCATTATAACATCCTCACACCTGTTTTCCATACCTTTCCTAATAATACCCAACATTCTATTTGCTTTCCTAGCCGCAGCAGCACACTGAGCAGAAGGTTTCAGTGTATTATCGACAATGACACCCAGATCCCTTTCTTGGTCCGTAACTCCTAACGCGGAACCTTGCATGACGTAGCTATAATTCGGGTTCTTTTTTCCCACATTCATCACCTTGCACTTGCTCACATTAAAAGTCATCTGCCATTTAGACGCCCAGTCTCCCAGTCTCGTAAGGTCCTTCTGCAATTTTTCACAAACTTGTCGCGAGTTAACGACTTTGAATAACTTTGTGTCATCAGCAAATTTAATTACCTCACTAGTTACTCCCATCCCTAAATCATCTTTATAAATAATTCTCACCTTCACTGAAGCTCACTCTGTGGCAGGGAAACACTGAAGCCCTGCATTTAGGCTGTCACCACTCACCACTCACTGTCAATCATGCACCACTCACTCTCACTGATAGACCCGCCTGCAGCCACGCCCCTTCCGCACATAATTCGCTACCTCAACGTTCTAATGAAGTTGCAACTTCCGGTTTGTGAAGTGGCAGAGATCGGAATGTTCCCTGAAGTGGCAGAGATCGGAATTTTTCCCTATTACTTTTTGCCCCGCCCTCGCGTCAAACGTGATGATGTTGAGGGCGGAGCAATGACACTTAACCAATCGCATCGCCCCGCCCTCAACATCATCACATTTGACGCGAGGGCAGGGCAAACATCGATTTACTACCTGAGGATGAACGGAGGGAGTGAGGCAGGCAGGCTGAAGGTTGGAGGCAGCGATGGAGCCAGCCAGCCACTGTCTGCGGGGCGGGGCAGATTGCGGGGTGGGGCGGGGCGAACGACCACGACCACCCTGAACCACGGAGGGTAAGTCCAGCAACAAGGGGAGGGGGATGGTAAGGAAAGCGCTTTGCTAGCGCTCGTTTCATTGGCCTCAGAAACGTACTAGTTTATAAATATACTAGTAAAAAAGGCCCGTTTCTGACACAAATGAAACGGGCGCTAGCAAGGTTTTCCTCGGAGTGTGTATGTTTGGGAGAGTGTATGTGAGAGTGACTGTTTGAGAGTCAGAGTGAAAGTGTGATTGTGTGAGAGAGAGCGTGAGTCTGGGTGTGAGTGTGTTTGTGAGAGAGTGTGTGTGTGAGAATGAGAGTGTGTGCAAGTGTGTATGTGAGACACAGTGTGAGTGAGAGTGTGTGTGTGTGGGCGAGAGAGAGAGTGTGTGTGAGACACAGATTCTCTGTTTGAGTGAGTGTATGAGACCAAGCGAGTGTGTGAGTGACTGTGTGGCACATAGAGAGTGAATGTGATACAGTGTGAGACAGAGTGTGTGAGAGTGAGAGTCAGAAAGACATTGTATATGAGAGAGAGTGTGAGCCGTGGCCTCCCAATCCATGGCCATCTGTCCCCTGCCCCCTCCATTCATCCTTTTCCAGCAATTCCCCTCTGTCCCTGAGCCCTGCCCTCCCAATCCATGGCCATCCATGTTTGTCTGTCACCTGCCCCCTCCATTCATCCCTATCCAGCATTTTCCCTCTCTGCCTGAGGCCTGCCCTGCAATCCATATCCATCCATGCCCATCTGTCCCCTCCATTCATCCCTATGCAGCAATTCCCCTCTCCCTGAGTCCTGCCCTTCCAATCCATGCCCATCCATGCTACTCTGTCACCTGGCCCCTCCATTTTTCCCTATCCAGCATTTCCCCTCTCTGCCTGAGGCCTGCTCTGCAATCCATATCCATCCATGCCCATCTGTCCCCTCCATTCATCCCTATCCAGCAATTCCCCTCTCCCTGAGTCCTGCCCTTCCAATCCATGCCCATCCATGCTCATCTGTCACCTGGCCCCTCCATTTTTCCCTATCCAGCATTTCCCCTCTCTGCCTGAGGCCTGCTCTGCAATCCATATCCATCCATGCCCATCTGTCCCCTCCATTCATCCCTATCCAGCAATTCCCCTCTCCCTGAGTCCTGCCCTTCCAATCCATGCCCATCCATGCTCCTCTGTCACCTGGCCCCTCCATTTTTCCCTATCCAGCATTTCCTCTCTCTGCCTGAGGCCTGCTCTGCAATCCATATCCATCCATGCCCATCTGTCCCCTCCATTCATCCCTATCCAGCAATTTCCCTCTCTCCCTGAGTCCTGCCCTCCCAATCCATGCCCATCCATGCTCCTCTGTCCCCTGCCCCCTCCATTCATCCATTTCCAGTAATTCCCCTCTCTCCCTGTGCCCTGCCCTCCTAATCCATACCCATCCATGCTCCTCTGTCCCCTGCCGCCTCCATTCATCCTTTTCCAGCAAGTCCCCTCTCGCCCTTCCATGACCCCCCCCCCCTCGCATCCATGCTACTCTCTCTCCCATGTCCCAGCCTGGCCCGCCCTCTTCTCCCCCCCCCCCTCGCATCCATGCCACTCTCTCTCCCATGTCCCAGCCTGGCCCGCCCTCTTCTCCCCCCCCTTCGCATCCATGCCCCCCCCCCCTTCGCATCCATGCCCCCCCTTCGCATCCATGCCCCCCCACCCCTTCGCATCCATGCATTCCTTTTTTTTTATTTATTTATTCTTTTTAACTTTACCTCCGTGGCGGTTCGTGCAGCGAAGCGTCAGGGAAGGAGGCGGCGATCCCGACGTCTAGCTTTATCTTCGCTGTGTTCTGCCTTGTTTTGAAGGCGGAACACAGCGAAGGGAAGGCTAGACGTCGGGAGCGCCGCCTCCTTCCCTGACGTTTCGCTTCCGGATTTGTTTGTTTTGTCGCGAGGGCGGGGCAGAGACGGCTGGCTGGCTTGAAGGCTTCACACTACGAATCCACGAACCCTTCAGCCTCAGCCTGGGAGTGACGTCAGATGGCTTCAAGGCTTCAGGCTTCAGGCTTCAGGCTTCAAGGCTTCAAGGCTTCAGGCTTCAAGGCTTCACAGAACGTTGGCTTCAGAACGTTGAGGGTGCGTTTTATTATATTAGATTAAAAAGCAGCAGTCCTAGCACAGACCCCTGAGGAACCCCACTAGCTACCCTTCTCCATTGTGAATACTGCCCATTTAACCCCACTCTCTGTTTCCTATCCTTCAGCCAGTTTTTAATCCAAAATAGGACATTTCCTCCTATCCCATGACCCTCCAATTTCCTCTGTAGCCTTTCATGAGGTACCTTGTCAAACGCCTTTTGAAAATCCAGATACACAATATCAACTGGCTCCCCTTTGTCCACATGTTTGTTCACTCCTTCAAAAGAGTTCAAGTAAATTGGTCAGGCAAGATTTCCCCACACAAAAGCCGTGCTGACTTGGTCTCAGTAATCCATGTCCTTGGATGTGCTCTGTAATTTTGTTTTTAATAATAGCTTCTACCATTTTCCCTGGCACCGACGTCAGACTCACCGGTCTATAGTTTCCTGGATCTCCCCTGGAGCCTTTTTTAAAAATTGGTGTTAAATTGGCCACCCTCCAATCTTCCAGTACCATGCTCGATTTTAAGGATAAATTGCATATCACTAACAGTAGGTCTGCAAGCTCATTTTTCAGTTCTATCAGTACTCTAGGATGAATACCATCCGATCCAGGTGATTTGCAACTCTTCAGTTTGCTGAACTTCCCTATTACGTCCTCCAGGTTTACTGTGAAGTCAGTAAGCTTCTTTGACTCGTCCACTTGAAATACCATTTCCGACACCAGTATCCCACCCAAATCTTCCTCAGTGAAGACTGAAGCAAAGAATTCATTCATTCTCTCCGCTACGTCTTTATCTTCCTTGATCGCCCCTTTTACCCCTCGGTCATCCAGCGGCCCAACCGATTCTTTTGCCGGCTTCCTGCTTTTAATATACCAACAAATATTTTTACAATGTTTTTTTTGCCTGTAATGCTATCTTTTTTAGTAATCCATCTTGGCCTTCTTTATCTGCGCCTTGCATTTGCTTTGACACTCCTTATGCTGCTTCTTGTTATTTTCAGATGGTTCCTTCTTCCATTTTCTGAAGGCGTTTCTTTTAGCCCTAATAGCTTCCTTCACCTCACTTTTCAACCAAGCCGGCTGTCTTTTGGACTTCCGTCTTTCTTGTCTAAGTCACTGAATATGTTTGTCCTGGGCCTCCAGGATGGTATTTTTGAACAGCGTCCATGCCTGTTGTACAGTTTTTACTCTCAGTTGCCCCCCTAAGTTTTTTTTTTTTTACCGTTCTCATTTTATCATAGTCTCCTTTTTTAAAGTTAAAACGCTAACGTATTTGACTTTCTGTGTACAATTACTTCAAGGTCGATATCAAAACTGATCATTTTATGGTCACTTTTATCAAGTGGCCCCAGTACCATAATGTCCCTCACCAGATCATGCACTCCACTAAGGACGAAGTCTAGAATTTTTCCTTCTCTCGTCGGCTCCTGCACCAGCTGCTCCATAAAGCTGTCCTTGATTTCATCAAGGAATTGTACCTCTGTAGCGTGTCCCGATGTTACATTTACCCAGTCTATATTTGGATAATTGAAGTCACCCATTATTATCACATTGCCCATTTTGTTTGCGTCTCTGATTTCTTTTATCATTTCTGCGTCTACCTGCTCAGCCTGGCTAGGCGGATGGTAGTACACTCCTATCACCATTTGTTTCACTTTTATACATGGAATTTCAACCCACAATGATTCAAAGGTGTGATTTGTGTCCTACTGAATTTGTAATCTAGACATCTTACCACTGTCCCATGACTGGGAGACAGAATCCACCAACTGGCAGATGGCATTTAGATCTAGATTCTATAAATCTAAAACATCTAAGTGAAAAATGCACAAAATCAAGCCTTAGGATGGATGTTCCTCAGTAGTCTTAGTAGACTGGCCACACGGACATCCCAGCAGAGCAGTGGGGCACCCTAGGAGGTCCCAGGTACACATCTTCCCACTGCCCCATTATCTTGTATGGTGAGCCCCCCAAAATCCACAGAAAAAGTACTGTACACAACTACAATAGCCCTTATGGCTACAGTTCTCACCTATATGTAGGTACAGTAGGCTTTTGGTAAAATTTGGAGGGCTGACACTTTCCACCACAAGTGTAACAGATAGAGTGAGATTTGGGCCTGGCCCATATCTCTGACCACCAGGCTACTCTATGGACCTGCTTGCTGCTATGTACTGTTTATTTCTCATCTTTGGGGGGTGGGAGGGGGTAAGTGACCACTAGGGGAATAAGGGGGGGGGGTCATGCCTTAATCCCTCCAGTAGTCATTTGGTCATTTAAGGCACCTTTTTGTGATTTAGTTGTGATAAAATCAAACCTAGACCAAAACATCTAAATTGTAGCCCTGGACATTTGTGTTCTGTTCCGTTATGACAGAAAAAACATCTGAGTGTTAGGAATGCCCAAATCCCGCCCCTTACACACTCCCTTGCATAGCAAAATGTTTAAAAAATGTGTTTCAAAAATAGCGATTTCCAAATGCCATTTTGTGCCACTTTTTGAATGTTTTCCTATTTCAAAAATGAGTCAGAAAACTGAGTGTTCGTGGTATATTTCATTCCTTCCACTCTCTATCCCCTGGGTGTGAACATCTCCCAGAATAATCCCAGTGACTTTCTAACCCATAGGTGTCAGAAAATGAAGTTTCCAAAACCGGAGGCTGTTTCTACTGATCTGAAAATGGATTTCCAACTGAGCTACCCTCAGCAGCTGAAGAACTGGATTACAACATTTGGAGGTGGGGAATTGATCTCTTTTTAATTTCGTTTGTCCTCTTTTCAAATGCTCTGGATGATTCTGTAAAAATGTGCAGAAATAAAAGTCTAAATCTGAGAAACAGACACTGCAGTAAAATGCAGTGTTACATTGTTCACACCGTAGTAAATTATAGTGTTACATTGTTCAGCCCCCAGGAAAAGACAGTGTTACATTGTTAACCCCGCGGGAAGTTACAGTGTTCTACTGTTCACCTCACAGTAGGACTCAGTGTTACATTGCTCAGCCCCAGGTAAAATACAATGTTGCACTGTTCACCCACTGTAAGATACATTGTTACAATATTCAGCACACCACAACTGCTTTCTAAGCACCAAATCCCAATATTCACCTAACAGGAACCTTCATGTAATACTTCAAAAAAGGAAAAACACCTTAAAGAAAACCTACTTCAGAAACTCAGGAGCTAAATTTTTTGTGTTTATTTGTTTAAAATAATTTATAATCTGCAGTTCTAGGGACAGTATAATACAACCTACATAAAAGCAATCAAACACTTAATCGAGACCATGACATTCATATCAATCACTAGAAGATGAATACCTGATAAACATAGCAGTGATGATCAATTACCAAATGCCTGATTAAAGAAGGGACTGAGTATATAAAAAGGATTTGAACTGTTTTCTAAAGTTTAAATGATCAGCCTCTTTGAAACACTGGTCACTGCTGGATTTTCAGTGCTGGGCTGAACCAAGATACAGAGTATATGGATATACATTGACTGGCAATATTCTGACAGGTACCAGATACAGTTACCTCATCCTTTTTGTTGTCCTAACTTTATCCAGACAGTTACTCAGTTACTGGACTGAATCTTGCCACTAATGAGGTAACTTCTGACTTTACCCATGCTCAACCTCCAGACCATCCTGGCACTGTGTCGAAAAGGCCAAGACAGACTGTCCAAATTTCAGCGCTATTATTGACCCTGAGATTAGCAAGTTTATTGTGGGCAGTGGAAAGATAGACTGCTCGAAAGTGTACCAGAGACAGAAGTACAATCCGTTTGTGGAGTTGTTGCAGTATAGTGACGGGGTAACGTACCAAGAAACTATTATCTATTGGTGAAAATCTGAGAGAATTCTGACCACAGACAGAAAGACTGAACATCTCGGTAGATGGAGTCCATAAGCCTCATCCAGTCTGTCCGTCTCACCTACCACAGACCTTCAACCATCATTTTGCAAACCCTGAGAGATTATTTTGTCTCCACCTCCCCTGTGAGAGATCCACCTTCCGTTCCATGAAAAACTATTTCCTCAGCTTGGTTTATATTTATTAACATTTTTTATACCGCTTAACTTTCACATACTCCTACTGCCACAGACCACTTTTTCCCGTGCCTTGGTAAAAGGAGGGTGAATGTTGAAAATCAGAAAGAGTAACTAGAGCACCAGAGTGAATAAAGCGTAAAGAAAGTGATCAAAATTAACTATAACGCCAAAGTAATTCATATGTGAAAAATGAAAAGAACAAACCTTTAAAAAGAGTATGAAGAAATCTCGGTGCTATAAAACAAATTAGACCACACTGGCTTTACTTGCCACATGGCCATGTCTTGCAGGAAAGAAAGATTTAGCCTTTTACACCAGCTTGGTAAAAGGGGTCCTTTATGAACAACCAAATCAAACACTACTTACAGATGGTAAAAAATCATGGTACAACCAAAATCACAGTCCTAACTAGAAGATGTCATAAACAACACCTACTCTCCCACCAATAATTAAATGCAAAGAAACATTTATGGAGAACTGTACATGTAATCTATTAAAGGATGTATAGTTTAAGCTAGCTTCAAATGGAAAAAAAGACATCAAATGGCGTTACAACATGCCTGTTGGATGAAACACTTACACTAGCTCTGTTTGTCTGTGAATTTATACATAAAACAGATTGTGAAAGAGACAAACAGTGGAACCACAATATAAAAAATAATACAAAATGTCAAAGGCAGTAAGGCGGCTGGACAAAAAAAAGCATTAAACCAAACAAATACAGAAATTTGGATGAAACACACTAACTCTACTACTACTACTTATCATTTCTATAGCGCTACAAGGCATACGCAGCGCTGTACACCATACACAAAAAAGATGGTCCCTGCTCAAAGAGCTTACAATCTAGATAAGACAGGTAACAGACAGAACAATTAAGGGTAAGGGAATAAAGAGGTGAGGATAAAAGGACAGGGCAAGTGAGTAGTGGTTAGGAGTCAAAAGCAGTGGTAAAGAGGTGGACTTTACGTTTGGACATGAAAATGGCCAAAGATGGGGCTAGATGCACAGGCTCAGGAAGTCTATTCCAGGTGACTATTGCCTATTTGAGATTCTACATGGAATGTTGCTACTATTTGAGATTCTGTTGCTGGGGAGAAGAGGGCAGGTAGTGTAGCGATCGTTTTCGGGGGCGGGGCAGGGCCAACTGCAGGGGGGCGCCGGAGACCCTAGGCATGGCCCTGGCTGGCTCCCCAGAGAGGCATAGCCCACACAGGTGAGGTCTTGTGAAGTAATCAGCACACAGAGACAAAACTACACAGAAACTGGCAGAGGCCACCACAGCCACTGGCCCCCAGAAAGGTAAGACTGAGGCAGGCACGGCCACAGATGTGACACATATGCACTAAAATTGAAACCTGCACGCGTCCACTTAACTTAGTACATTTCTTGATTAGCTTTCGTCAGATCGGAAATAGGCAAATGTGGTAGCTGATAGTATATATAAGAGAAACATCAAAGCATTACTTTGACAGTCTGACAGGGTGGGAGGGTGGGGGTGGGACATCAAAGCATTTCATTGATATTCTAACAGAATTGGAGTTAGAATATCAATGAAATGCTTTGATGTCCCTGTTACAAGAAATTATTTATTTTGGGGAAAATAGCTCTAGAGCAACTCGCCTCTCTTTATAATTTAAGAGCAGGTGCTGTATTTATAAGTTTTAGGATATTAATTTCTCCACCAATCACCAAAGGTGATAATTGCAATAAATTAAATAAATTAAATATATATAAAAGATACCATATACTCAGAACACAAAGAGACCGTATTTTTAGCTTCAAAAAGGTTGATTTAATATACAATTGCACACGAGAGGTAGGTTTTAAGAGATCTTTACAGGTAATCTGTGCATAAAATAGAACAAAGTAGCAGGTAGGTTAACTTACAAGTTCTTGTTACAAGCATGCTGTGGTCCAGCTGATTGATGAGCACATGTTGAGGGGCAAGGCATCAGCAGGTTCCAAGAGGAGGCAGGTCCCAAGAGAGCGAGCTGGGCTGTTTCCAGGCCTTTTATAATGTTGGCAGAGAAGCATGGTGGGTGCATGTCCTGGATATTTTGCAAGGCATTATGGTTAATGTAGTCTGTTCACATGACCACATTATAAGTCCTTCTTTCTGCAGATGTCCTGGCGTCCATTTGTCTGATAGATGATGGGAGGGGCAGGTATACCTTTGACAAGCAAATGTCCTGTTTATGGTTTCCCTCTCTGAGTTCTTTGTTTTCAATGGGGTATTCAGGTGCCCACCTTAGTCCATCTTTTGTTAGGTGGGAGGGCAGAGGAAGCTCTTTTGTCTTTAAGTGTTTGTAATTGACTATCCCTGCTCTCAGAAGTTCCCAGAAAAAGGAATGGGGAGAGAGGGGCTTGAAATGAAACTATTTTCTATTTAAAAGCTGCACAAATATATTGGTGTATATATATGTATCCAGCAAAATATAATAAACTGATACCATTACATCCCCATGCACACCCCCACCCTCCCACCCTGTCAGACTGTCAAAGTAATGCTTTGATGTTTCTCCTATATATACTATCAGCTACCACATTGCTTATTTCCGATCTGACGAAGAAGGGCAACCTTCGAAAGCTAATCAAGAAATGTATTAAGTTATGTCCAATAAAAAAGGTATCATCTTATTTTCTTTTCCATGTTTTATTTTGTTTGATTTCTATTGATAACCTTTATGATTTCATAAAATCCAGTTTCTTTCCTTATGTATTTCCTTAATCTGAAGTCTCTGGTAGGATTGTGAGAGGTGAAAGATTTGTGTTAAACATGTTCAAACCTATCACTGCTACAGAAATATTATAGTTTGAGGATTTCTTTCTTTCCTGTACAGAGGCTATAAATGTAAAGAGAGGTTTCAATGACATAGTGAAAGCAACAGATGGTATAAGATATTGTGAATAAATAGTGAATAACACAAAAATCTACTGATCTATCAATAACCATGAGGTATATTAAGTGAGACAGTAAGCTCAGTAGGGCAGGGACTCATTGTACTTCTATGTAATTTGTTTTAAATCTCAGTGTCCTTTATGATCCTTCATAAATACTACAATGAGAAGTGTGTCAGCATTTTTCATATGCTAAATCTGCTAGCTGCCTTAGTAAAAAGGGCCCTTAATGTGGTGAAGTTAACCATGTACAAACCCAACAAAGAGAGTCCAAATCTCCCGCAAAAAAAAAAAAAAAAACCACAAGAAAACAACAAAAGCAAGCAGAAGATATCCAGAAAGACCAAACTGAAGTCACAGATGTAAAAAAGCCAAAATCATTTATTAGGACCCTACACGGTTCATGTTTCGGCCAAAGAGGCCTTCCTCAAGGGTCTACGGATTGGCTTATACAGATATTCTTCCAAAGGTTCTGACAAATTGAGACAATCTCTTGGTGCTATCCAAGTGAAGCGCGGACTTAGCAGTCGAAGCCGGTCTCAACATCAGTTGGCACCCAGTTAATTTACAGATATTCAATGCTGGGGTCAGTTGAGCCCAAAGTTTACCACCACCAGCTGAATATCGGGCAGATGAATTTTAAGCTTTTTTAGTCAGGGATTCATTGTACTCTTGAAGGACACTTCTATGGGTCCTGCAAGCTATATTTCAAAAGAAAACTTCTAATAAACTTTCCATGTTCACAAGGAAGTCCAGGGAAGGGGAGCAGGTGTCCTGGGCAGTGACCCCTAAGGACAACCCTGAGCACCAGCAAACTTTACAGGTACAAAGTGTTCATCACATTATATTCAGGTACTTTCTCTGTCCCTACAGGGCTCACAATCTAAGCTTTTTTGTAGCTGGGGCAATGGAGGGTCAAATTTACTACTTAGTAGCTTCATTGCCTGCCCCCTAGACGTTGTATATTTGGAAAGAGTAAACAAGCGATTCACATCTACCAGTTCCACTCCACTCAGTAACCCAGCAGTAACGATTAGCACCAGGCAAGCCCCCAGCGCTGGAAATGGCATGTGGTGGGGGCAGGCAGTACCCCTGGACTCTTGTGGAAGCCCTGAACTGGCGTCCAGCAAAGCGGTGGTAAAAGGGCCCTTTAGTGCTTAATGTGCCTTAGTAAAAGGGTCCGTCAGAGCAACAACCAACAGATCAGGGTAAGAAAACCCCCACGTGAAGTACCCATGAAGCAGACGAAACACGGCCCTGTGTCGGGTCTTGTACACATTGCTGCTGAATAAAGTTTCTTCAGCATCGGCTGGAGAGATTTCTTGGTCCACCCCTACTCTTTCGCACCTGATTAGTAAAAGGGTCCCTCATGTATTTCAGGGGGGGGTTCAGTTTTATTTTTATTTGATCTTACACTGGTTACTTGTCCATCTCAGTGCTTTATGTTAATACAAATAACATTAAATTATAAATTTAACTAAAGAAAATCACAAAATAAGAACAAATATGAGAACACATAACAATAATATAGAGTAAAATAACAGGTCTTGTGCTTCCTCTGATGCTTTTGGCCCTTTCCAGCCTGCTGTTGGGATAAGGGGTCTAATGTTCCAATCACGCCTTGGAAAAGGTGAGTCTTTTGACTAGTTGTAAAGTTTTGGTATGAGGAATTCTAAGATCCAGAGGAAGTTTATTTGGCTTTAGTTCACAGCTTTATCAGTAGTTGTTTTAGATTAGTTACATTCAGGTACACTAGATATTTCAGAGAAATATAGAAAAATGAAGGCAGATGACTACTATCCCTTCCTCTCTCCTAGAGATCCTACGTACCTGTCCCAAGCTTTCTTGAATTCCAATACCGGTACTGTTTTCCTTTCCTACATTTCCATTGGAAGGCCGTTTCACAGATTCACCACCCCTTCCGTGAAGAAGTATTTCCTCGGGTTACTTCCCCTTTCACCTTCATCCTCTGCTTCCTCGTTCCACAGCTTCCTTTCAGTTGAAAGAGACTCACTTCCTGTGCATTTATTCCTCATAGGTATGTAAATGTCTCTATCATATCTCCCCTCTCCCCCCTTTCTTCCAAAATATTGTAAACCCCCTAGTCATGGAGCAGGTAAATTTGAATAATGGAAAAAATAAATATATGAGTGTCACAGTTTTAAATAGGGTTCCCAAATAAACTCCACACAACCAAGGGATTTAGCAAGAAAAAAAAATATTAAAGGTTTTATTAAAGGGTAAAATGAATAGAGGGTAAAGTAAATAGAAACACTTGTTGGTTATGTTTCTTAAATGTTGGTATCAATTTTTACAGGTTGATGGTATTAAATACAATTAGTGCAAGATGTTAAATGCTTTGAAATAAGTTACAAAGGAAATAAAGGCAATAACAATTTTAAAACTACAATTTCAATAACCAAGACCCCAACCCCACTCCTGCTGTAACACAAAATATCCCAAACATGTACACAGCTCTAATTAGTGTACTCAGATCTGATATATATATTTTTCAGTTTGTGTGCACACAAAAAAAAGTTACCGGTATGTCAAAATCTTCGCTAGCATCGCAGCTCCCTTGCGTTGGGTACCTTGGTCTTCTCTACGTCCACGTCTTCTCGGTTGGAGAGGTCAGCCCACGAGCTCAGGAAGTCCAGGACACCTACTGCTCTGACTAAAAAAAACTCAAAAAAGGAAAACCCTGACTTTCTGTGCTCGGTGTATGTGCTAACCTCAATCAGTAGTTTCTTTGGCAAGGAATTTGTGGACTAACTAGATTCAAATAAAACAGATAAGCGGGGGAAACTCCTATCTAACCCGCCCAAAACATGACCCCTTTTGTTTTGTTCTGTTATACAACCACCCCAAATCTCACTGATGGACGGCTACACTAACTCCCCTAGAGGCAGGCACTCACAGGACTCAAGGCATAGGCATGGCAGCTGTTCCCCAAGGCAGGCTTTTGTCGGGATCCCCGGAGGCAGGCATAAACAAAAAAAACACAGTGTTCACTTTTAGTCTGGCCACTCAGTGCAGGGGGATCCCTCTTCTCTCTCTCTTTGTGGATACTCAAACCAGCAAGCTTCTGGGCTAGATCTCTCCTGAGGCAGGCACTCAAAAAGCACAGTTCCTTTTCTTGTCTGGGCACTCAGTGCAAGGGGGGGGGCTGTCTCTCTCTTCAGCTCTGCACTGCTCCCAACACATTCCAGACCCCCTTCTCTTTCCCCTCTGCTGCTCTCTCTGCCTGAGTGCTCGTATTTCTTCAGGACTCACCAGCTCTCTCTTCATCTGGAGCTCATCAGTGGGTCCTCTATCAGCCTGCAGCTGCCTCTTCTTATCTTGATTGGATCTTATCCTCATCCAGCCTGCCTGAGCATGCCCCTCTCTGCCTGAGTCCGATTTCTTCTCTCAGGCCATGCTTTCAGCCACCTTCCTTTGTCTGTAGCCTCGATTGCCTTGCTGTGCCTCTGTTTGTTCCCAGGCAGCCTCTGCTGTACTGTAAAACTTTTTTTCTTTGTTCCACTCCTCCTGCCCCCTGGATTGGCTCAAAATTCGCGCCAATCTAAGGATCAGACTGCCTCCTGCCACCTCATTGGTCCAAATTCGTGCCTCTTAGCAGATCCTGGCTCCTATTGGCTATCTCACACACTGTTCCCAGCTTGCTTTGGGTACCTTAGCCAGCAAATCAGGAGCCTTGTATTGTGCTCTTAGACAGCCAATCGGAAGATTTGTAAGAAGTCTGCCCTTCTCTCACAGTTACTAACTGCTGAAACTTTATAAACACACATCTAGCATTTATGGACACCTGAGCTCTTTGTTTTATAGCAGTGCTGGAGCATTCTAAACACTTTAAGCATTCTAACAAAAGGTGCTAGCATTGTTGCTGGCTCTCAGCTTGTCCTCTGTGTCTCCCTGCTCACTGCAATATGCCCCCTTCCTAGGAAAGGGGGGGGGGGGGGGGGACAAGGTAAAATCTTCTTTTCTTCACTATATTTACACTTCTCCGGGGGTACACAAATGTTGCCCCCAACATTTCTCCCAATACTTCATCATATAACATTACATTCACAGTTTTTGGTTAGGCACATCACAGTAACACTTCTCACATTACTATGCCTGTCTCAATACAGGTAGTAATTGTCTGACACCTCCTGGGAGGTGAAACAGGTATTCAGGAGGGCCAACACCAGCATCCTCTCCTATTACTTCGGGTTCTACTTCCCCCTTTACATCAGGCTCAATTTCTAAATCTGGCACTTCTCTGTTTGGGACGGTATCTTCCCTGGCAACGTAAGTGCCAGGCTCTCCCAACAACACATACAGTACACTGTCATTGTCATCATCATCATCAGTATCTTCAATATCAGATATCTCAGGTAACCCCAAGGTGGACCCTAAATCACACATGGCTTTGGGTAACACTTTCACATGGTTTCTGTGCACTACTTTGACAGGACCACCTTCCTCAGGGACAACTCTGAGGCTACCTCCCTCAGGTTCGTTCACCTGGTCTATCACATATATTCTGTCATCCCACAGGTCCTGAATCTTTTGGCGGTCGGGAAACCTCTGGACTCGCAGCAACACCCTGTCTCCTTTCTTCAGTAGGGCCCCCTTCACTCTCCGGTCGTAGCACCTCTTTCGGGTCTGCCCCTTCTTCTCGGCCACCTGTCTGGCGATTTCCCATGACAAGGCCATCTTGTCGTGATGTTGCTTGACCCAGCCGTCCAAGTTTGTTGCGGTGCCATCCTCTTCTCTAGCAAACACATCTGAGAACATTCTTGGATCTCTCCCAAACATGAGGTAGATTGGTGGATCTGACTATTGTAGGCAAGCATCAGTTCAGGTAGGTAGTCACCCCAATGTCTCTTTTTAGAGGGTGGCAGCGTTCTCAGCATCTCATGTAGGGTTCGATTAAAGCGCTCACACTGCCCATTACCTTGAGGGTGATAGGGCGTTGTTCGGCTCTTTCTTATCCCATACAACTGGCAAAGGTTCTTGATCACCTCCGACTCGAAAGCCCGGCCCTGGTCTGAGTGTAGTCGTTTTGGGGCACCATAGTGGACTATCCAGTGTTCAACTAGGGCTCTGGTGGCAGTCAATGCAGTCTGGTCTCTAGTAGGGACTGCTACAGTATACCGGGTGAACATGTCAGTTATAATCAGCACATTTTCAACCCCGCTATCTTCTGGTTCTAGAACTGTGAAATCTAGTGCAAGGACCTCTAATGGGTATGAAGTCTTGAAACAATTTAGAGGGATTTTCTCTCTGGGTGCCACATCTCTTGCCAAGAGACAGCGTTTACAGTCTCGTCCCCACTTTCGGACATCATCATGAATCTGCAACCAATAGTATTTTCTTTGGATGGCTCTTGTCACTGCCTCCTCAGCTCTGTGTCCCATTTCATCATGGTAGGTGGACAAGATTTCTGCTTTTAAACACTCTGGGACTACTAACTGATCAATTTGCTCTTGGTCTCTGGGGTTTTTAATCACTCTATATAAGAGACCATCTTTCAACTTCAGTCTCCCTCGCATTTTCCAAAGCTTTTTGCTGTCTTCAGACCAAGTCTCAAATCGTCTGTCCCTGGCACTCAAAAAAGCTTCGATTATGGGGTTTAAGGTGTGATCTGTTCTCTGTAGCTCTCTCACAGTGAGGTCAGACAGGTAAAACACTTCCGACTCTGGTTTCACAGGAGGGCTATTGGCTCCAGCACGGATGTTTTGGCTTTGAGCCTGGAACCGCTGCTGAATCTCATTGGCCTCCACTATCCAGGACTCAGCACCACCATCTTCCCCAGCTTCTGATTCGTGTAATCTGGACAGTATGTCAGCATTGGTATTCTGTCTTCCAGGCTTGTATTGCACCTCAAAGTTGAAGTCAGCCAACTGGGCTAGCCAACATTGGATTACTGCTGACACCTTCGCTGTATCTAAGTATCTCAAGGGATTATGGTCTGTCTTCACAATGAACTTTTTGTATACCAGGTAGTCGCGAAACTTCTCGGTGATCGCCCATTTCAGAGCAAGGAGCTCCAATTTAAAAGGACTGTAGTTTTGTCATTTCTCTCACTTTTGTGTAGGCCCCGGCTGGCATAGGCGACTACTCGTTCCACACCATCTTGTTCTTGGCTAAGTACTGCTCCTAATCCACTCCGGCTGGCGTCGGTAGTCAATATGAATGGCCTACTGAAATCGGGATATACCAGGACTGGTGGCGACATCAACTTCTCTCTTAGCACATCAAAAGCCTTCTGGCACTCCATGGTCCACACGAAGGAGGCCACACTTGGCTTTGAAGGTTTGCCCATTAGCACATGTAGTGGTTTCGCTATCTGTGCATACCCGGGAACAAATCGCCTGTAGTAACTTGTAAACCCGACAAACTTTCGGACATCTTTAGCTGTCTTTGGAATCGGCCAGTCTTTCAGGACCCTGGTCTTGTCTTCGTCTGCTGCAACTCCCTTCTCAGACACCACATGGCCCAAAAACTTCACTTCTCTCTCAAACAAGCAACATTTCGACGGCTTTAGCTTCAACCCATGTTCTTTAAGTCTAGAGAACACTTTCTCGAGGCGGTCCACATGATCTTCAAATGATGCGGAAAATATCAGGATGTCATCCAGGTATAGTAAGAGGATGTTGAGCACGTAGTCATTGAAGACCAGTTCCATGAGTCGGGAGAACGTAGCAGGTGCATTGCTCAATCCAAACGGCATCCGGTTCCATTCAAAGAGACCGAATGGTGTAGTTACAGCTGTTTTGGCCTTGTCTGCTTCAGCCATTGCCACTTGGAAGTAGCCAGACGTTAAGTCAAGTGACGAAAAGTATTTGGCTTTTCCCAAAGCATCCAGTGACTCTTCAATTCGTGGGAGGGGGTACGCATCTTTCACTGTCACTTGGTTTAGCCTCCTATAGTCCACGCAAAACCGTATCCCTCCATCTTTCTTCTGAACGATCACTGCTGGGGATGCCCATGGACTGCAACTCCTTTGCAGGATCTTCTGGTCCACCAGTGTTTGGATGTGCCTCTTGAATTCCTCATATATGTGAGGTGACACTCTCCGGTATGGCTGTTTTATAGGTACTACATTCTCTGTGTTGATGTAGTGTCTTACGAGGGTGGTAGACCCAATGTCACCCTCATCTTTAGAAAACACATCTCGGTGCCTCTGTAACAATCCTTCCACCCTCTTCAGCCTGCAGGATGGTTAGATTTTCCCACTTGACCTGCGGTATAGGGGCTAGGCTGTTCTCGAAATTCTTCTCTTCTATGGGGGTCACCACAATCTCAGATTCAGCTTCGTCAAACCTCACCCTTTTCTGAGATACTGTCTCTATGCTCTGCAGAGCAGCTAGCTCTGCTATGCGCGCTCGTGGGTGAATCTGGATGGTTTTGTTGCTCAGGTTCAACACTCGGATAGGTACTTTCCCCTCCTCGGCGTTAGCAAGTATTTTGGCCACCATCAACCCCTCTGGAGAAGTGATAGTTGGCGTGGGTTCGACAAGGACTGGACATACAGGTAGGGACCGGATCCGGTGACAGATGCCCTGGGTGATTCTTTCTGTCAATGGAGGGATGACCACTCTTTTGTTCCCCAGCAGCTTAACAAAGCCAATCGGCCCCTCTTGATCCAGTTGCTGGTATCCTTGCCGGATCTGTGCGACAATCTTGCAAACACGTTTGGGATTGGCAGTGGTACTGTTGAAAAGGGAAGCTCCAGGCACAAGGTCTCTAATGTCTTTCAATACGTTTGTGCCAATCAAGCCAGGAACTTTGTCACTCCATGCCTCATCTCTGGTGACAAATATGCATCTATCAGGAACGGTCTGGCCAAAGCAGGTCACGTCAGTCACTAAACAGCCGATTACTGGGATCTCCAATCCATTTGCCGCTGTCAATTTGATCCATGCAGCATCTAGCAATTTTGGCTTTGTCGTTAGCTTGGTATAGAAGTGGCTAGCTGTAATCGTAGACATTTCAGAGCCGGTGTCTATTAAACAATTTACTGGCACTCCACCCGTAAGCACCTCAAAAATGGGTCTTGGACCAATAGCGCTTTCTCTCTTCTGGGCCTCGTCAGTGGGTCCTCTATCAGCCTGCAGCTGCCTCTTCTTATCTTGATTGGATCTTATCCTCATCCAGCCTGCCTGAGCATGCCCCTCTCTGCCTGAGTCCGATTTCTTCTCTCAGGCCATGCTTTCAGCCACCTTTCTTTGTCTGTAGCCTCGATTGCCTTGCTGTGCCTCTGTTTGTTCCCAGGCAGCCTCTGCTGTACTGTAAAACTTTTTTTCTTTGTTCCACTCCTCCTGCCCCCTGGATTGGCTCAAAATTCGCGCCAATCTAAGGATCAGACTGCCTCCTGCCACCTCATTGGTCCAAATTCGTGCCTCTTAGCAGATCCTGGCTCCTATTGGCTATCTCACACACTGTCCCTCCCCTAGTTCCCAGCTTGCTTTGGGTACCTTAGCCAGCAAATCAGGAGCCTTGTACTGTGCTCTTAGACAGCCAATCGGAAGATTTGTAACAAGTCTGCCCTTCTCTCACAGTTACTAACTGCTGAAACTTTATAAACACACATCTAGCATTTATGGACACCTGAGTTCTTTGTTTTATAGCAGTACTGGAGCATTCTAAACACTTTAAGCATTCTAACAAAAGGTGCTAGCATTGTTGCTGGCTCTCAGCTTGTCCTCTGTGTCTCCCTGCTCACTGCAATATGCCCCCTTCCCAGGAAAGAGGGGGGGGGGGGGGACAAGGTAAAAGCTTCTTTTGTTCTCTATATTTACACTATGCATATTGTGGTAGCCATTTACAAAGGCATATTAGGCTCTTCACATGTGCAGCATATGCCCAAATGAGACTAACGCCAGGCTACCACACCCTCTGCCAGTAATTTCAGATTTGGTGCATATGCCCAATTTACCGCAGTAATCGGCACTTGGCGTGTGCTGACTGGTCACCGCACGTGTAATGCGTGGGCCCTTACCGCTAGACCAATGGGTGGTATTAAGGGCTCAGGCTGGTTTTAGGCGCGCACTGTCCCATTTTTAGAAAAGCCCTTTTTTGTGGATGCGGTAAAAACTAGCCCGGTGCACGCCTACACTGCCGCAGGCCACTTTTTACCAGAGCTTAGTAAAAAGACCCCTGAGATCTTTAAGTCTGTCCCCATATGCTTCTTAGTAGCCACCCCTTCGGACCAACTGTTTTGGAAGGCAGTGGTTTCCAAACCTTATGCTGGAGCCACCCCAGCTAGTCTGGTTTTCAGTATTCATGAGATAGTGGAGGGTATGCAATCTCTCTCATGAATATTCATTGTGGGTATCCTAAAAACCTGACTGGCTGGGGTGCCTCCAGGACCAGGTTTGGGAACCTCTGTTCTGAGGTGTTGTTTTACTAAGCTGCAGGAAAGGGGGGGGGGGGCCTGCGCTTGTGTCAGTTCGTGTTTGTGACGCATGCTGAGCCCCCTTTAACCGAAGTGAGTAAAAGGCTGTCTCTTTTTTTTTGTGTTTTTAAAGAAATAGCTATGCGGTGGATGGACCATTTCTGGGGGAGCACTTACCGACATGTGTTGAGGTGGCAGTAAGGGCTCCAGTCCTAACCTGACAGTAACCGGGGAGTGATTACCACCAAGTAAACAGCAGCACTACAAACATAGAACATACTTTTTGTAGCGCCGGACATGGTGCGTGTAAGGGGTGGGAACTTAGTGAAAGCAAATGAGGCCTCACCAGATCTTATACAGAGGCATCATCACCTCCATTTTTCTTCTGGCCATTCCTCTCGCTCGGCACCCAAACATCCTTATGGTATATGGTATAATTACAAATTTTTATACCGTCTTCCTTCATGAAAAACAAAGCAGTTTACAATAAACAAATTGAAATCATATAAACTAACAGAAAAAGAATGCCATAATTAATAGAACAGAGAAGATGAAAGACTATAGTAAGAAGAAAGAAAGAAGTCATTATAGTAGATTGCTCAACGCTGCCACTGCAACTCAGGAGCTTTTGCTGTCTTTTTTTTCTCCCTGTTTCCGGAGTCATCTGTCCATTGGCCATATTCCTCTCTTCCAATCTTTATTTCCTCCCTCCAACCCTATCATGTCCAGCGTCTCCCATCTATGACCCTATTCCTTCTTTGCCAGGTGTGTCCCTATTCTCCATCCCATAACCTTACTATGCTCAGCAGACCGCCACTCCAACCTCTCCCCTTCCTCTCAAGTCCAACATCTCATCATCTGTGTCCTTTCCACAGCCCCATCACGTCCAGCATGCTTCTTCAACCCCCAAAGACCAGGATCTCTCCATCTATGTCCCTGATTCCCCCTGCCAATTTCAGTATCTCCTCCCATGGCCTCCACATCCAACATTTCTTTTAATTTATAACTATTTGTATACTGCCCTTTCCAGAGCAGTGTACAAATCAAACATACATAAGAAAAAGTTACAAAAAAACATCTAATACAACATAAGCTCAATAAGGACATGACAAATAACCAGATCACGACATTGTTTCCGTCGGCTGCCCAGATCACTGTCTAGCCCCTTGATGGTGAACCTATGACACGCATGTCAGCACTGACACGCATAGCCATTTTCGATGACACGCACCTGATGACATGCACCCGGGGCGGATCACTGATGCGCCCCCCTCCCTGGGTGCAGCGTGACCTCACCCCCCCCCCCTGGCGAAATCACCCCCCCTGGTGCATGTTTACCTGCTGGGGGGTGCCGTGCGTGCTCCTATTGGCTCCCTCCAAGTCCTCCGCTCGTTCCCTCCCTGCTGCTCCCTCTGCCCCGGCTCCTGCACGGCCATTAGGGGATCTTTGACCTCACTTCCGGCCGGCGGAGCAGAGAGCAACGGAATGCCATGGGGGACGCATCTCTGGGGTCCCTGTGATCGCCATTACCAGCAACCACATAACCACAGCAACCATCATCCAATCTACTGTTCTGGGGTGTCGTGGATTTCTAATTGACCATCATTACTGAGATAGGTGAGGGGGAGGCTGGGAGAGGCGAGAGCATGTGCTATGGGTGCCGTTTCCCGCCATTAGAAACAGCGGCAGCCATCTTAATTTACAAAAGGTGGTCAGTTAGGCTAGTTAACCCCTAATTGCCTGCAGGGTTAACAGGCTATCTATAATTCTATCTTCTGTCACTGCCCCCCTGATGGAGAACCCAAAAAATAAAAAACCAAGGTTAAGTAAAGAAAGTGGTAGTAGCAGTAGCCGACCCTTTCAAGAGACATGGACCGAGATGTATGACATTATAGAAAAAAATGGCAGATCATTTTGCGTTCTATGTACTGAAACAGTAGTAAGCAGAACGTGGAATATAAATAGACATTTTGAAACTAATCATTCCCAGCTCTTGAAAAAAAGTGAGGATGAAAGGAAGGAATACATTTCCAGGCAGCTACACTTTATAAGAGCCAATCTAATTCCATCCTTAAATTTGTAAGAGGTTCTAAAGTAGAGGAGTGTGGTAGCCGTGTTAGTCCACTCTTAAGGTTATCAATAGAAATCAAACAAAATAAAACATGGAAAAGAAAATAAGTTGATACCTTTTTTATTGGACATAACTTAATACATTTCTTGGTATATATCATTCAGTGTAAAAAATGTAACGAAGGATGCTATATTGGGGAAACAGGCCAGATGCTTAAGACACGATTCAATTTACATAGACATCACATGAACAATACAGCCAGTAGGACCCCCACCCCGGTGGGACAGCACTTCACAGAACCAGGACACTGTACCAGTGATTTCACAGTGAGAATACTGAAAGGTAACTTTAAAACCATACAAGAGCGTAAGACCTTTGAAGTCAGAATGATTGAATATTTTAACACCCAACAAAAAGGACTTAACAAGGATCTGGGGTTCCCAGCCCATTATAAACCATAAGCTGTATGTCTCTGTTGATCACCCCACCCCTCACCTACCCACACCCATCCTGTTAGAATATCAATGATATGCTTGATGTCCCCAGGCATACCTACGACCCACCCCCCTCCTCCCACCCTGTCAGACTGTCATAGTAATGCTGAATGTTTTCACTTATATACATTGTCAGCTAGCACATTTGCTTATTTCCGATCTGAGGAAGAAGGCAACCTTCGAAAGCTAATCAAGAAATGTATTAAGTTATGTCAATAAAAAAGGTATCATCTTATTTTCTTTTCCAGGTTTTATTTTGTTTGATTTCTATTGATAACCTTAAGAGGTTCTACAAATTTAACATCTGCAAGTTTGAGCATTGCTCACTCCATAGCTCAGCATGGAAAAGCACCCAGTGAGGGAGGATTTATTAAAGAAACTCTCCTAAGATGTGCACCAGTTCTATTTCACGATATGCATGCAGAATAAAGATGCAATTATTAAGAGAATATCTGAGATACCAGGAGGCTTCATGTGCCAAGGCAGGATTCACTGACTTAAACGACTTAATGTCAGTTGTTACAAAAATAGTTAATTTAATAGCTGCTCGCCCCCTTCACAAGTGAGAATTTTCTGCACTTTTACTGGAGGTTGATTCCACCTACAGTGGACTGCTGATGTACAATAATGTAAGATGGCTGAGCCGAGGCAAAGTTCTTGAGCGCTTTGTGGAGTGCTTTGAAGAAATTAAGTTATTTCTTGAGGATAAGGATAAGGATCTGGGAAACTTTCCTCAGCTCAATGATGATAAGTGGGTCAACACCCTGATGTTATTATTTTATCGTCTTATCAATTCCCCTTTTGATACATTCCTTTGTTCTATTCCCCATATGATACTTTAACTCCGTCTTCGCATAACTCCTCACAATGTAACCCAGAATCGAACTGTAACAAATTGTATTTCCATCATTTACAATGTATTGTAAGCCACACTGAGCCTGCAAATAGGTGGGAAAATGTGGGATACAAATGCAATAAATAAATAAATGTTTTTTTTACAGATCTCTCTGTTCCTATTAATGAACTGAACTTAAAGTTACAAGGTTTTGGCAAAAGTATTGACGTTATGTTTTGGATACATAAAAGCTTTTGAAAGTAAACTTAAAATTTTCAAGCGAGATGTAGAAAATAAAACTTATAAGTATTTTCCTCGAGTAACAAAGTATTTGAGAAGGCTAGTGCAGCTATACAAAATGAAATGGAACCCTTGCATATAAAGTACCAGCATGTTTTAGACTCGTTACTGACCAGTTCAGTGATAGATTTAATCAATTTAGAAGCCTAGAACAGACCATGAAAATAATTAAGTATCCTGATGTAGTAGTCTACAGTAGTTTGGAATTAAATGGTTTCCAATGGATGCAAATTGATGATTTGGAGATGCAACTTGTAGAATTTCAAGACAGCATCTGGGCTCAGGTGTTTGTCGACTTGAGGTCAAAGCTTGAGAATCTGGAAAGGTGCCGCTTGGAGAATCATGAGGAGTGCCACTACGAATAGGAAATTTGGAGTGCCTGGAACCGATTACCAGACACTTTTAACAACCTGAAAAATATAGCAATGGCTTTACTCACAATTTTTCCATCTACGTACTTTTGTGAAACCTTATTCTCAATATCAAACAATATCAAAACCAACAAAAGAAACAGATTGACAGATGAAGTTAGTAGCGCTTGCTTGGGCTTGAAGTGTACAAAATACCAACCTTCAATCGAAGATTTAGCCAATGAAATTCAGCAACAAAAAAGTCACTAATAGGCAGGTTAGTTAAAGAATTCCCCCTCCCCCTCACTTATCTTAGTTCACGGCACCCCACACAAGTTAAATAATATCAAGACCAACAAAGAAACCGACTGACAGATGAACAAAGAAGTCACTAAGCAGGTAAGTTAAATAATTAGGTTTTGGTTTATTAAATAGTTATATATTACAACTATACATTTTTAAACTATAAATATCGCGAAATTATGTTTTTTTTTCTCGAAGTGACACACCACCCGAGTTATGCTCGGTTTTTTTGGGCGAATTTTGACACACCAAGCTCAAAAGGTTGCCATCACTGGTCTAGCCTGTACCAAGAAGTGTGTTTCAGCAGTTTCTTCTTCATCAGATCTGAAATAAGCAAATGTTGGTAGGTGACAGTATATATATAAGTGAAACATCAAATTGCACTGATTTGTCACCCTCCTATCTCCATGCATATCTCCCTGTCCCTCACCCACCCAACTCTTCCTGTCTCTCACCTTTCCACCCCCATCCTGTTAGACTGTCACTGAAGTGCTTTGATGTTCACTTATATACTGTCATCTTCCACATTTGCTTATTTCCGATCTGAGGAAGAAGGGCAACCTTCGAAAGCTAATCAAGAAATGTATTAAGTTATGTCCAATAAAAAAGGTATCATCTTATTTTCTTTTCCATGTTTTATTTCTATTGATTACCTTTAAATAGCCCTAAATTCTTCTGTGTCCTGAGAGTTCAGGCGATTTGTTCCACTCCACCTTCACCCTCTTTTCATTTCTACTCCCTCTGTGCTCCAGCCCCTCATCCTCCCTTCCTACCCTCCCGAGGGGGGGTGGGGAATAGAAGAAGCAGCCTAGTGGTTAGGGTGGTGGACTTTGGTCCTGGGGAACTAAGGAACTGAGTTGGATTCCCACTTCAGGCACAGGCAGCTTCTTGTGACTCTGGGCAAGTCACTTAACCCTCCATTGCCCCATGTAAGCCGCATTGAGCCTGCCATGAGTGGGAAAGCGCAGGGTACAAATGTAACAAAAATAAAATAGATACTATTGAGATTCTGTTGCTACTATTGGAGGTTCTACATGGAATGTTGCTACTATTGGAGATTCTACATGGAATGTTGCTATTCCACTAGCAACATTCCATGTAGAAGGCTGCGCAGGCTTCTGTTTCTGTGAGTCTGACGTCCTGCACGTATGTGCAGGACGTCAGACTCACAGAAGCAGAAGCCTGCGCGGCCACATTGGTGATCTACAAGGGCCGACTTCTAGTGGAATAGCAACATTCCATGTAGAATCTCAAATAGTAGCAACAGTGGAGGAGTGGGCTAGTGACAGTGGAGGAGTGGCCTAGTGGTTAGGGTGGTGGACTTTGGTCCTGAGGAACTGAGTTCAATTCCAACTTCAGACACAGGCAGCTCCTAGTGTCTCTGGGCAAGTCACTTAACCCTCCATTGCCTGCAGCATTGAGCCTGCCATGAGTGGGAAAGCGCAGGGTACAAATGTAACAAAAATAAAATAGATACTACTATGACTGCAGAAGTTTGGCAGCATCAGCAGTGGCTGAAGGTGGATGACGGGAGTTGGCAGAAAACTGGCACCAGCATTAAGCTGGTGGCAACCCTACATATATTATGTTTACTCTGATAGAGGGTTAACACTCTGGTTAAAATTCTAACACACCACCTGCTTTTTTTTGACAGGATGTTTTCTCCCAAGGTTTACCAAAGCCAACTGGTGCCTCTGATCACACAGAAGGGAGTAGAGATTAATGGGTCCCAGGTTAATATTGCCCTTCCTCTGGCCCACCTACGTGAGACCTTTGCTTGCTGCAGAGCTAAGCTCTGTCCCTGCCCCAGGATCCAGGTAACAAATAGCAAAACTCTATTGGGAGAGGTCACTGCTGCCCTCCCTGCAGCTCCCAGACCCCTGGATCTCTCTGTAACTGGGGAAAAAAAGGGAGGAACTAGGACTCAGATGCACAAAAGTCCTCGTTGGAGCCGTTCCGTACCAAATTCCTAACAAATCGGTACGGAACGGCTATGCACGAAGGAAGGGAATGCAAATGAGCTGTTCATTGCAGCTCACTTGCATCACTAACCCTTCGTTAAAAACGTCGGTAATTGGCCCCTAAAGCATGTGCAGAGCAGCCAAATGTTATGCTGGCTGCTCTGCGCATGCCACAAACACCAAAACAACAACAACAAAAAAAAAACCCACACAAACACGTGGCTCCCCGCTTCCCCTGCATTAGAAAACTAAAAAAAAATAAAAAAAGGATCGGGAGAGGTAAAGGCTTCGTCAGGAGTGTCCTGTATGGATGGCCTTGCCCCCCCCCCCCTGAGGTCACCGATGTTCCCTGCTTCCCCCTGTATGAAATAAAAAATAAAAACAAAGATGAAAAGTTTTGTAGCCCCGGCCCCCCTCTCTTCCTGTCTCTCTCTTTCTCCTTCTGCCATCCTCCGCCCCGTGCCCGCCCCCCTGAGGTCGTCGCTGCCGCTACCCCCTCCACCGGACCCCCCCCCCTCCGCCTTACCAGCCCGCGCAGTGCCTCTCACCTCTGTGTGAAGGCGCTGCATGGGCATGAACAGCTGATCGGCCATCAGTGATGTCTCCTCCGACGTCCTCCGTTCTTCCTGGGCCCGCCCTCCTCTGACATCAGAGGGGTTGGACGGTTTCCTAAAGGACAAGTCCATGAACCGCTACTAAACGGACTTGGAAAAATCCAAAATTCCAGGAATAACATGTATAGAATGTTTGTACGTTTGGGGAAGCTTGCCAGGTGCCCTTGGCCTGGATTAGCCGCTGTCCGTGGACAGGATGCTGGGCTCGATGGACCCTTGGTCTTTCCCAGTGTGGCATTACTTATGTACTTATGTCCTCTACTTGTCTCACTTTTATTACATAGAGCATGATTTAACCTATTGTGATGTCATAGTGGCTCATTCCACCAATAAGAGCCAACCTCATTAGTGATGTCACAATGGCTTGATTGTATAGAATGTCTGTACGTTTGGGAAGCTCGCCAGGTGCCCTTGGCCTGGATTGGCCGCTGTCGTGGACAGGATGCTGGGCTCGATGGACCCTTGGTCTTTTCCCAGTATGGCATTACTTATGTACTTATGTGAGAGGCTTTTTATATTTTCTAATATGCCAGCTTGGATTTTTATGCTGCCGGGAGAAGTGGGGAGCAGTGTCTGTATGACAGCTCAGGCCTTAACGACAGCTCTGAGCGTACGGTAAATATTTCACGGTAAATGATTCGGTGCAATCGTCAGTATGGTTAGTGCATTCCGAATCGCCCACATTTGAATGGTAGTTACTTGTTTGCATTCTGTTTTTGTTAGCTGCTAGCGTCGTCGGAAAATGGCCTTTAATGCATGCAACGGTTAGGAATTTCTTCCTTAAAGGGTCGTTAAAGGGTCGTAAAGTTTTGTGCATCTGGGCCTAGGAGACAAGAAAGAGGGCAGACAGCCCTGGTGTCTTCAAATTTCACAAAGTCCCTGACAAATATCCTGTTCCACAGAGCCACTCCTTATTTTCGAACTTACTACAAGTTATAATGTGAAACAGAAACTGAATTCCTGCTTTCATTTCCTGTAAGAATCATGGCTGCTGCAAACCCTGCTGAGAGTCTGCAATATGAAACTTCTTGTTCTATCTGTCTGGATTATTTTACAGATCCGGTGATGACAGACTGTGGACACAACTTCTGTCGCTCCTGTATCACTCAGAGCTGGGAGGGGAGAGACACAGACTTCCCCTGTCCCCAGTGCAGAAAAAGATCCAGGCAGAGGAATCTCAGACCAAACAGGCAGCGGGCAAATATTACAGAAATAGCAAAAAAGCAAAGTCAGACTTCAGAGAGACCCAAAGAGGAGAATCTTTGTGAGAAGCATAAAGAGGAACTGAAGCTGTTTTGTGAAGAAGATCAGAAACTTATCTGCATTATTTGTAGAGAGTCCAGAGATCACAAATCTCACACCGTGATCCCTATAGAGGAGGCTGCACAGGAATACAAGGTATGTGTATATAATGAAATTACTGAAAATGTACATTTTCAATCTCTCCTCGTGGAAACAGGAAATACGTCATCGCAGAAGGCGGGACTGTATGAGGGAAGGGAGAAGCTGGAGGCCAGCCCGCAGTGATTTCTTCACTGCTGTCGCTGCCGCTGAAAATAAAACAGTTAAACTTGCCGGGGAGGAGGGGAAGGAACGGAGAGGAGGGCTGTCAGGGAGGTGAGCAAGGGCAGGGAAAATCGCTGAACATGGATGGGATGGGAGGGGAGGGCAGGAGGAGAGAAGAGATTGCTGAACATGGAGGGGAGGGCAGGGGACAGAAGAGATCGCTGGACATGGAGGAGAGGAGGGGAGGGCAGTGGGAGAGAAGAGGTCGATTGAGGAGAGGGTAGGAGAGAATGGAGAGTTGCTGGATGGATGGATGGAGGGAGGAAAGTCAGGAAGGAGATGCACATGGATGGAGGGGAGGGAAGAGAGGAGAAATGCTGGACATGGATGGAGGGAAGGAAAGAGTAGACAAAGGAAGGAGATGCACACGAGTGGAGGGGAAGGGAGAGAGGAGAAATGCTAGACATGGATGGATGGGAGGGAAGACAGAGGAAGGAGATGCGAAAGGGTGGAGGGGAGGGGAGAGAGGAGAAATGCTGGACATGGATGGAGGGAAGGAAAGAGTAGACAAAGGAAGGAGATGCACACGAGTGGAGGGGAAGGGAGAGAGGAGAAATGCTAGACATGGATGGATGGAGGGAAGACAGAGGAAGTAGATGCACATGGATGGAGGGGAGGGGAGAGAGGAGAAATGCTGGACATGGATGGAGGGAAGGAAAGAGTAGACAAAGGAAGGAGATGCACACGAGTGGAGGGGAAGGGAGAGAGGAGAAATGCTAGACATGGATGGATGGGAGGGAAGACAGAGGAAGTAGATGCACATGGATGGAGGGGAGGGGAGTGAGGAGAAATGCTGGATATGGAAGGAGGGAAAATTGCTGAATTTAAGGGCTGGATCGGAACACTTTGAAGGCAGATGCTGAAACTGGAGAAAGGATAGGGACAGGGCTACAGATGGTAGACAGGACGCATAAGGACACAGGAGGATGGTGGACATGGTGAGAGAAAATATCAAATGGAAAGAAGACACTGGGACCAAAGCGAATAGAAAAACTAAATGATCAGACAACAAAGGCAGAAAAAAAAGTATTTTATTCAGAATGTATTAATTGGAATATGTCAGCTTTTGGAAATGTGCATCTGTAAAATTTTGCACGTAATTTTCAATTTTTCTAGTATTGCTGCACGCTAAGTCTGTTGTGTCATGTGTTTTTCATGTGTGATATAGGTGCAGTATTCTGCTAGCGTGTGGTATTTGCAGCCCTTTTTGTTTTGCTTTTTTTTACATGAGGTAGTGTATTGGTGTTTTAGAGCCCGGTGTAATTACAGTTCTGCCATTTCACGCATAAGGTTGTAGCTCGTCCTGTCCTTGGAATTAGTGCTGTTATGGTTTGGTAAGGTTCTGAGTGTGTTTTTGCACAAGTTTGTGTATAGTATTTTGCAGTGGAGAGATTGTGTGTTGGCCTTACTGAGGTGGCACCAAAACATCAGAAAGGGTTTTAGAGCCTAAATCATGACACACTACCTCTTGAAGGATCTACATATGGTCGTTAATAAAAGCAGCTCATTGTGAACACTATCCACCCTAAAAGGGTGTTTTGTGGCTCTACATGAGAATTGTGATATTATGATCCCTTTTATTTCATATTGTTGACGGTCTGCATTTTCCGTGTGGTGGTATATTGGTATATTAGGTCTAAATTTAATAAAAGGTATTAGTTGTGACTATTTTATTTGTACTTATTTTTTTTCTGTGTTGTTAGGCAATTATGGATGTAAGCTCCACCCCTGGTTCACCCCTAACACCGCACCCTTTAGCCTCCCCAAACAGTTGGGCCACCGACCGCCTATGGGGTCAAGCCTACCTTGCCTGGTTATACCACTTTGAATATTGGCCTCTTAGAATTCAGTTATTTTAAAGAAAAGATCTAAAATGAAAGGAACATTTCACGTTTACTGTCGAGTCTGAAATTGTGGTTATAAAAATAATCACATGCTAATCAATGATGTTTAATATTCACAGGAAAAGCTTAAAATGCACCTGAAGCCTATGAAAAAGAATCTGGAAGATCTTCTGAAGTTTACATCTACTGAAGAGAAGAAAGCTGAAGAGCTGAAGGTGGGTGTCTGTGTCTCCTTCTGAGCCAGTTTCTGTAGGGTTTTTGTTCCTTTCAGTACTTCAATCCCATAAATCACCTGAATAAGAGAATAATAGACTTCAGTCTGCTTCGTTACTTATAGTATGGAAACTATTGGTTCCTTATTGGCTGAGAACAGGCAGGTTCTGAATCTGTCAGTGGAGCAAAGGAAAATTGTAACATTGTATTTATTGAAGAGAGGTAGTGTGGTGTGGGCTGCAAAATGGGAAAGGAGAATTAGGCTTAGGTTTGATCCAGTCCAGTAGTGTAGAGTGGGGGTCTTCGGGGCTGTAGTGGTTCCAGAAGGATGGCTGCAAGGCTCAGTGCACCAGGGCCTGTTAGGGGGCAGGAATTGGAGCAGTAACATGCCTGAAAGGGTCTCTGGTGTGGGGAAGTAAAGCAAGAAGTAGGCAGGAGCCTGCAAAAGAGCACCTGGAGCCTCTGAGAAAGAATCTGGAAGATCTTCTGAAGTTTCAATCTACTGAGGGGAAGAAAGCTGCAGATCTGAGAGTGGGTGTTTGTCAGGCTTTTTTTCGAAAGAGAAGGACGCCCATCTTTCGACACAAATCGGGAGATGGGTGTCCTCTCAGGGTCACCCAAATCGGCATAATCGAAAGCCGATTTTGGGTGTCCTCAACTGCAGTCCATCACGGGGACGACCAACATTCACGGGGCGTGTCGGCAGTGTAACGAAGGCGGGACTGGGCGTGGTTAGGAGATGGGCATCCTCGGCCGATAATGGAAAAAAGAAGGTCATCCCTGACGAGCACTTGGTCGACTTTACTTGGTCCCTTGTTTTCACGACCAAGCCTCGAAAAGGTGCCCAAACTGACCAGATGACCACCGGAGGGAATCGTGGATGACCTCCCCTGACTCCCCCAGTGGTTACTTACCCCCTACCACCCGCAAAAAAAAAAAAAAAAAAAAAAATTTTGCCAGCCTCAAGTGTCATACTCAACTCCATCGCAGCAGTATGCAGGTCCCTGGAGCAGTTTTAGTGGGTGAGGTGCACCTCAGGCAGGCGGACCCAGGCCCATCCCCCCTACCTCTTACACTTGTGGTGGTAAATGTGAGCCCTTCAAAACCCAACCGAATCCCACTGTACCCACATGTAGGTGCCCCCCTTCACCCCGCTTGGCGAACTATGACATATAGTAAGGAGTGATATGGTGACACTCACTGGACTGTTACATGTACATTAAACCTTGTAGCTGGGGACCCCGTTCGACCCCACTACTCCCCTCCTGCCGCCCTTGCTCCCCCTCCCTAATAACTCTCCGACACTAGAGTTGGGTAACATAGGCGCCGCTGCTTTATTAACCATGTATTACATAAATTAATTATCATGAATAAACAGGAATAAACCCATGTGCCCCCCCCTAACCCGAGCTACATATGTCCAGGCTAAACAACGACAGTTAGCCCCCCCCCCCTACGCCGCTCGCCATATAGCAAAGCGGCAATTTGTCAGAATCTCCCAGGGCCCCCACCCTACCAGCAAGGGCCCTGATCCGTGCGGACCTCTGCACATCATCCGGCCTGTCACGCCCCTGGCTCCAAGGGTCCCCATGAGCCATAGCCCTGTAGCTCGGGGTTTGATTACTTCTTTTTGCTGCTGCGCCACAAAACTCCCAGGCCATCTGCGGAATAAAAAAAAAAACACAACCAGGAAACTGCCTCTCAACCTCTTCCTCCAACCCCACACCCCATGCCAGGGCGGGAGGGTGGGCAAACCGCCTCGGAGGAACAGGACAACGCCCATATCCTCGAAGGAGCTCTTTTTAATCTCTCCCCTTAGCCCGGCCCCCCACGCCGCCATCCGCCAATAGCAGCCCTCCCCGCGAGGCCCGCCGATTCTGGTGAGCAGTTTTTAAATGGGCCACTCACATCTCATCCCTCCCTCGAGCGTCACCCCCATGGCCCTCTGACCCTTTCCCATTGCTCGTACCCATGCAGAACTGACTCGAACAGGCCCAGCCCTCGTTTAACCGGGCACGTCAAGACCAGCTCTCGGGCCTTTTATTCTGCTCATTCAGGGATGGGTCTGTCCTGATGCCTTTTAACTGAGTTCCAGGATACAGATTTCAATCTGAAATAACTCCTGTGATGTGGAAGCTCATTTTCATCTAATTTAACCCATTTATAACCTGTAACTGTTGATTGGTTTTGAGAGCTCCAGGATATAGTTACGGATTATGGATCCTCTGGTGTCACAAAGCTCAGCAGAGCTGGTGTTAGATTAACTCAGTGTTCCTCAGGAAAATGACGATTAGAAGGTAGAACTTCAGACCTGGAGATTTTCAAGCTCTGTCATCAAGAGGTTCTGCACAAGCCAGTGGGTGAAGTGAGGGTCCCGTACCACAGCTTCATACCACTTTACCTTCTCTTTAGTGGCAGTACTGCAACTACATTCAAATCGCAGGCATTGTGCGTTAACATCAGGATGCTGCTGGTCTGTGACCACTTACTTTGTTGTTTGTTGTTTTTTTTGTTTGTTTTTCAAAGCTTATGAAACTAGAGTCAAATTTAACACTAGTAACCAGAAACTACGTCTTAAAGAATCAACACCCCTTCATCCCCTGCTTCCCTTCACCCCATTCCCCTCAACCATGACCACTTATTTTGAAAGTGCTCGCAGTGCTGTCATTGTCATATTCAAAGCAGCAGGGCCAGATTATAGGGTAAGAAAGAGAAGGAAGTTGGGGCTAGACACTAGAAGAAGAGAGAGAGGAGAACGAGATGCTAATGAATACTGAGGAAGGGAGAGAATGGGCAGATGCAGGGAGTAGATACTGGGGAAGAGAGAAATGGAAGCTGCTTGTGGTAATGGGTAAGAATAGGAAAGGAGGGAGACCCCTCTTCTGCTCACTTAGAAACAATATGGGGACAACAGTGGTACTGGGATGGGTACAGTTCACATTAGGACAGGGGGAGTTGCTGGGCAGGGATGGAGGAGATTGTGAAAGGGGGATATGCTCTGGGTATGGTGAGAGAGGAAGGCCGGGAAAAGAGTGGGTGATGAGAGGAGGAAGACTGTGCTGAGTCACCACTGTTAAAGGAGGAAGTTCTGTACCAGAGATACCCACTGAGAGGAGGGTAATGGAGCCACTGCAAGGGTGGAATATGGATTTGTGTGGGAGAAGGTACAGGTCTTGATTAATCTAGGGAGCTTAGTACACTTGTACTGGCCCTTCTGACAACAAAGAGATTCTTGTTCATTGAAAGACCTGAATCCAGAGCTCTGTTCAACAAAATCACTCTAGTGTTACTGAGAATTATTTCTCCATGTTTAATCCAGAGTGAGACAGACAGGAAAGACAGAAAGTGGAGTCTGACTTTGAGAAGTTCCACCAGTTTCTGAATAAGAAGAAACAGACCCATCTCTTGAGACTGGAGGAGGAAGAGAAGAAGATTCTCCAGAGAATGAGGAAATAGGACCCAGCTAGAAAAGCAAAGTTCCTCCCTCATGCAGCTGATCACCGAGACTAGAGGAGAAGAGTCAGCAGCCGGCCAACGAGTTACCTGAAGGTGAGATTAGCAAAATATTTCTAAGGAAGATTCAGATCTGCCAAGAGGAATCAGGGAATCTCAAGTAGCAGATCAAGCATTGCTTTGATATCCCCATGCCACACCCCACCCTCCCACCCTGTCAGGCTGTCAAAGTAATGCTTTGATGTTTCTCCTATATATACTATCAGCCACCACATTTTGCCTATTTCCAATCTGACGAAGAAGGGCAACCTTCGAAAGCTAATCAAGAAATGTACTAAGTTATGTCCAATAAAAAAGGTATCATCTTATTTTCTTTTCCATGGTTTATTTTGTTTGATTTCTATTGATCAAGTAGCAGATTGAAATAAGGGTTGATTTTTTCAGCCTGCAGCTGCACTTACCACATCAAAGCTTCTAAAATAATGTCATGGGGCTTAAATGACCAAATCCTCCTGCTCTGAAGAAGGTGTAAATTGCTGTATGTGCTCTACACACAAATCATGTGATTTACATGATCTATATTTGACTCACTGAGTGAAAAGGTACCAAACGTGGGGTTACAAATGTCCTGAGCACTTCTGGGTTCAGGGCCTTCGGACCCTCACTGTCCAGGTGCTCGGTGCCTCCACTTGGGAAAATTAGGGTTAGCAGTGGGATGATCCTATTGTCTCCCAGGAAACCCCCCTAAAACAAAGTCTACTGCCAAAGGCTGGCTGAGAAATTTTCAATCTTAATAGATACATTATACTCTTTTTAAGTTCAACGAGCACTCTGGAGTCAACAGTTCATGTAAACTCAACTGTTCTTATTTCAACTCTGCGAAACAGGATCTTCCAACTGTGTGAACTTTTCAACTTTTGAATGGAAGTCTTCTAAACCACAATCCTTTGGTATTCCCCAAGGGAACTCCTGTATCTCCTCTCCTGGAATTATTTACAGATGCTCTTCAGCAGGACTATATACACTTTTTACAATGCTCCTGTCCATGCCTATCCCTGAGAATAAGACTCCCAAGGACTGTTCTCCTCTCAATTGTATAGGTCCTGACCTCCATGCAGGGTGACCCTTTGCGTTGGCACCACCCTGATCCTGTGATGAGCACTCTCTGGCTCCGATCCCACACTCCCGAGCTGGGTCTCTCCACTGCCCACCCATAGCTCTCCTCTATAGCTAGTGGTCTACTTCTCTTAATTGAGATTTCTCTTTACTCCTCCAGGTCACTGGTAGGGGACCATTAGGCAACAAAGATCCCCAAAGGGCAACTACTCCTTTTTATGTAGTTCTAATCCCCTCCCCCGTCACTCTTGAGTACCAGGGCACTCTCTCTCTCTGCATTTTATTTTAAAATTTCTCCCCTTGGGTTGGGTTTTCTCTCACCCAGGGCTCCCAGTCACTCCCCCCCAGTGACTTTCTACAGGAACTTACTCTGCTATTCAGAGGCGGACTGACTAGTCAACTGGGAAGTGCCCTAGGCTCCAGGGGCCCAGAGACTCTGCCCAGTTGCCCACTGCCACTGGCGCTCCTACCTTGAAGAGCCCTGGTAGTCTAGTGTCTTCTTTGGGGCAACCAGGCCGGAAAGAATGACCACTCTTTCCTGCCTGCCTGCCGCTAGTGTGCCTGGTGCTGGCACTGGCGTGTTTTAAAAATGTCTGCTGAGACCCGTGAGACTGCCGCGGGAAATCTCAGAAGCCATTTTGAAAAATCGCCAGTACCAGGCCTGGGCACACTAGCAACAGTGGGCAGGAAAGTTTGGGATTCTTTCTGGCCTGGCTGCCCCTGAAGAATCCACTAGACCACCAGGGCACTTTACGGTTAGGACGCACTTGCAGGGGTCTGTAGTGTGTGGGAGGGGGTCGTAATTGCAGTGGTGGGAGGGCTGTGATATATGTGAGGGAGGTGGTGGGAGCAGTGTCTGGAGGTGCCCTGGTGACCTTACTGGCTGGATGGCCCCAACCACTGCCATTCTGCCCCTGCACCTATGAATTCCAAACTAACAGGGATTTACATAAATAACAGAGATGAAGGCTATAAAGGTTTGGAGGCTTAAATGGGCAACTTTCATTTTTGAATGTTTTGTGTACTGTAGGTAGGGTCCGTAGAGAGGGACTATGCAACTTTTTCACAACGTTGATGTTTCATGTTCTACAGCCTAAAAACTGTGGGGTATGTGATTTCTGGGGTTAATTACTTTTTCAAATTGATAAACGTTTCTCATTTTTTAAAGACGTAGTTAGTCCATTCCTGAGGCTGAAATTTTGCAGGATTATACAGTTGAAAAACCCTCTCTCCTCTGGTAAAAATAAGGAGGTCTTTTACTTGGCATTTTTAATGTGTGTTAAAAATAGGCCTGCGCTAAACACTAAAGACGCCCATAGGCCAAATGCCAGTGAGCCTTCGTCACTTACCCCACTTTTGATACCTTTTCACCCAGCCATCACAACTCCACCTCTGCCCAAACCAGGCCCTTCAGAATTTCTACATGGAGATCACGGAATCAGAGCCACTAAGGAGGTTTCAGTACTGTGCCCCATCCGAAGTCTGATTGATTGGCATGAAGGGCGTGTGTTTTAGCTCAATACTTAAAATGTTGCCCAAATATCAATTTTTCTACAACGGCAGGAGATAAATGTTAGGTTTGAAACAGGCTGATACACTTGTTTCCATAATGAGTTGGGTGTTTTCTTATAGATTTTCGGATGCTGATCATAGAAATGGCATCAAATATTGTAGTGTTATGTGATGAGCCGAGCTGTGATTAGAGTATCCTAATGATAATGTGATCTCATAAACTGTGAACTCTAATAGAATATTCTCTTTTCTCATTCCTCCTCTAGGATGTTGAATGGACGCCCTGAGCAGGTCACGTAGTTTTCTGCCCTTTTCTATGTGGCTGGATGGATTTTGAGTGAGGAAGAAGGGAATTAATCGATTGGTGAGAATTGAGATTGAGAATGGGAGAGAGGGAGGTGGGATTGTGTGAGGAGAGGGAGAGTTAAGGTGTGGAGGGAGGAAGCACTGAGAAATGAAGGGGAAGTGATGGAGGAGAGGGGAGGAGAATTACACACCTACACTCCCTTCCCCCTGACTCTCCCTTTTTCATCCCTGTACTGCCAGAATGTCTCTCCTCCTCTCTTCCTGTCCTCACCTATTTGGCCCTCCATGAATCTTCATTCCCCACCAAACTCCACCCTGTGAATCTCCTTTACCCTAATCGATATTGTTTATCTGGATTTTCAGAAGGCATTTGATAAAGTTCCCCATGAATGTCTCCTGAGGAAACCAAAAAGTCATGGGATAGGAGACAGTGTCCTATTGTGGATTAAGAACTGGTAAAAAGATAGAAAACAGAGTAGGGTTGAATGGTCAATATTCTCAGTGGAGAAGGGTAAATAATGGGGTTCCTCAGGGTCTGTGCTGGGACCTCCACTTTTTAACTTAGACACAAATGATTTAGAAATGGGACTAATGAGTGAGGTGAGTAAATTTGCTGAGGACATAAAGTTATTCAAAGTTCTTAAAACACAAGAGGATTGAGAAAAATTGCAAGAGGACCTTTCATGACTGGGAGAATGGGAATCCAACTGGCACATGAAATTTAGATCTGAAACTCTAAGTGAAAAATGCACAAAATCAAGCCATTAGGGCGTATGTGGACCAGCATTCTTAGTAGACTGGCCAAAGAGACATCCCAGCAGAATAGTGGGACACCCGAAGAGCGCTATAGTGGACTTCACATAAAAGGTCCGATGTATACATCTTACCACTGCCCCAAAATACTGCTGCACACAACTACAATAGCCCCTTTGGCTGCAGGTGTCACTATATGTAGATACAGTAGGGTTTTGGTAAGTTTTAGAGTGTCATGGGGTCAGGAGTAGTGAGCCCTTGGCCACTGCCAGCGACCGGCAGCTGCATGCGAACCACCCAAACAGGGAACGAGGCTGAAAACAGACAGGGCTGGTACAAGCAGAACTGGAGCTGAAGCTGTAGGCAGGCAGGGTTGAAACAAGCAGTGGAGGAACTGAAGCTGAAGACAGACAGGGCAGGAACAAGCCCCTAACACACCCCTTGTGATTTGAATGTAATGCTGACAAACTTCATAGCAAAATGTTTAAAAAATGGATTTCAAATATAGCAGTTTTGGCATTTAAGCAAGCAAAATGTCCAAATGCCACTTTGTGCCACTTTTTGAATGTTTTTCTGTTTCAAAAATGAGTCCCATAATCACAGAAAACGGAGTGTTCGTGGTATATTTCATTCCTTCCACATCTCTATCCCCTGGGTGTGAACATCTCCCAGAATAATCCCAATGACTCTCTAACCCATAGGTGTCAGAAAATGACGTTTCCAGTACCAGAGGCTGTTTCTACTGATCTGAAAATGGGTTTCCAACTGAGCTTCCCTCAGCAACTGAAGAAATGGGTTACAAAATATGAAGGTGAGGAATTGATCTCTTTAATTTGGTTTGTCTTCTTTTAAATGCTCTGGATGATAAAAGTATAAATCTGAGACATATAATCTGAGAAATGCTAAATAGTAGTAGTAGTAGTAGATGAAGACCATACGGCCTGTCCAGTCTGTCTGTCCACCCCACCTGCTCATCTCTTCAGTCCCTTCCTCTCCCTCAAGGATCATCTGTGCTTGTCTCATGCTTTCTTGAATTCAGACAGTGTCCTCATATCCATAAAGAAATATTTCCTGACTTCCGGTGGAGCCGCGATCCAAGATGGCCGCCGAGGAGTGAGCTCCGAGCGACCCCAGGCGAGGCCCCCGGGATTGTGGCTGCAAACCCCCCCCCCTAACTGAGAAACGGGACCGGGGCATAGAGGGAGACCGCAGGAGGAGCGGCGAGACAGCGGCGAGCGGCATTGGGAACCCCGGAAAGCCCGTATGCAGACGAGTCGAAGCTGCACAAAATGGCGGCCTGAACGGGAGAGCGGCGGAGATGGTGCTAAAAGGGCGGCAGCAGTGACAGAACGTGCTCTCCCTTCCTACTTGAGCAGGTAGCAGGCAGTGGAAGTAAAGGGTGAAAAGCGGGCTGAGGAGGGGAGATCGGAGAGACTGGAGCGGATCGGGACTGCTGCTGCGACCCTTCTTCCCCTCCCCCTGACTCGTGGTGTTACTGCAGGGAGAGCCAGGAAGAACTGTTGAAGCGGGAGAGGTGAAACCAAAAGAGAAGAGGGGGGAGCGCTCCAGTGAGGGGAAAGGTACCCCGGGGCCAATTGCAGCACAGAGGCAAGAGCAGCAGGTGCGACGGGCCAGCTGGTAGCCTGAGGAGCCCAGCGGTCATAGTAGCAGAGTGACATCGCAGCGGGGAGTGACACGGCCTGGGAACCACAGCGTCGGACCTGGTCCGGGCACAGAGTAGAATCCACTGCTGGCGGAGCTGCTGGGGGACATCAGAGCAAGGAAAACAGTTGCAGCAGAGATATCTCTGAAACAGCGGCCCAAGATGCCACCAAGAAAAAGCCTTGAAAAATTCAGATTTATGGCGGACTCTGCTGGTAAGGGGAAATCAGAGACGGCAGGTAATGGCCAAGGAGTGGAAAAGCTGAGTGACATTCCATTGGACTCTGAAGAGGACCCCCGCAGAGAAGAGGGGGAAAATCCTGAAGAGATTTCGAAAGCTGAGGTGTGGGTTGGTTTAAAGAACTGAAGTTGGATTTGGAGGGATACCGAAAAGATGTCCAAAATACGCTCAGGGAGATGCAGGCGGAGATCTGGGACTTGGGTACACGAGTGGAGGAGGTGGAGGAACAACTTGAACGAGTGCAGGCGGAAGAAAAAAGAAATAAGATAAAGATGCATGTGGACCCAGGAGATCCAACAACTGAAAGACCAGGTGGAAGATTTGGAAAATAGATCCCGCCGCAACAACCTGAGGTTTAAAGGAATTCCAGAGCTGGACATTTTTACAGACTCGAAGACAGTGATAAAGGAACTGTGCCAGTATATCCTGAATCCAGAGGTGGAGGATGGGCAGCAAGAGATCCGCTTACAAAGAGCTCACCGAAGTATGGGGCCTCAGTGAGATCTGGCACCTAGGGATATTATCGCTTGCTTCTTGGACTTTCCCACTAATGAACGGATTTTGGCCAAAGCCAGGCAGCAGAAGGTGATAACATGGAAAACTTACAAAATAGGAGTATATCAAGACCTGGCAGGTGCTACATTGCAAAAAAGAAGGACAATGCGAGAAGTGACCGGGTTCATGCGAAATAAAGGAATCCGATACAGATGGCTGTTCCCTTTCGCGGTGTGGCTTACAGTGAAGGGAAAGAAGAAAGTGAAAACACCGGAGGAGGCCTGGACAGCGCTTCGAGCACTGGGATGCGAGGGTGTTCCAGTTCAAGAGCAGAGCCACCAAGGGCAGAGGATCCAAGACCGGATTCGACATGGCAGGTGGCAGTGAGACGCGGAAAGAAGGGCGACAGAACTGCTTCCTGAAGCCTAAGAGTGGCAGCAGGTGGATGAGTATGAAAGACATGTTAAGGACATTGACTGTTTTCATGATGAAGGGAACCTGGTCGGGGGAGGGGGTGGTGGGCTGCAGTGGGCCATGGGAAGCTGTGGGATAATTGGGGAAAGGTAGGGGGGAGGGAATCCAGGGTCCAAGTGGTTAATGATGCCATTAAGGAGTATGAGGGAGGAAGGGGATGGAAGGCCAATAAAGGGAGATAAGAGTGGTACTATACACCTGAAAGGTTGAAAAAAATGTACCCAGGGACTTCGGATGTGTGTTGGAGATGCAAGACACAGACAGCACATTCCTCCATGTGTGGTGGACCTGCCGGGGGTGGCGCCATTTTGGCAAGCAGCGATGAAAGTGCTGGTCCGGACTATGGGGCTATCCTTGGTGTGTAATCCGCAGGCCTGCTTGCTGGGGATGCACAACGAACGAGAGGTGTGGGAGGAGAGTAAAATGATGCGCTGGGGACTAGCAGCGGCAAAGTGTCTCATAGCGCGCTGTTGGAAGTTAATGGATCCCCCAGACATAGGGGAGTGGAAAATCCAAGTAAGGCAATTGTGGTACATGGAGAGATTGACGGTATATAGAGGGAGGGTGAGCTCAAACGTAAGAAGGGTTGGGCAAGGCTACAACACATGATAGAACGACTCTAAAGGGGGTAAACAGGTAATCTAGGGGGGAGAGGGGTATAGGGGGTACCATGTTGAGGGAGAGGGGAAGGGGGGGGGGAATCAGGTGTATCCGCACAATTAGTGGGGGATGTAAGGGGAGCATTAACGGAGGGGGGAAGGGGTAAGGGTCGGGGGGGGATTACAGAGCTGAACATGTGGGGATATATAGTAACTAAGAGATAGTTTGTTTGTTGTTCTAAGGTTAAGATACCAAGATATGCAGAGGGGAATAAGTTACGGGTCGTTGATTGTTAATGTAACTGAACGGAAAAGGAGTATGTTTAAATAGTTACTTTGTAAGAATACAGAACCACACCTGCGAGACAGTTATAACAATTGAGGTTTATTCAAGGTTATTTGGTTATACATGTTAAACTATGTCACAATGCAATACAGTATCAAAAGTTATAAGTCATAATAGCTGCACAGTATGTATATTGAGGCATAATTGTGAGATAGTTACAACAATTGATGATTATTCTAAGTTACAAGATTGTGAATGTAAATATATGATAAAACGCAATAAAAAGTTAAAAAAAAAAAAGAAATATTTCCTTAGATTACTCCAGAGTTTCTCCCCTTTCACCATCATCCTATGACTCCTCTTTCCCCGAGTCTCCTTTCCGTTGATCTTGCTGGAACAAGAAGTTCATCAGCTTGGTAATTAGAAGCCCCAATATCATGGAGTATAACCCTGGCACAGCAGTCACCTGAAGTCTCTATTATTTTATGAAGTCTCTTTTATTGAATAAATCACAGATAATTTACTCACAGATAGATATTCAGGATACAGAGACTTCTTAATCTGGAGGCTGTGGGAGGTGGAGATCTGAAGAGAGGTAGTTGTATTGCAGGGGGAGGAGAAGGTAGTTGAACAAGTAGAAATAGTCCAAAACTGGGTGACTGGCATGTGCGATATCTCATTTGGAAGGAGATATTCTCAGGGTAAAAATCCAGGTTCGTTACAGGGAGTTTCAGCAGGACAGAGCTATCTGGCATAAGATGATGCATGCTCCATGTCTCTGCCTGGGTGGTATTAGAAAGCCTCGTGGCTGAAAGGACAAAGAGGTGTTGGGGGGTTGCACAGGCTCAGGGAGGGGCAGATAGAGTCCAATGGGAATAGAGCCTGCCATCAGGTAGCAAGGGGTGGTCCTAGAGTTAGGAGGAAAAGGTCATACCTGGCTGACCTCTCAGAACAGAGATAGTAAGACTGAACAGGGAGTGATAGGAAGACAAAAGAGCCAAGATTGGCAGAGAGAGAAAGGATGTCTGGGCAGCCTCACAACCAGTGGTAACAGTTCTTACACAGCCAAGCGAGTGTGGTTGTACTGCCTATGAACTACATTACCCACAGTGCATTGCTCATGTATCTTGCAATAAGAGACTACAGCAGCGAAAGTCCTTAGAAATGGAATAATAGTAAAGGTCTTACACACATTTCAGAATCACGTTATGAACTAGTGCAAGGCTGTCGGGGGACAGAACAGCTTGTTTGGCTAATTTCAGATGTTCTGTTCAAATTCTGCTCTGCCCTCAGACCTCTATCTCTGCTGCCTCTATCAATTTAAAACAGCAGGAGAGACTCTCTTAAACTGCCTGTGGCCACCTAAGCCCTGATATTCAGCAGCATTAAACCGGGCAGTGCTGCTGAATATTGGAGATCTCAGGGGCTGTACAGGGGGAGGTGTTGGGGAGGAGCCACCAGATATGGGCGTGGGTCATATTCAGTGTCAGGATCCACATAGTTAAGTGGCCAAAATTAGGACCTAGGACTGTGTCAGAGGTAAAGTATATGAAAAACATAAAAGATACATTAAAACCTTATAAAAAGAACAAAACATTTATCAAACATTCAAAAATTAACATCCAAATAAAAAAAATACTAAAACAATAAATAAAATCCATTAAATACCAATTAAAACAAATGGAACTGACATCTAAGAAATTAATAAATAAAGACAATAAACATGAGTTCTAAAAATATATAAATGAATATTCATACCATAAGATTTTAACACCATAGAAAATCAACATACATTGAATGAATGTAACTTACAAATGCATGGATGACGGATGAAAACAAACACTGTAAACTGAAATCAATACTGATGACCATAAAATAATAATGATAGTGACAATATAACAATTAAATAGTCAATGATATGTAAATGCAAGTTTCATACCTGAAGTTACAATAATACAATGTGTAATCCGTATATAAGAAATAATGACATACAATCTAGTCTTAAAAGAAAAATATTTGAATTAATAATAACAAATATATTATACAAGAATATTGTATAATATTTCATTTATTATTATAACTAAAAAGATATTCACTTTTACAAAGCTGCGGAAGGGCTAACATGCGGGTTGCAAGCACCAAATCAGCTCTACCACCAGGGTAGCACGTTCACCCTGCGGTAGTTCAGAGTTTGGTGTGTGCCATATCCCATGGTAAAATATTTTTCTATTTTCTACCGCAGGGGGAGTTTCCAGCAGTAATCAGCAGAGTGGCCAAGTTGGCGCGTGCTGCATGGATACCACGCGGGTAGTGCCTGAGCCCTTTCCGGTAGGTCAATGGGTGGCAGTAAGGGGTAAAAAGTGGCCCAGCACACATCAAAAAGAGGTGGCCACACTACCGCAGGCCACCTTTTCCTGCGCCTTGGTAAAAGGACCCCTAAATGGAGTAAAGGAAACCTCGGTGTGACCAACGGCTATTTAAATCTAAATATTCTTTATTCTGAATTGTACAACACCCAGTGTTTCACATCTACAATACCACAAAATAGCAATATCGATCCATTATCATTATTAAAGGTGAATGTTTAAAACAAGCTGAATTAAAATAAGCTAAATTGAAAATCATATTGCTATGGTGAATGTTGAAAATCAGTGATAAAGAGTAACTAGAGCACCAGAGTGAATAAAGCGTAAAGAAAAAGTGATCAAAAATAACTAAAGCACCAGAGTAATTCAAGTGTGAAAAATTAAAAGAAGCTATCCGAAACCTTTAAAAAGATTAATGTAAACATAGGGGTCCTTTTACTAAGGTGTGCTGAAAAATGGCCTGCAGTAGTGTAGGCGCGGGTTTTGAACGTGTGCAGATCTATTTTTTACTTCACTAGCACCCTCCTCCCACTGACTGGGTCACAACCGCCTCTGGGTGTGTCTCCCGCTCTCAAGGTATCCCCAGTGATTTCTAGGTTACTTGGGGCTACACTGCCAGTGGTCCCACAGTTCCCAGAATGCACTCACAGACCCAATACACAAAGCACTAGGATGCTTTATCAGTCCAGACAAACAGGGCGAACAAACAATTATGTTTATTCTCTTTGAAATATCAAAAATGGAACAAAATAGTGCAAATAGCAAACAATAACAAGTAACTGAAATATGGATCTATTATAACACTAACTAAAGATCAGGGCATATAATTCAATGAGCCTCAGCACAGAGATCTGTCTCTCTTTTCTCCCGGGCTAAGACTGAAGCAACAGCCAGCAACAACTGCTGAGTAATTTCAAACTCCAAGCCAATCAGAGCCCAGTGAACAAGTTTTAAAAGTATACTTCTGTTTGTGTTAAAGAAAAAGAACATTCAGGGGTTCTTTTACTAAGGTTTGCAGAAAAGTGGCCTGCTGTATTGGACGCTTGCAGGTCCATTTTTCAGCACACCTGCATAAAAGGCCTTTTTTGGGGGCTGAAAATGGGCGTGCAGCGAAATGAAAATTGGCACGCATCCATTTGGGGCCTGAGACCTTACCACCATTGACTTAGTGGTAAGGTCTCACGTGGTAGCCGGGCGGTAGTTCAAAATTGAAGCGCGTAGGACTCGCGTAGTAAAAAGGCCCCTCAGCTCCCTATAACAGCTTTACAGCAAAGAAAACCACCTGCTGGCCAAATGGGAGAAAATGGGAAATCTCTTCATTGGTAGCTGTTGATACGGCGTCCTCCCGTCTTTCATGCAGCTTTTCTGATAGGTGATTTATGCGTCTTACGTGACGTTTCATTGCGTAGCAACAGGTGTGCTGTTGATACTCCTCCCTTTTTTCATGCAGGTCTTTCTGATAGGTGAGTTATGCGTTAATAACACTATTAATGCATTAATCTTTTAACGCATACCATGTTTTTTGAATCTGCCTGTTTGTTTTTTTTAATGTTGACCCCACGCTTACCTTACAGCAGGGCTCAGGATTTTTTCTTTTCTTTGCAGCTGCCTCAAATTGCTTCTCTCCCCCTGCATAGACAAGCTCTTCAGATACCAGACTTCCCCAAATTCCTGCACTGCTGACAAGAATCTGGAGAGCCTGATCACTATGCAGGGGGAGACAAGGAGTTTGAGGCTACACTGAGCCCGAGCCCTGCTGTACAGGTAAATTGGGGGGGGGGGGGGAGGAGAAAAACTGGGTGAAAGCTGGGCATTGGGGCATGAGAGAAACTGAGTGAAAGCTTAATTGCATGATTCAAATTTTTTATTATTATTATTTTATTGCATTTGTATCCCACATTTTCCCACCTTTTTGCGGGCTCAGTGTGGCTTACAAAATTTTTTTAATCATTATCCACCCCTAATATATTTTTATATCATTGTACTTATTTCTCTCCTCTGAGATCTGATCATTGTTCATCTTTATTTTCATACAGATTGGTGGATGGAATGTGGCAGATACGCAGGTAACTGAATCTGATATATATAACTAATTATAGCAGACAATCAAATCCAATAATGTGTCCTTTGACTGTGATCTCGCTATACAGACAGCCAATGTTAGGGATCATTTTCACCCCTGTGATACAGAAGACAATGACCAGATTAAGGCAAGAACTGTTTCCATCTGAATGATACAGTATAATTTGCTTCTGGAAATACTACTACTACTTATCATTTCTATAGGCTACTAGACGTACGCAGCACTGTACACTTGACATGAAGAGACAGTCCCTGCTCACAGAGCTTACAATCTAAGGACAGACAAACAGGACAAACAAGTGATAAGGGAATAAAGTGAGGGTGATAAAATAAGGGTTCTAACAAGTGAATAAGGGTTAGGAGTTAAAGCAGCATCAAAAAGGTGGGCTTTGAAGACGGCCAGAGATGGAGCTTGACGTACCGGCTCAGGAAGTCTATTCCAGGCATATGGTGCAGCAAGATAAAAGGAACGGAGTCTGGAGTTAGCAGTGGAGCCACCAAGCATTCAGGGGGTGAGTTACAAGCTTCATGTACCAATCATAAGAGAAAGAAGTATGTCATTCTGGTCTGTCTGTTTCTGCCGTTGGCAGCGAGTTAAGTTTAATGAGTCAACAATCTGATCCAGCCAGCAAAAAAGGAAGAGATTCAGTGGTCTGTTCGTGAAGCAGAACCAGAAGGTTCCAAAACAACATCTGTGCTTCATGGTGAGTCATTAGCAAAGATGGAAAAGCGGTTACATTTGTGAATAATGCAAATGGTGGATTAAAAAAAAAAATCACTGTGGACAGCATTGCTTTGAGAATGAAAGCCAAACAGATTTATGAACACGTCACCCAGGGTCAGGAAAACGCAAAACCCTTTTCTGCTAGTTCTGGCTGTTTTGTGCATTTTAAAAGGACATATTCACATAAAAATGTAAGCTTTTGTGCGAGGCAGGTTCAGCTGACATTGAAGTTGCAGAAGAATTTAAAACAACCCTGCTAAGTGTGATAGGAAAAAAGGGTTATGTGTCAGAGCAGGTCTTCAATGTTGATGAGACTGGCAGCCAAAGCCCCTGGTTTAAAGGCATTTAAAGATCATTTCACCCTGTTGTTCACCAATGCCAAGGTTGATTTCAAATTCAAGCCTCTTATGGTGTACAGAGCCCAAAATCCTTGTGCACTTATAGAAAAGAACCTGAATTACATGCCAGTCCATTGGAGATGGAACCGCAAAGATTGGATGACGTCCAAATTATTCTGGGATTGGTTCATCCCGCCCCCCCCCCCCACAAAAAAACCTACTGTACCCCATATATGTGACACCTGCAGCATTAAGGGTTATTGTAGTTGGGTCCAGTAGCTTTTTGGTGATTTTGGAGGGCTCAGGGGGGTAACAGTGAGATGTGCACCTGGGACCTTTTATGTGAAATCCCCCTAGGGAGCCCCACTGCTCTGCTGGGATGTCTGTGTGGCCCCCTATACATCCCAATGGCTTGACTTAGTTTTTTTTTTTTTTAATGGTCTAAAAGGATATTTATTTATTTATTTGTTACATTTTAGGTTATCAATAGAAATCAAACAAAATAAACATGGAAAAGAAAATAAGATGATACCTTTTTATTGCACATATTTTAATACATTTCTTGATAAGTTAAGTTATGTCCATAAAAAAGGTATCATCTTATTTTCTTTTCCATGTTTTATTTTGTTTGATTTCTATTGATAACCTTTAAGAGTGGACTAACACGGCTACCACACCTCTCTAATTTGTTACATTTGTATCCCACATTTTCCCACCAGTTTGTAGGCTCAATGTGGCTTACATAGTAAACAAATACAAGGTGATGTTGTGGTAAGATAAAGTTCATGTGACATAGCCACATTAGGGAATCATACAACGGAAAAGTTGTATGTCTATTATTTGCTTTAGTTTTGTTGTGTTGCAGAGATCGGCATTTATGTTGGATTGGTAGGGTATGCCTTTTTAAACAGGTTGGTTTTTAGTGTTTTCCAGAAGTTTAGGTGGTCGTATTTAGTTTTCAAGGCTTTTGGTAATGCATTCTACAGTTGTGTGCTTATGTAGGAGAAACTGGATGCGTAAGTTGATTTGTATTTGAGTCCTTTGCAGACCGCATTAAGTACTACTACTACTACTATTTAGCATTTCTATAGCGCTACAAGGCGTACGCAGCAGCGCTGGACAAACATAGAAGAAAGACAGTCCCTGCTCAAAGAGCTTACAATCTAATAGACAAAAAATAAAGTAAGCAAATCAAATCAATTAATGTGTACAGGAAGGAGGAGAGGAGGGTAGGTGGAGGCGAGTGGTTACAAGTGGTTACGAGTCAAAAGCAATGTTAAAGAGGTGGGCTTTCAGTCTAGATTTAAAGGTGGCCAAGAATGGGGCAAGACGTATGGGCTCAGGAAGTTTATTCAAGGCATAGGGTGCGGCGAGACAGAAGGTGCGAAGTCTGGAGTTGGCAGTAGTGGAGAAGGGAACAGATAAGAAGGATTTATCCATGGAGCGGAGTGCACGGGAAGGGGTGTAGGGAAGGACGAGTGTGGAGAGATACTGGGGCGCAGTTGAGTGAGTACATTTATAGGTTAGTAGAAGTTTGAACAGGATGCGAAAATGGATAGGGAGCCACTGAAGCCACTTGAGGAGAGGGGTAGTATGAGTAAAGCGACCCTGGCGGAAGACGAGACGGGCAGCAGCGTTTTGAACCGACTGGAGAGGTGACTAAGTGGGAGGCCAGCAAGAAGCAGATTGCAGTAGTCTAAACGAGAGGTGACAAGGTGTGGATGAGGGTTTTGGTAGAGTGCTTGGAAAGAAAGGGGCAGATTTTACAGATGTTGTAAAGAAAGAAACGATAGGTCTTGGCGATCTGCTGGATATGAGAAGAAAAAGAGAGAGAAGAGTCAAAGATGACCCCGAGGTTTCGAGCTGAGGAGACAGGGAGAATGAGAGAGCCATCAACAGAAATAGAAAACGGGGGGGGGGGGGGGGGGGGAGTGGGGAGGTGGGTTTGGGGGGAAAAATGAGAAACTCGGTTTTGGTCATGTTTAATTTCAGGTGGCATTGAGACATCCAGACAGCAATATCAGACAAGCACGGTGAAACTTTGGTTTGGATGCAAGGTGAGATATCAGGGGTAGAAAGGTAGATTTGGGAGTCATCAGCATAGAGATGGTAGGAAAAGCCATGGGTTGAGATTAATGAACCAAGGGAAGAAGTGTAGTAGATAGAAAAGAGAGGGGACCAAGAACAGAACCCTGAGGTACGCCGACAGGCAGAGGGATAGAAGTAGAAGAGGATCCACCAGAGTGAACACTGAAGGTGCGGAGGAGAGGTAGGAAGAGAACCAGGAAAGGACAGAGCCCTGGAATCCAAGTAAGGACAGGGTATCGAGGAGTATGCTATGATCGACAGTGTCAAAAGCAGCGGAAAGATCAAGAAGAATGAGGATGGAATAGAGACCTCTGGATTTAGCCAGTAATAGGTCATTGGAGACTTTAGTAAGCGCAGTTTCGGTTCAGTGGAGAGGGCGAAAACCAGATTGAAGTGGGTCAAGAACAGCATGTGAGGAGAGAAAATCAAGGCAGCGGTGGTGAACAGCACGCTCAAGTAATTTGGAGAGAAAAGGGAGGAGGGAGATGAGTCGGTAATTAGAGGGACAAGTAGGGTCGAGTGAAGGCTTCTTAAGGAGAGGTGTGACCACGGCATGTTTAAAGGCAGTAGGGATAGTTGCAGTGGAAAGTGAGAGGTTGAGAATGTCACAGATAAAAGGAATAAGAGCAGGTGAGATGGCATTAAGAAGGTGGGTGGGAATGGGATCAGAGGAACAGGTGGTACATTTTGAGGAAGAAAGGAGAAGTGCAGTTTCTCTATAGTAACTTCAGGAAAGGAGGAAAAGGAATGAGGGGAAGGAGAGAGAGGGGAACGGACTAGTGGAGGGAGAGGTGGTGAGGTAGAAAATTCAACGTTTATCTTTTGAACCTTGTCGTGAAAGAATTCAGCAAGGGTCTGAGGAGAATGAAGGGGGAGTTGGGGAGGGGGCACCTTGAGGAGAGAGTTCAATGTGGTGAAGAGAAGTCGAGGGTTAGAGCCAAGAGAGTTGGTCAGTTGGATAATAATCCTGTTTGGCGTATAAAAGAGCAGATTGGAAGGAGGTCAGCATGAACTTAAAGTGTAAGAAATCAGCAAGAGTCCGAGATTTCCGCCAGAGGCGTTCGGCGGAGCGGGTACAGGAACCTAGGTAGCGGATATTAGAAGTCAGCCAAGGTTGGGGTTTTGTACGCCTTATAGGGCGGGTCATCAAAGGTGCAAGAGTGTCTAAGGCAGAGGATAGAGTTGTTGTAAGAAGAAACAGCCTCGTTGACAGACGTGGATGGTGCCACAGAGAGGAGGTTTGAAACATGGGAGGATAGAGATGAAGGATCAATATCGTGAAGATTCCTAGATAAAATAGATAAGATAGGATGGGACTGGGAGGGAGGAGATTTAAGTGTGAAAGTTATAAGATGGTGATCAGAGAGGGGAAGATCAGAGGCAAGGAAACTATTGAGTGAACAGTTGGAGGAGAAGATGAGATCAAGACAGTGACCATTTTGATGAGTGGGGGAGGTGGAGCATAGTTGGAGATTAAAGGAGGATGTTAAAGCGAGTAACTTGGAAATATAAGAGTTGGAAGGATCATTAGCAGGAATATTAAAGTCACCAAGGATGAGAGAGGGGGAAGAAGGATCATAATAGATGACGGCAGAAAAAGACCTGCATGGTCCATCTAGTCTGCCCAAGATAAACTCATATGTGTATACCTTACCTTGATTTGTACCTGTCTTTTTCAGGGCACAGACCGTATAAGTCTGCCCAGCAGTATTTCCCGCCTCCCAACCACCAGTTCCGCCTCCCATCACCGGCTCTGGCACAGACCGTATAAGTCTGCCCTCCCCTATCCTCGCCTCCCAACCACCAACCCCTCTTCCCCCCACCTGCTCCGCCACCTAATTTCAGCTAAGCTACTGAGGATCCATTCCTTCTGCACAGGATTCCTTTATGCATATCCCACGCATGGAAGAAGGCAAGCCAGGCATCAAAGTCACTGAGAAAGGATGAAAGGGACTTATCAGGGGGATGATAAATGACCGCTATTCAAAGAGGTAGAGGAGAGAAAAGGCGGATAGAGTGGACTTCAAAGGAGGAAAAACAGTGAGATTGAGGTGGAAGAAGGGGTTGAAATCTGGAGGAGGGAGAGAGAAGTAGTCCAACACCACCCCCACGGCCAGCAGGGCGAGGAGTATGTGAAAATAGATAACCGCCATGGCACAGGGCTGCGACTGAAGCAGAGTCATCAGGGCAGAGCCAGGTTTCTGTTAGGGCGAGCAGATGGAGGTGACATGAGAAAGAGGTCCTGGATATAGGGGAGTTTGTTACAGATAGAGCGGGCATTCCATAGGGCGCAAGAGAAGGGCAGAGAAGAGGAGGGGAGTAGAGGAATAGAGATGAGGTTAGAGAGGTCACGGTGAGATCTGTAGGTTGGGATAATAGTTGGTGAGGAGGGCCAGGATTGGGATTGATGTCACCAGCTGAGAGTAAGAGAAGGAGTAAAAGGGAGCGGAGGAGAGTAGGAGAGGTGTGGCCACGAAGGCGAGAGTATTTAGGTGGAATGGGGAAGGCAAAATGGAGGGAAGAAAGAGACGGAGATTAAAAGCCAAGAGGGAGGAAGAGGGTAGGAGAGAAGGTGAGGTGATGAAGTCAATGGATGGGAAGTGAGTTCCTGTAGCGGAGAGAGGTAGGGGGTGAGGGAAAAGATTAGGAAGGGACAGAGCTAGGAAGAGAATGTGAATAGGGGCCATAAACGATTAAGGTACTTTAGCAACTGGGAAGAAGAATAGATGTAAAGAGAAAAATGCCCCGCGCGCCGTTAGGTGCGTGGCACCTAGAGCGGAGGCCCTATGTCTAGGAAATGGCATTTTCAAATAAAATATATAGTCTTTTTCTGGTTTGAAAATGGCCATCTTCACTACTCGATTTTTAGATGTTTTCAGTAAAATGTCCAAACTCAGATTTAGACGTCTATCAAAAATGCCCCTCTATGTTTCTCTGAGTTTTGTTATGTGTTGTCCAATGCAGGACCCAAACCCTGTATTTCCTATAGGGATATGTATTCACTTTCATGGTTTTGAGGAAAAATAATTATAGCTGGAACCTAACTCCAATTTCCCATAAGTACATATTTTGATATTCGTAAATTTGCGGTTTGTGATCTTTTTGGGGAACCATACCATCTCAAATACCGAGAATGGACTATACATACAATTTTAAAGCAAAATTAATTTTGTAAACAACAGACTGGTCTCAGCCTCCATCTTCTGGGGCTGTGTCTCTTCTGAAATGGGATAACAAAACTGGACCTGGGGGTGGGGGTGGGGCGATGCACCTTTATACAGTCAGAGCTCTTTGTTTTATTCAATATTTCGGGTGGAGAAACAGTGGATTTTGTATTTTTTTTTTTTGTTTGTTTGAAACCACTCAGGGGTCGATATTCAAAGCAATTTAACTGGCCAAAAATGACTCCTGGCCAGTTAAATGATTTGTTCGTGCTAACCACTAATTGTCAGCAGTGCTAGGGTGTCCCTAAAACCAGCCCCTGATGACACACTGATTACGATTTATAAGAAATTACTACTCTACCTGTGAAAGGTTTTTCTGTTATTATACTTCCGCTGTGTACATCCAAATGCTGCACAAGCCGCCATATTTGAAAATATGAGATTAAGTAAAAATTCCACAAACAATAAAGAACGACAACGAGGATGCAGCAGCTCATATTTGCTTTGTTTTCAGAGTACTGGGTTGACGGCTGAGTGGGGGAGGGGAAACAGAGATTAACCTAAGTGGGTTCAAACTTTTGACATCATCCCATCTCCTGTTTTTATCCAACCTCCTTGGTATGAATAGACTCATTCCAATATTGAACACTGAAAAGCTGATATCCAATATGATGAGTCCAATCTATGAGGCAGCAAGGTGATAATAGCCAATAGCAGAGCGCCTGTCATAGTGTAACCCTAGGGGTTAAATTAATCTTGACTGGGCTCCTTCAGAGAAAACAGTACGGGTTCTAAAGTGACATCACTCTGGGGCAACAGGTGAGCAAGCTGGTTTTCTGGGAAACGGCTCGCTGGGCAGTTGGGAGGTGAGTGGGACACTGAGCAGACCTGTGTAAATGATCTGGGCTCAGCTGTCATACAAAATCTGTATTAAACAGATCCGGGAGTATTTTAAATGATATGAATGAGTGAGAAGTGAATGAATAAGATTTAGTATTTAAACTAAGAAGCCTGACGCGTTTTAGGGGCTTTAGAGAGGGTGGGGAAAGGCACGGACAATAAGTTCTACCAGACTGTTAATGTTTAGATGAGCTGGTGAAACAGGTAAATCTAATACAACAACAACAACCGTTTCTAAAGCGCTACTAGGGTTACGCAGTGCTGTACAATTCAAACATAGAAGGACAGTCCCTGCTCAAAGAGCTTACAATCTAATAAAGTGTTATATTTGAGGTTTTCAGCGTAAGTGCTGATTATAGAGAACCCCAAACACAGTAGCGTACCAAGGGGGGGGGGCGGTCCGCCCCGGGTGCACGCCGCTGGGGGGTGCCGCGCACCTGCCGACTCTTGTTTTCATGCTCCCTCTGCCCCGGAACAGGAGGGAGCATGAAAAGGAAGAGTCGGTAGGCGCGCGGCACCCCCCCCCCTCCTGCAGCGGCGTGCACCCGGGAGGGGGGTTCTTTCGCCGGGGATCGGGGGTTGTTTCACGGGGGGGATGTTACGCTGTTCCGGGGGGACTGCACCGGGGGCGGGGCGCATCGGCAATCCGCCCCGGGTGTCCGCCCCCCTAGGAACGCCACTGCCCAAACATTCTATCAAATCTGAAGGGTATGAGAAAGAGATTTAAAAGTAAAAAATTCCTCAGTGACTTTGAATAAAATCATCTAAAGGAGGACAATTTACTGCACCGTATTTAGGCGGCTGTGCATATATAATATTGCTGGGAGTTATTTATTTTAATTCCAGGTAATTTTATGTCCTCAGATGGTTTAAGGAAAATTACTCCCAATACTCCTTGTATTTGTTAACTGTGGGAGGGTAAGTGTAGGGGTAGGATTACAAATATATGTTTTTTTGGGAGTTAGATAGGAAATGTTACCATAGTCCTAATTAAATTAGACTGTTAGATAGAATTTAGGGTTTATTGATTTATTAAAGCATAGGGTAGTAGGTATACACGTTCCTGGTTCCGGTTCTCTGGCCAGAGGTCATCGCATCATCGCATCTACTCATGGTACCCATCGTTTGAAGAAGGAAGAAAGGAAAAAACTAACATAGCAAAGCCTTCAAAAGTATTCTTTCATACTGTTCTATAGTTAAAAGGAAGAGTCATAAAGACTATTACGGAAATACAAATTTCATACTTACCTGGTGCTCGTCCGAAGAAGATCCTGCAGAAGAAAAGAACACAAAGAATCAACTCTTGAAGGGGGGCATGTTGTAGGCAGTATTTTTGTGGGTACATCATGTTTATATTAGGGATTGAAGATATACTTATCTGAGCTGTTAATGTACCGAGGAAGAGGTCAAACCAATTAACTTATTGCAACAGCAGAATGAAGGTGTGGAACTGCTGTTAGTTACACACTTTCCAGCTTATTTTCGAAAGAGAAAGACGCCCATATTTCGACCCAAATCGGGAGATAGGCGTGTTTGTCCCGTGGGCGCCCAAATCGGTATAAATCGAAAGCCGATTTTGGTCGTCTTCAACTGTACTCCGTCGCAGAGACGAATAAAATTGACGGAGGCGTGGCGAAGGGCGGACTGGAGCATGGTTATCGGCTCAGGAGAGATGGGCGTCTTAGCTGATAATCGAAACAAGAAGGGGTGTATTGACGAGAATTTGGTCCGCTTTATTTGGACCCTTTTTTTTTTCAGGTCCAAGTCCCAAAAAAGTGCCCCAACTGACCAGATGACCACCGGAGGGAATCGGGGATCACCTCCCCTGACCCCCCCAGTGGTCACTAACCCCCTCCCACCAAAAAAAAAAAAAACACTTTAAAAACATTTTTCCAGCCTCTATGCCAGCCTGAAATGCCGTACCCAGCTCCATGACAGCAGAATGTCTTCTTTCCTCTGACAGCGGCTCTGGGCTGAGTGTGACAACCTTTTCTGTTATGCACACTGCAAAGTCACATCAGCAATGCACTGTGGTGGGTGTAGGTTATTGGGCTCTGTGATTCCACTAGCTTCTGTTAAATGCTCATGGTGTTGGTAGTTGGTAGTCTGTACTCCCATGGTGCTTTCCCCCCTGCTTACTGGGTCAGAGTGTGCCCTGTTTTCTTTCCGGTAGTCCATGAGGCAGTGGCCATTTTTGTAAGCCAGTTTTAGCTCCCTTTCATGTGTTAGCCACGTTAGAGAACTTAGTTCTTACGTTGAATGTGGCTGAAAGAGGGCATTGTACACCATTCTTCCAGCTCTGACCTACTGCTAATCTCAGTACCAGGGAGACTCTTTGCCAGTGGGGCACAACCTCTGATCTGCAGTTAACTGTGAGTAAACATGCTTATTCCAATAAAGGACGTTTTCGGAGAGATTAGTCTTCAGGTGTCAACGTGTGTGCCAAGGTTATACAGCAGCAACAAGTCCTAGAGGCCTGCGTGTATGCAGGTCCCTGGAGCACTTTAGTGGGTACCCGGCAGTGCACTTCAGGCACGCGGACCCAGGCCCATCCCCCCTACTTGTAACACTGGTGCTGGTAAATGGGAGGCCTCCAAAACCCACTGTACCCACATGTAGGTGCCCCCTTCACCCCTAAGAGCTATGGTAGTGTTGTACATTTGTGGGTAGTGGGTTTTGGGGGCTCAGCACCCGTGGTAAGGCAGCTATGCATGTGGGAGCTTTTTCTGAAGTCCACCGCACTGTCCTCTAGGGTGCCCAGTTGGTGTCCTGGCATGTCAGGGGGGCCAGTGTACTACGAATCCTGGCTCCTCCCATGACCAAATGGCTTAGATTTGTTTGTTTCTGAGCTGGGCGTTTTTAGTTTCCATTATCGCTGAAAAACAAACAAACACCCAGCTCAAAAACGAACAAATCCATGGCATTTGCACCGTATTTTCGATAAACAAAAAAGACGTCCATTTTTTTCGAAAATACGGTCTGTCCCGCCTCTTCACGTACCCGTTTTTGGACATAGACGCCCATGGAGATAGGCGTTCGCATTTGATTATGCCCCTCTTTATCTGCTAAAGGAGTCCTGTACAAAAAGTAAGGAAATAAATGTTAATAGCATTTCTGGTTATATAAGGAAGAAATTGATAGTTACGAATGTGAGTAGGTTGGAAATATAGCATTTACAGGGATTAAGGAAGGGGAATTCCCTTTAGTGCATCTGTTAAAATTCATTAAGTTGTTACATTGAAAGCAAAAGTCTTGAATAAAAAAAAACCCTTTTTAACTAGTTCCATCGCACTAGTTTTATTTGTACCTCTTCTCCACTTCTGGGCGATACCACCCGGTCCAGACTACATTTGCAACCTAAACCAGAACAAGTTGATAATACCAGCTTAACCCAGAAGTGGGGGAAGGGTTGGCAAATTTTGGCGTAGTCGGCAGGATGGGGCCTTCACTTTATAAATAAAGTGAAACAGAAAGGGCAGAAATATATAAGTGCATATATGGTGAAAGGTATTTACTGTCTTTAAAGTAATTTATGTAAAGGCAATTGTTCTCCTCTGTTGAAAAGTAAAATTTGGATTGCAAGTGCAATTGTTGTGTGGGGAGGGGTTTACAATAGAAAAAGGGATTGACTGAAGAACCAGGGTTATTGGTAGGTGCATGAGCAGCCAATGAAGGGTTTTTTTTTTGTTACATTTGTACCCCGCGCTTTCCCACTCATGGCAGGCTCAATGCGGCTTACATGGGGCAATGGAGGGTTAAGTGACTTGCCCAGAGTCACAAGGAGCTGCCTGTGCCTGAAGTGGGAATCGAACTCAGTTTCTCAGGACCTAAGTCCACCACCCTAACCACTAGGCCACTCCTCCACTTAGAGGAGTGGCCTAGTGGTTAGAGCTGGGTGTGTGAGGAGCCAATGAGGGTTAGCGGTAGGCGTGTGATAAGCTAATGAGAAGTGTTTGCTCATGTTTATTAATGTTTCTCTTCTGCAGTAAATGTGACTCTGGATCCTGAAACTGCTCATCCTAATTTCATCCTGTCTGAAGATCGAAAAAGTGTCAGATGGGAAAACACAAGACAGAAAGTGCCAGACACTCCTCAGAGATTTGTTCCTTGTCCCTGTGTGCTGGGGAGTGAGGGCTTCATCTCAGGGAGACAATACTGGGAGGTGGAGGTGGGGAGTGTGAGGTACTGGGTATTGGGAGTGTGTAAAGACTATGTGAGGAGGAAGGGGGAGATCACACCGTCACGTGGGGAGGGATTCTGGACAGTGAATCTGAGAAGCTTGACCCTTACCTCCCCTAAGACCCAGCTCCCCATGAGAGAGAAACGCCAGGCAGTGGGGATTCTGCTGGACTATGAGGCAGGAAAGGTCTCCTTTTATGATGCAGGTGATAAATCTCATCTCTTCACCTTCACTGACTCCTTCACAGGGAAACTCCAACCTTTCTTCTACTTCTATTTAGGATATCTGAGAATCCGCCCAGCAGTGCCGTAGCGAGGGTGGCTGGCACCCGGGGCAGGTTACCGCTGCGCACCCCCCCTCTCATCTTACTGCCATATGAAAGCGGGGAGCGGGCAGGAGGGCCGATCCGCCCCGAGTGCACGTCGCTGGGAGCTACATCGGCTCCGCTGGTTCCCTGCTCTCTCTGCCCCAGAACAGGAAGTAACCTGTTCCAGGGCAGAGAGAGCAGGGAACCAGCGGAGCCGACAACCCCCCCCCCCCAGCGGCATGCACCCGGGGCGGACCGCCCCCCCTTCCTACGCCACTGCTGCCCAGTACCAACCAGGTAATTAAACAGCTGGAATGAATTATCAAGACTCATACACAGTTATCAGAAAATATAAATAAATCTGGGAAGCTCTGCTGCTCCTCCTTATGAAAATCTACAGCTCTATCCTGTTGGGAATCAATAATCATGAGGTATATTAAGTGAGACTGTAAGCTCAGTAGGGCAGGGACTCATTGTACTTCTACGTAACCTGTCTTTTAGGATCTGTCATAAATACTGAAGATCAGCACTGGGTTCAGATCCTGGGGAACTGGGTTCAATTCCCTCTGCAGCTCTGTTGGCCCAGGTACAATATATAACTTAGATTGTGATCCCACTAGGGACAGTGCAAAGTACCTGCAATAGAAATTGTAAACCCCATATCACCTCAGGGACCACTTGCAGTATTTATTTAGATTTTGCTCACACCTTTTTCAGTGGTTGCTCAAGGTGAGTTACATTCAGGTACTCTGGATATTTCTCTCACACTCTAAGTTTGTACCTGAGGCAATGGAGGGTTAAGTGACTTGCCCAAGATCACACGGAGCAGCAGGGGGATTTGAACCAGTGACCCCTGGATTGCAAGACCAGTGCTCTAACCACTAGGCCACTCCTCCATAGGAAGCACTGAAATAAAACAAATAAATAAAAGCTATTTTCCATTTGATTTTCTGTCACTCTTCATAGTTCCACAGATGTTTCCTGGGAGATCCCCGCTGTCAATACTCATATGTCCACATACAATCCTTTATGGGCAGAGTATTATTAACATTGGGCCAATATTCAAAATGATTTAAATGGCAAGGAGAGGGTTAACTGATTAGTGCTACTGAAGCTCCCCATTAATCAGCCATCCCCTAAATGGATAGGGTAAGGGTGGGACATGGCTGAAACTTAGCCGTTAGCAATTTTCAGCCTATTAACCGCATAAAGTTAGCAACAAGGCTACTTACTGTAACTTAAGGTTTTTTTTATTAAGGCGTGCTAGAGGATTTAGAGCTCGCTTAAAATGAGTGTGCACTAAAGCTAAGATGCTCATTATATTCCTAATGTGAGTGCTATTGCAAACATACATAAGTGCTACAATTCAAAGTGCTCAAATCAAAAATAATAATAAAACGTGACTTATCTTGAATGAGTGCAAAGTTCTTATCTGTTTTTTGTTGCTACTTCTCATATAAGACCACAACTCCTGCTGCCTTGGCGTCTTCTGCGTTACAGTCCAAAAAAAGGCTTCCCCTGGTTGCGCCCACAAACTTGTGCAAAAACACACTCATAACCTCACCAAACCATAACAGCACTAATTCCAAGGATAGGACGAGCTACAACCTTATGCGTGGAAAGGCAGCACTGTAATTACACCGGGCTCTAAAACACCAGTACACAACCTAGTGGAAAAAAAACATAACAAAAAGGGCTACAAATACTACAAGCTAGCAGAATACTGCACCTTGATCACACATGAAAAACACATGACACAACAGATATGAAGGCAAAATACTGAACTGGAAAGTTACCTCAAGAAATGCAAAATATCACAGATGCACATTTCCAAAAGCTGACATATTCCAGTTAATAAATTCTGAATAAAATACTTTTTTCTACCTTTGTTGTCTGATCATTTAGTTTTTCTGTTTGCTTTGGTCCCAGTGTCTTCTGTTTTATGCAGGGTCTTCTTTCTATTTGATATTTTTTCTCTCACCATGTCCACCATCCTCCTGTGTCCTTATGTGTCCTGTCTACCATCTGTAGCCCTGTCCCTATCCTTCAGTGTCCCAATCCAGCTCTTAAATTCATCAGTTTCCCCTCCATCCATATCCAGCATTTCTCCTCACTCCCCTCCATCTCCATGTGCATAAACTTTCTTCCCCTCCATCCATGTCCAGCACCATCCCTCTTTCTCTCCTACCCTTCCGTCCAGTGTCATCCCTCTTTCTCTCTCCATCCTTCCACCCGTTACCCTCTCCTAATCTTTCTGTCCATTGTCTCCCTCTATCTCAACCCTTTTCCATTCAGCATGTCATCTCTCACCCATCCTTCCAGTGTCTTTCCTCTTTCCCTCCCTACCAGCGTCTTCCCTCATTCTGCCCCCTCCTTCCAGCATTTTTCCTCTTTCTCCCTCCTTTCATCCAGCATTTCTCAGTCTGACTGCTAGGGTCTCCCCCAGTTTCTCCCCAGCAGCTTCTCTCTCTCTCTCCTGCCCATGTCCCCTCTTTCTCTCCCCATCTTTAAACTCATCTCTCTCTCTCTCTCTCTCTCTCTGTACCCCTCTTCCATCCAGCATCTTCTCTCTGGCTCTCACCTGCTCTTTTCCATGTCCCCTCTTTCTCTCACCATCTCTCTCTAGCTCTCCCCTGCTCTTTTCCATGTCCCTGGCTCTCCCCT